>NW_020837956.1:12423579-12794990 GCF_003676395.1 Aethalodelphis obliquidens | reverse complement strand
AACCCAGTTTAAATATGGACAAAGGATTTGCATAGACATTTCTTCAGAGAAGATATACAAATGTCTGATAAGCAAACGAAAGATGTTCAACATTATTACTCTTTAGGGAAATACAAATTAAACCCACAATAAGATACCACTTCCCAGGACTTCCCTGGTGGCGTAGTGGTTAAGACTCCATGCTCCGAATGCAGGGGGCTTGGGTTCGATTCCTGGTCAGAGAACTAGATCCCATGTGCATGCTGCAACTAAGAGTTCACATGGCACAACAAAGGAGGCTGCCTACCACAACTAAGGAGCCCATGTGCCACAACTAAGGAGCCTGCCTGCCACAACTAAGACCTGGCATAACCAAATAAATAAATATTAAAAAAAAAATACCACTTTCCAATCTCTAGGATGGCTATATTTAAAAAGACATAATAACAGAGATTGGCAAGGATGTGGAGAAATTGGAAACCCCAAATATTTCTGGTGGGAATGAAAAATGTACAGCCGCTGAGGAAAACAGTTTCTCAAAAAGTTGACATAGGACTTCCCTGGTGGCGCAGTGGTTAAGAATCCGCCTGCCAATGCAGCGGACACAGGTTCAAGCCCTGGTCCGGGAAGATCCCACATGCCGTGGAGCAACAAAGCCCAGGCACCACAACTACTGAGCCTGCGCTCTAGAGCCCGCGAGCCACAACTACTGAAGCCCGCGTGGCACAACTACTGAAGCCTGTGTGCCAAGAGCCCGTGCTCTGCAACAAGAGAAGCCACCACGATGTGAAGTCCACACGCTGCAACGAAGAGTAGCCCCTGCTCACCGCAACCAGAGAAAGCCCGTGTGCAGCAACAAAGACCCAACGCAGCAATAATAAAATATAAAATGAATAAATAAATCTTTAAAGAAAAAAAAATTGACATATAATTACCATATGTCCCAGCAATTCCTAAGTATGCACCCAAGAAAATTGACTTGTATACAAATGTTTATAACAGCACTATTCATACCAGCCCAATACTGAAAACCCAGATGTCCATTGACTGATGAATGGATAAATAAAATGTGATATATCTGTACAATGGAATGTTATTCAGCCATAAAAAGGAATGAAGTATTGACACATGCTCTAACATAAATCAACCTTGAAAACATTGTACTAAGTGAAAGAAGCCAGTCACAAAAGGCCACATATTATACGGCCTTTTATGTGAAATGTCCAGAATAGGCAAATCCATAGAGACAGGAAGTAGACTAGTGGTTGCCAGGGAGGAGGAGTTCAGAGGCATGGGACTTCTCTTTGGGGTGATGCAAACGTTCTAGAATTAGTGGTTGCACAACTTGTGAACATGAAAAACCTCTGCATTGTTCATATTAAAAGGGCAAATTTTATGTATGTTATGTGTAGGGGAGCAAAATTTGCCACCCCAAAATGTGTCTCTCTGGCATGAGGATTAATTTAGGGAGATTATTTTTAAGAAACAGAAGACTCCTGAAGTCTTTCTTTTTACCTCCCCCCTGAGCTGCCTAAAGAGTTTAGATAAAGGACCTCTTCCCAGAATAGAGGTATCTGCAAACAATTTAGGCTAGGTGTGGCCGGGGAAGCTGAGCAGGGCCTAGAGATCAGAGTCCACTCTGTAGCATTGTCTCTGTAGGGCCGAACAAACAATTGTTTACCAAGCGTTTGCATTTGCGTTTCCATCTCCACTTGAACTGCCCTCCTTTGAAGTCCCAAACCACTACCCTCAACATCCTCTTTTGTCTTTAGCTGATATGGTTTTTAAGGGAGGGCTTTGGCCATTTTAGTGAGCTATTCAGTTTTCCTGATTCCCTCCCACATTATTAAACTTTTGTTTGATTTTCTCCTGTTAATCTGTCTCATGTCAAATTCATTGTAATTCTTAGACCAGCCAGAAGAATCTAGAAGGGTAGAGGAAAATTTCTCTCTGACATAGGTGAGTTATACCTCAATTTTTAAAAAGTATATTAGTGTGTGCTCATATATTCTATGCCTAAAAAGCTTCTTTACCTTTTAGATAACATAATTTTGAAATTACCAAAGCAGTACATGACAGCTACATATTAAAATTACAATAAAGACCCTAGTGTTTTTACTGAAACTATTTCTCCAAAACTGACCCCCCGCAAGATGGTGCATGTAATAGATAACTTCCATATTATATAATATTTCTTCCCTCAAAATCTTGTGAAAATTTGTATTTCTCAATATATCATTGCTAAATCCTTTTTTATTTTTTGTTGTACTACTATAAATTTGGGTTGAGATGTCTTTTAAAATGTTGAGATTAAAATAGTATTTTTTATAGCTTCTCATGATAATAACTTTGTATTTAATTTCAAAAGACCCTATTTATAAGTGTTCAAAGATACATTTTAACAATTAGACATTTTGGATATGTTGCTTAGTATTAACTGGTATGGCTTTAGAATTAAATACTTTTATTGTACTGGAATTTATAAGGAGATAAATACTGGGCAAGTTAAGGTAAGGTGAGAGGATGTTTTCAGAGACCAGGACATATAATGCAAATTCAAAACTTCTGGAAAATATAGAAATATCTGCTTTACTGAAAACTAAATTTTCCCCAATATTTTTCTTCAAATTATTTAAGGTAGCAAGATATATACTTTGCTTTTAAACTATTTAACTTTTATTGACATATAAGTAACTTTTCAATGCTCAAGTCTCCAGTTTTCTAAGATACTAAAGTCATTCCTCTTAAACAGTTTTCTTTCTTTTACTCCTTGAAACTAAATGCAGTTCAGTTATTTGATTAGTTGATGCTAGAATTTGACCTGGAGCTTATATAATTAGACGAGACACTAGTTTTCCTCATTTAAAAGCCTAGTTAGCATATGACAGTCTCGTTTCCGGGGAAGTCAAACCTCTACTGCTTCTTTTTATAACATTTAAGTTAATTCAGAATCCAGATAAGCCTTGATCTGAGGACGATATAACCACAGCAAGCAACATGGGGTAAGTATGTGCTCTTATGTACTTTGAGAGGCATTGAGAGGGCAAATATTTTCATAAGAGAAGAAATCCCATAAATCCTTACTAATTTAGATTCAATATATGCTAACTTTTATTTAAGGAAGTCATTTAAAGAAATTACTTTTTATTCAAAGTTAAAACAATTTGTAAAATATTCATTCATTTTCTTGCTTAATTTTTGTATGATGTCATAATCTGTCTTTAAAGGTTGTTAACTAATGAAACATTTAGACTGAAGAGTTTTGCCTATTTACATATTTAGTTGAAGCTGAATTAAAATTTGAGAGTAATCTTAAAGAAAGGACGACTGAATGCTTGTTTTACATGGCAGATAAATCCAATATGTGTATGCCTCTTCGGGATTAAGAATAAAGAATGGAAAAGATTAGGAATGGAAGGAGGTTAATTTATGACTTTTGTAACACAGAAAAGGGATAGAGGATTCTATCAGAGTTTACTCCTCTATGTACAGAAAAATACGTGCTAATTAGTTACATAGGAACATTAGTGAGAATTCTAAATCCTCTGCAGGGGTTTTGGGAGCATGATGAGAAGAATTAGGTTTCACTTGAAAGCTTTCTATTCTTAAGTGAGAATAGGAATCCACTATAATTAGTATTTTATATGCTGAAACAATAGTATTCTGAAAAATATAGAAGTTTGCCTTTGTATAACCCTTTTGTCCTTTTTATGGCTCCTTTTAATATAAAATTATATTTGTTGCAAATGGTATAGCCATTTAACTAAAGGCACTTCTGAAGGATTTAGCATAAACAATCAGAAGTTCATACTAAAGAAATAACTTTTTTGACACACGTTTCTTCTAGTTTCCATGAATTTAATTAATATCTATGTTTTTGCTAATATCATGGGCTCTGAAATGCAATCTAAACCAGCTTGAAACCTCAGAGACTTTTGAAAGGAAGATGATCATACTGTTGTTAATTTTTAATATAAATATAAAGGTTAATAGATAAGTGCCTTGTACAAATTTCACATACATTTGATTGATTTGATTGGGGACAGAGTTGATGAGACTCCTGGATTCTCTTTATTCCCCTCTTTCCTCTCTTTCTCTCTCTTCCTCTTCCTCCCTCTGCTTTTCTTTAATGACTGGAGCTCACCTTTTTGAGGGTCAAGGGTCACTCTAAGAATTTTTAGAAACCAGCCCACCCTCTCTGCAAAAAAATGTAAAATTACACCAAATTTTGCATATCATTTCAGGAGATTTACAGATGGTCTGACTGTGGACCCCAAGTTAAGGAATTTGATTTTGAATGTCAGGACTGGAGTATAGGTTGCTCAATATTTTTCTTAGCTTTTGAGTTTTTATTAAATGTAAGAATCTTTTAAATTAATAATCCCTGCTAATCTTCTCTCAGAGACAATGTCGAAGATGCTGATTCTCCCACTGACCAGCTCCCAACACACACACACACACACACACACACACACACACGCAACTTACATGAGTGAAACACAGTTTAACCGATATCCATAGTTTTGACAATCACATTTCTGCTGTTTGTCTCCAGTGACTTGATTAATCACTTCTGCTTTCAAGAGTGCCAGGAATCACCTTGGGAATCACGGAAGAAAAAAATCCTCATTACTTTATTTCATGTATTGCTCTCAGTGCCCCACATAACATGAACTAAACCATAACTTGCAAAATATTACACAGGACACTGTTCTGATTCATAGGTTCATGATTATTTTGTTGTCAGCTCCTGCCCTTATTGAGAAAAGAGAGATTATTGGGTATGAACACCTATTTAAATCTGCCTCAATAATCAGAAAAATAAAAAGACAAAGTGGCAGCTGATTAGATGCTCAAATTTGTCCATTGGAGGAAATCTCTAGACTGTATCCCCTGAGAATGAGGAAGTAGCTATTTAGGATTTGGGGGAGGGGGGTGTTATTTATCTGAAAGCTATTTGAGAACACAATGCCCTTATATGAGTCTATGCCAGCCCTTTCCATTTTGCAGGGGGCTATGCTGGCATGGTTTTAGTGAGCGATGAAGAGGCAAATATTAGAAAATTCTTATGCTCTTTAGAAAGCCACCTCCTTCTCTTAAATTTTCACTGGATTCCTTATGGAGTGTGTGTGTGTGGGGAAAGGGTGAGTAGAGATGGTGCATAAGGGTGGGTAAAGGGATAACTAAGGAGAAGTGAAAGAACCTTACCTTGTAAAATACCCTGCTACCTGCTATTTACCATAACACCTGAGCAAAGGATGAACAATGGGATAGAAGTGATGGTTGCCTTTCTTTCCTGAGATGCTTTTCAATATTCTTTCCCCATCTCCTAGCAGGGTCAGTCAGTGTACCCCCAATTGATGTCTCGGGAAAATAAATGTTAAGGCTCTGCTAAAATTTTAGAACCAATAAATCCATTATTACAGCATATTCAGCCTTCTTTTAGTTTTCCAGTTTATGTAACTGTAGAGTAATTTTAAAAATTCTTTTATGGATAGATTTCCTACTTCTGGATCAGGGAATTACAGTCCGACTCTTTTTCCTGGGCAAAGCATACATTTAGCTCATGTAGTAACCTTTGAAATATTGCTTCTATCTGTGCCCTCCTTTCCTTTCTAACGGTCGCTTCCCTAATTCAGGCCATCATTACATTTTACCTGGATTATTAAAGGTGCCCACTCCCAGCCTCTCTGCAGCTGGTCTTTCCTCTACACTCACAAGAGTCATCTTCTGACTGAAGACATGTGGTCTGGTTATTCCCTTGCTTAAAATCTTTCAGTGACTCCTTATTTTCTCCACTTCGGAGCAGGCTCCCAAGAAGATATTCACCACCCTTTATCTGTCTCTAATCCACCTGTCTAGCTTTACCTTCTACTCTATCCTTGATGCTGCCTGGGATCCCTAAATCCACTGATGCATTGTAACTGTCTACCTCTGATCCTTTGCTGAGCTCCCCACCCCCCCTTTTTTGTTTGTTTGTTTGTTTGTTTTACCATTTCTACATACTGTTCAAAGCCCAGCTCAAATCCTATCTTCTTCATGACATTTTCTCTAATCCCCACAAGTGGAACTCATCTTTTCTCCTCTGAAAGTTTTAGGCACTTTATACTTTTCTTATTGCATTTTTTCTCAATCCAACATATGCTGTAGTTATTTGTGTGTCTCATCTTTCCTACTAGACTGTAAGCTCCTGGAAGCCAGAACAACGTCATCTTTATATTTCCTCCCAGGACCCGGCACAATGCCTTTTACATGGTATGTGCTTAATAAATGTCTGCTGAGTACAGATGAACTCTGCTTTTCCTATAATCCACAAAAAAACTAAAAACTTAATTTTAGCTAAAATTCCCTCTTTCTTCCCCAATAGAGTGGCCCCATTTTCCAAGTTCCTATCTGAGGAGCTCAAATGAGTGTATAATATCTAAAATATGGGTGATGCAAGAGAGAAAAGGTAAAAACAAAGACTGGAGGGCTACACTAGAGGCTTTTGAAGAGTAGAAAATCTACTGTTGATATGTAGAAAGCACACATAGGATCAAGGGAAGTGTAAGAACACTTCTAAGAATTAAAAATGGTTCTTTGTTTGAGACAACTTCCTAGAGGACCAGCATATCATTAAGGTTGGGCTCATTTGTATATGTTGGAAAAACCAAAATAATAGTGGCTTACATAAGCTAGAAGGTTATTTCTTTCTTTCATTAAAAAAAAAAAACTCCGTAGGCAATCTAGAGCTATTCAAGCAGTTCCTTGGTGTGAGAGACCAAGGTTCCTTCTACCTTGCTCTCCTGCCATCCTTGGTGTCTCACCTCTTGGTCCAAGAAGGTTGCTAGGACTCCACCTATCTCACTGGTGTTCAGCCAGCAGGAAGGAGGAAAGGGAAGAAAAAGATGTGTTTCCTCTTTTAAGGAAACTTCCCAAAAGTCACTCACACTATTTCTACTTGTAACTCGTGGGTAGAATCTATCTCCATGGTTACACCTACCTGTGAAGGAGAAGGGGGAATATAGTTTTTTAACTGGGTTACTATAAGAAACAGGGAAAATGGATATTGGGTGGCAACTGGCAGCGACTGACAGAGCCAGTAAGGCCATCCATTGATTCTCATATCCCTTTAGGACAAAGAACAGCATTTGCACAAAAAAGAATGTTTTAAGACAAATTTTCTGTAAAGTTAAGGGGAAAAAAAGAGCAAACCAAGCTGGGAATAAACACAGATTCACTTAGGATAAAGGACAGGGACGTGACAAAATGACAAAGGTGACTGAGTAAGCCTTTGGTCCCCCCACTGTCCACTCCTGCATCCTGGCCCCTGACCCTCAGCTTTCATCTCCCTTAATCCTCACTTCTGCACTGTGAGGTGCCTATTATTATTACTGTGCCTATTATACAGATCAAGAAACTGAAAGCCCAGAGATTCAGAGACTTGGCCAAACTGCCCAAGAGGCTTCAGATAATGAAAAAATAAATAAAACACACAGCTGGCTTGGAAACCGCTGTACTGCTCACAAAACCATATAATTCATAGAGTGTTCTCCAAAAGGATTTGTACTTACTTTTGATTGTGAATCATCTCAATTAGCCCCTACAGAAAAACCTCTTATAAACCTACTTCACTTGTCACTTGATGTAGGTGATTTCATTTAATGTGGGATATTTAGGAAAACCTCTAGATTTTTGGCTTTCATTATTTTCAGGTCAGATGAACTGCTTTGAATTCTTCTGATTCAGCAAAGCCCCCTAAGCCATGTTAGAGTATTCCAGCTATGCTTCTAAATACATAAGAATTTATTTTGATTAGTCACCCCAAAGATACAAATCATTGTGCCTACTCAGCACCAAGTGACTTAAAAACTAAAAGACTAAGAGAAACAAGAACTTTTACATTTTACATTATGTATTTTAACTATTAGAAATTTTAAACAATCAATTGCATATATAATAAAAACTTTTAGTTATGAAATTATAGGAAAAAAAGGATGGTATACATTACAAGGTACCTGTCATTATCAATGGCATTTTATTTTTTATAGAACCTCTAAAGAAATCAGGAAAGCTTCACAAAACATGGTGTGATGTCTACAGGTGGAAACAGGCCATGAGGTGAGTGAAAATTGCAAAGAACTTATTACTAGTAAGAATACGTAAACTGAGAGCCTACTTTAAAACAATGTACTTGTACTTTACTTAGTTTAAACCAGTACTTGTACTTGATTCTTTTTTTTTTTTAACATCTTTATTGGAGTATAATTGCTTTACAATGGTGTGTTAGTTTCTGCTTTATAACTGTACTTCATTCTTGAAGTACAAATATTACAAATTGTTTTGAACAATTTTGTAACCCTTCTTTGTTTAAAAACAAAAACAAATGGACATACTGTGGGATTCCTTTATTAGTTAGTAGTCAGAGCTAATAGCCACCTAATAAACCAGCCATGTTACATCAAACTTTTACCGCATTTATGTTTACTCACAGTATTGAGACAATAATGACCATGTTTTGAGTTCTATTTTTAGATGTCTTTGGGGATTGCAAAAAAACCTTAAGAATGAAAACATTTACTTCACATTCAACTAATATTTACTGAGTTCCTACTTATACTAGGCTTTGCGACATAATAACTATGTGCGATTTGTAAGTCTTACCCTCATTTTACAGTTGAAGTAGGTTTATGAAGATTAAGTAAGGTTCCGGGCTCACAAAACTAAATAAGTCACAGAGCTGGAATTTGAAGCTAGATGTTTAATGCACTTAAGAGAAAAGTCCCATAGTTCAAAGCAATATTTTTAAATTTCAAATCTAAAAAGTGCACATTATAAAACGAACACTTGTTCAAGACAGAAGAGTGTAAGTAAAATGTTTAAGCCCATCCCTCCCCTACCCCATCCCTCTTTTCAAGCATAACCACTGTTAGTAGTTTGATATAAACCCTTCCATATCTTTCCTTTTGTCCAACATGCTTTTCATTACATCACACTTTCTGCCTACTTAAAAACATCAATGAATAGAGGAGGTTGAATTTACCATATATCTGTACTAGTATAAATATCTATCTTTAAATAATAACTGAAAAGCTCATTCAGCTAACATTAGGCATCTAACTATCGAGACTCAAAGAATAGAATTCACTCTTTCTTTCCTAGGGACTCATAATCTAGTGCAGTGGTTCTTAATTTGGTTTTGAGAGCGTAAATATGGACTCTTTTGAGACTCTGATGTGAGCTCTGAACCTTCTCCCCAGAAGAAAATAAATCTGTTTAAAATTCTGGCTATAATTCAGGGGATTCATGGATACTCTGAGAGTATATGGACCCCTGATCTTGTAGAAGTAAGATTTTTAAATTAGTAATTTAACATAAATACTATAATAGAAGTGTGGACAAGATGCTATGGCAGCACAGAAAAGCAAGGACTTTACTGAGACATGTCAAGAAAGGGAAGAGTGATACTTGCACAGAAATCTTGAAGAACACAAGGAGTTTGACAGCTAGCCCAGGGTAGGGGAAGGATGTCCACTGAGGAAACAACATTTGTAAATCCTAGAGGCTAGAAAGGACAGGGACCCACAAGACTGTCTTTGTGTTAGGAGCCCAGTATGTATATGAAAGTGACTAAAGAGTTTGCAGAGCTAGGTAGAGGCCAGATCATGAAGGGTTTTGTCCATTGTGATAGGATGTTTGAACTTTAGGAGTCACTGAAGGATTTTGATCAAGATTTTCATTGGTAGGTAAGAAGTCTACAATTAATGCATGACTAAATAAATGATCATGGGAATACTAATGTGGATGATAGAATAAGATATAAAAAGGAGATAAGACCATTTGATTCAGATTTGTTGGGGGATCATTGATGAAATAATATGCTATTAAAAAGATACGTTGCTAAAATCAAATGGAATTGAGTGGAAGGTCACTGCTTTCACAAAGGAGATTGGGAGACTGAAGCTCTGAGACTGTATTTGTAAGATAAAGCTCAAAATTTGGGCAGTACATCTGCCCCCTCACTGCAGTGAGTCCCATGCACAGTCAAGCTAGTGTCAGTCCCTCGGGGTGTCTGTATCACTCCTGGTCTGCCACACCATCTTGCCTTCCACTGTCCTACAGTAACTCCTGATGGACCATTTGGTTTCCTATTGACTTTGCAAAGAGTAGGAAAAGAGAAAGAGGGTAAAACGGGTAAGGTTATCAAGTTGTTTACACTGAGCATGTATTGCTTTTATAGTTATTTTTCTAATTTTGTTTTAAAGTAATGTGGTATAAAGCCAGGCTTACAAATAATGTCATAGCTAGTTCATTTCTATTTGTCTGTACTTCCCCTGATATACCTACCTAAAAATGCAATATTAGTCTCACCTCCTACTTCTCGGCAGTGACTTCATAAATGAGGTAAGACTATAAAGTCTCAAAGATATTTCCCTTGATAAATATTTATTGTTCAATAAAAATTTTACTTATCAGATGCTACAAAGGCTGTGAAGACTAAACTTGTACATATATTATATATGCTATTTTGTGTGTATGATGTATCATAAGAACTTTTTAAAATACAAGAAGCATTTGGTCTTTGCCGAAGGGTAGTGCTCTGAAAGATTTCTCAGTCTACATGTATAGATAGTGAACTTTTGTTAACAAAAAATTTACAGTTTAGGTGATACAGCATTGATTTTTCCAGCTTGCCTTTCTAGCTCATTATTTTTTAAAAAAATGCATCTCCTTGCTATTAATAAAAATAAATAAGATTCCACGTTGTTTTCTTTTTTCCCCAGATTTATTGAGGTATAATTGACAAATAAAGTTATAAGATATTTAAAGTGTGCAATGTGATGATTTGATATATGTATTCATTGTGAAAGGATCTGCCCCCCCCTTTTTTGGTGGGGACATTTAAGTTCTACTCTTTTAGCAAATTTCAATTATATTTACAATTCAATCTTAACAACTATAGTCACCATGTTATACATTAGATCCTCAGACCTTATTCTTCTTATAACTGAGAGTTTGTACCCTTTTACCAGCCTCTCCGTATTGTTTTCTTTAGGGAAAGAAATCATTAACTATAAACATCCTCTGGAATTTAAATAAATTCAACTCAAATTTGTGTTGAGTGCCCACCACAAAAAGTTCTCAAACCTTTCATATCAGAGGAATGTGAACAAATGATATAAATGTATTTACCTTTAAAACTCAAGCTAATTTTGCATGCCTCTCTATGAACTATCTGAACATTTAAAATACATAATACTGGGCTTCCCTGGTGGCGCACTGGTTAGGAATCCACCTGCCAATGCAGGGGACACGGGTTCGAGCCCTAGTCCGGGAAGATCCCACATGCCGCGGAGCAACTAAGCCCACGCGCCACAACTACTGAGCCTGCGCTCTAGAGCCTGCGAGCCACAACTACTGAAGCCCGCGTGCCTAGAGCCCGTGCTCCGCAACAAGAGAAGCCACCGCGATGAGAAGCCTGTGGACCGCAACAAAGAGTAGCCCCCACTTGCCGTAACTAGAGAAAGCCCGTGTGCAGCAACGAAGACCCAACACAGCCAAAAATAAATAAAATAAATTAATTTAAAAAATAAAATAAGATAAAATATATAATACGTTTTAAAATTGCTTACCATTGAGTAAAATTGCTATTATAAAGAGATAATCTATGTTTATCCTGAGGCTTAAAGTCTAGCAGTCTAGTTTGATAAGAACCAGATGCTCACCAGGTGCAATGGATATGAATATGAATAGTCCCTGTCCTGGTGCAGCTTACAGTGTCATGTGGGACACAGACAGGGCCTGTTGCCTATAAATCCCAACAGAGAGAGACACTAATAATATGGTATGAGAATGTAGTAGAAGAGGGATCAGCTAATGATGACTTGGAGGACCAGGGCAGGCTTCATAGAGAAGGAGGGGCTTAAATTGAGCCTTGACAGATAAGAAATAGTCATTAGGTAGGGAAAGATATTTGAGGCATAGAGGATGGAAGGAACAAAGGTACACAGGCAAGGATTTGATGAAATGCATGAACTGTGATTATCTATCTACACATCTGTATCATATATACTAACTGCTATGAAGTTTTATTTGAAATACTACGAAACAGAGAAACAAATGAAGTAAGTTCAGCCAGTCCAGTCATTAGCTGTTACAAGTAGCAAAATCATATCAACTAATGTCTAAGTGGCTACAGGGATGTATCGGGAGCCACACTCAGGCATAAAATTAAGGTCCCATAGGCAGAGGTTGATCAAGAGACATGAGGCAGGCTTAAAATCTGACACTCATTCAAACAGATTTTCTTTCATTATTCAACATTTGAATAGAAAAGAGGCTGATTCCTCCACGGAGGTAGAGCGGAAAAGGAGGACTCCCAAGGGCAGTACTCAGTCTCCTGTGCAGGATCAAGAGCGGCTCAACTCTGGCCTCACACTGGCTGCACCACTCAGCAAAACAAAAATCCTACAAGGAAACCAGACTCACCCTTCTAAGAAGGCTTTCTGGCAACCATTTGTTGCTATTCAAGCCTGCATCTAGGGTATCCCATCACCCACCCCAAACACACACACATACATACACACCCTCAAGATGCTTATCGAAGCATTCCTTTCGATCACACAAGATACTTTCCTTGAGAGAATTCCTGATAAGTATGGTTTTCTCCCTCTCACATTTCCAGGCCCTTTCAGCACCTCTGAAAGACAGGTGCAGGCACAGCTCCTTCATCTATCTCTAGCCCCGTTTTCAGGCCCGAGGTTGCCAAGCAGTTGATGGCTGGGGGCGGGCTCCCTCCCTCTCCACAGCTGGGCTGAGGCTGCTGCCTTGGACGCAATCTCTCGATTCTGGCTCCTGAAGTGGTAACCAGCACCTGCACAGTGCTTACCTGTGAGCTAAGTGCTCGAGACCACAGACAAAGCTTAACATATGGTTCCTACCTTTAAAGGCCGTTGAATCTAGACTCCTCGGGAGGATCCAAAGTTTGCTTTTTCTTTCACCTCTGTCGATCTCGGGCTAGAGCTTCCAGCTTTGTGCTAGGCAAAACGGCAAAGGATAGTAATAATCACTACCAGAGACATATAATCATACCACAGACGGAGCTAATCAGACTCTCAGAGAGATTAAGTAACTTTCCCAGGGCCAATCAACTATTTAAATCATACAGCTAGGACTGGAGTCTAGACGCTCCATGCTTCAAAGCTCAGATTCCCCATTCCCACCCCCTACCTAGCTTGGCTCTCCGTGTTGCTCTCAACTAGTTAAAGTGTTAGCTGACAACAGAGTAAGTAAAGTATGTTTTAAAAAAATCTCTCAAGGTCCAAAGGAATAAAGTCATAGTGTTGGTGACAGTGAGGTTGGTTTATTTGGGCAAAGGGCCTGACCTGACAGCCTTTTTATTCCACTGATTTATGAGGCCCACCTCACTGAGATTAAAATGGCATTATCAAATTCCATAATTACCATATTTGTACAAGAAATTGGAACTCTGTAGTGAACCATTTTATTATTTCTGTCAAAACAAGAGCTTATGACTTGTCAGGTCACTTAACCATGGACCTCATTTTCTTTATTTTGAAGTGACAGGGTCTGGCTGGCTGATCTCTGTGTCATTTTTCAGCTCTGATCCTTTTTACCACATATGCTGAATCCTTAGTTTATATTGCAAGTTGTTCTGGTTAGGTGTGGTTTGGTTTGGTCTTTCCAAACCATGATACTGATACTGTTTCATTCATTTACTTCATACCTATTTATTTGGGGTCTATTCTGTGCGAGAGACCCTCTTTCAGACCTCGGGGAATGCAGAGTGAATAAAAACATCCAAGCCCTCATGAAGTAGAGATGATGGGCCAAGATGATCAATAAACAAATAAACAGACCATTGTCATTTGGTAGAAAATGCTGTAGGGAAAACTAAAGCGATGGAAAGGAGACAGGCAGTGAAAGCTGAGTCCTGCTCTTACGTGCGTGGTCAGGGAAGGCCCTTTTAATGAGGTGACATTTAAAGAGACCAGGAGCCTTAGAACTTTTTTTATCCTTAATGTATGATTGTGGGATATTGTAAATTTGACAAGACTTCGAAGTTGTCAAAGAGATAGGAGCAAAATGGGCCCTGGTGAAGGTGCGTAAGAGTTTGAGTTTCAACCTCACTTTTTCCCCTCACATCCTGTGGGTCCCAGGATTTTCACAAATGAGCTTTTCTTGCTTCTGTGATTCTAAATATTCTATATTAACATTTTAATGACTTTTCAAATGTACTGAATCTACTTATTTATATAATTTTTGCCAATGGGGATTATGGCTAGTAACAGTAAATTCAAAAGGCTATGAAAACTGAATTTACAGGATTTTAAGAAACAGGGTTTTGATTTGCATGTAAACTTTGCATCCAGATTTACAGTATTTCTCTCCTCAGCTTCACAAGCGACAGGCTAGAGGAAGGACCTAAGTTTAGGAATGTGTGGGAAGGAGTTAAAGATTCCAGGAGCAGGCTGAAAATACTGCTTTCGAAGGGGTGGGTGTGGTTTCGTTTTTGTTTTTGTTTTTCCTGGATTCCTAGATCTTGCGTCTACAGGCTCATTTACTGCCTATCTCATATTTGTCTTGGAGACTAGGAGCATGGATCCCCAAGAAGATGAGTGGTAGATGTTACAGGCCAAAGGCAGGTCCCTGAGTGTTAAGAGAAAAGAAGTGGGCAAACCCCAGGCAGTGAGGTTTCTAAGGTACGTTCCAAAATAGGTGGAGAAGAAAAGGATTGACTTTGTCTCTAAATCCAAAACATTAGAACCTAGTATATATAACAAAGGCTAAGCCATCGCAGATCATCTTATTTTAGACCCTGTCACTCTGAAAATGCCCTTTAGGACTGAGATAGAGCATTAAACCCCTTTGTTCTACTCTCCCGGCCTGGATTTCCTGCAGCCAAATTCTTTCTCCCTCTGTCTCTACGTCCACGACTGTTGATTGCCAGATTGTTAGGTAAGAGAACACTTAACAAGTAATTATTAGTAAGGAATTAACACCTAATTAATTAGGGGAGGATTATGTGCTACATAGTTATTATTGACAATGTTTAGCAGGTTTATCATCTCAGTCAACAAATTTTTATTGAGCTTCTATTCTATGTAAGAATATAAAACAGGCACCAAGAATATGAGGAGTTGGAAAAAATAGCCTCTTTTCTCAAGAAGTCTATTTAGAAAATGAGACTATAACATAAGATACATACAGCAGAAAATCATGGTTTTGGTTCCAATTGAGTTCTACAGATATTCCACGACAGGGATAATTTCCTATTGGACTGAAGGTAAAAGTCCCAGAGAGGGATGGAACCTGAGTTAGACTTTGGGGAGTGAGTAAGGATTTGACAATTGGAGTAGGGTGAGGAGGGCAGACTAGGCTGCAGGGAAGGGGAGAGATAAGGTAGGAATGCAAGTGGTGAATAAGAGTTAGGGGGCTGGAATACCTCCTAAATATCCCAAACAAGGTTGGAGAGGAAGGTCAGGGACATTGTGGAGGACCTTGAGGTTTGTTGTATATTTTAATAAGGAGAGAGCTATTCAAGAGCATGAACAAGGGCAAAAGATGATAAAAGTGATATTTAAAGGAAAATAATCTAGTTCTGTAGCAGCATAGAGTGTTGATAAACTAATTAGGATGTTCCTATAGATGTTTAGGAACAAAGCAGTCAGGTTGAACCAAAGAAGTGACAATGAAAAGGAAGGAGAGGGACTTCCCTGGTGGCGCAGTGGTTAAAATCCACCTGCCAATGTAGGGGACACGGGTATGATCCCTGTTCCAGGAAGATCCCACGTGCTGCAGAGCAACTAAGCCCGTGCGCCACACCTACCGAGCCTGCGCTCTAGAGCCTGTGCTCCGCAACAAGAGAAGCCACCACAATGAGAAGCCTGCGCACCACAACGAAGAGTAGCCCCCGCTCGATGCAACTAGAGAAAGCCTGTGAGCAGCAATGAAGACCCAATGCAGCCAAAAAAAATTTTTTTTAATAAAGAGGAAGGAGAAAATGTAAGAAACCATATAAAGGAAGACTCAGAAGGATTTCACTAATGGTGGTGGTTCATAGGATGAGAGGAAAATCATTCCAAGGTCTTAAGTCTGGGTCAATAGTGGTGTTAGTGACAGAGCCTGGGAAATGAAATCTGAAGGGAGTACCTGGATAGGGTGAAGGTGACCGATGTGATTTAAACAGGTTGAATTTGAGGTGACCATGGAACAGCCAAGTGAAAATCTTCATTGGAGTGAGAGAGGGGCATGGACATACATACACTACCAAACGTAAGGTAGATAGCTAGTGGGAAGCAGCCACATAGCACAGCGAGATCAGCTCGGTGCTTTGTGACCACCTAGAGCGGTGGGATAGGGAGGGTGGGAGGGAAACCCAAGAGGGAGGAGATATGGGGATATATGTATATGTATAGCTGATTCACTTCGTTATAAAGCAGAAACTAACACACCATTGTAAAGCAATTATACTAAAATAAAGATGTTAAAAAAAATTTTCATTGGAAAGAAATATAAGTCCAACAAGGGATATTCATTTAGCAGAAGAAAAAGATCAGAAGAACAGACAGTTTTGTTTCCTTTTCTCAAAATAAAGACCTAAATACTAAAAAGATAGCTAAAATGACATAGCAGAAGAAATAGGGATTACAAAATTGTGAACTGTTTAGCATCATTTTGGTTTGGGGCACAGTGGGTCTTTTGGTTTTTTTTTACATTTATTTATTTATTTTGGCTGTGCCAGGTCTTAGTTGTGACATGAGGGATCTTTAGTTGTGGCATGAGAACTCTTAGCTGCGGCATGTGGGATCTAGTTCCCTGACCAGGGATTGAACCCAGGACCCCTGCGTTGGGAGCTCAGAGTCTTAGCCACTGGACCACCAGGGAAGTCCCTGGTTTTTGTTTTTTAAATTGAACAAAGGGACAGTTATAGAAGGCTCTGGACTGAGGGCTGGGAAGGAAAGACATTGGTTGCCATATCACCATATTGCTGAGTAATATTTGGAGATGCCCTGCTAGGGTTTTAGCCTCAGCATTTCAGAGCTGCAAGGACTTTGAGAGACTCCGCATACTAGATATGAGGAAATGGAAGCCTGGAGAGGGTGCCCGGCTTTCCCACAGCCCCACAGTGAGTGAGAAGTCAGGGTTGGATCTCAGTCCAGTATTCCTTCCTTTCCCCAATACTGCTAGTCATGAGGTGCACTACCTTCCTGACTCTTCAGGGAACATTTTTACATAGTTCTATGGTAGGAAGCCTGAGGAAAATGTTCACAGATTGCGTCATCAGAAAGCAAAATGGATGGCCTAACAAGAGCGCTAAGTACATAGCAACAAAGGCAAGAAATGATGTGGGGCAGCATGTGTGTGCCCTGTTAGATCAGCTTGCCTTCCGTTAAGGGGGCCATTTTCAAATGATATCAGAACAAGTTGAAATGGGCATGATCTACACAGGGAATGATTTGCTATAGTACATTTAAGTAGCCCTAGATAGATTTCAAGTGAGGTTGTTCAGTGTCTTTCCATACATATTTTTAAAGGTTCTGAAGAATAGGATTGCTATCCAACCATCTGGGATGGGAGAAGTATGTAATTCAGTTTGGAGGCAGGAGGATGGAGTACTTCTTTCTATATTTTATTTCCTTATTCCTGTCCCAACTTTTTCCAAAAAGGAAATTGAAATAGTGCAATATGAGATTTAGGAATATAGCTTCTTAGCAAAACCAGACCCAGTGTGCCCAATGTGTTCTGGTCTCTTTATGGAATATTTTTAGGCCTTTTCTTTTCTTTTTTGCCCGTGCTGCTGAGCGGCTTGCAGAATCTTAGTTCCCTGACCAGGGATTGAACCCGCACCCTCAGCAGTGAAAGCACAGAGTCCTAACCACTGGCCCGCCAGGGAATTCCCTAGGCCTTTTATCCTTGTGCCAAACTTACCAGATGTGGTACGAAATTACCCATTGATTGGGTTCAGTATACCTTAGCTCTAAGGAGGACATGTATGAAATAGGATAAATTAAAAAAGAAATTATCAAACAAATGATGAATTTACATTTGTTATCAATCAGTAAAAATGTTGAATATTTCTTATATCTAGGTTACTACGCTGTTTGACTCTAATAATAATGGGTTATTAGATGATCCTTGCCCTAGTGAAGACAGATGACAGTTGAGGAGAATGGCCAAGTCAAGGCTTATGAAGGGTATGAGTCATGATCTGCCCTTTGAAGGGTGAGCAGGACTTGGGGTGGCAGAGGGCAGAGGGTTTTAGGCAGGGGAACTGTGGGGACTCCTCAGGGAGATCCTCAGGGAGGAATACGTAAGGCCTGTGGGGGGACTAGTTCTGCAGGGAGGATGCTGTAGTTTCAAGAGAACATTGCTGACCCCTGTAAACGGTGCACGGGCTGTGGGCTATTCTAACTGAGGTCATAGATTTGCAGGATTTGTCTATGATTTCCAAGTCCTGGAGTTCACTGGGAGGTGGTAAGAAATTAGCCATTAATGAAGATTGTATTTTACTCTAGTTTCCTTTTTAGCAGTTATAAAAGTGCTAAAGGCAGATCCAAACTGGATGTCATTTCATCTGAACTATGAAAATTATGCTCCCAGGAGTGTCAGCAGTAACCTTGTTTCCCCTCTCACCTAAAATAGGCTGTTAGTGGTAACTGATGCTCTATTTCATAAAGTACTACTAACTCAGCTATGTGATTCAGATCTTGTGAGTCCTGCCACTGCCTTGCTTCAGCCAGAAGAATACTTTCCTGAGGACTAGTTAAGGGTTTACCCTCTGAAAATTAGGGTCAACCCTAGGGCTGGAGGGAGCTTTCTCTGGGGCTCAGGGCTCCTTCCCTGCAAAATTCTCCCAGGAGCCTCTCTTGCCCTTCACCATCTTCCCTCTCTTCCAAGCAGGACTGACCTAGTGAAAATACAGCAACAGTCAATTTTCTTTTGAAGTAGGTATTTACCTTGTATTCAGGTAACAACACTGTGCCCTCTGCCTCTTGAACAGAGTGCCGGGAGGCTCTTAACTTCTACTCAGATAATCCAGGGAGAGAACCTGTTTAAAAGGTTGAAATTAAAGTGAGTCGAACCAGGATAAGAAAAGAGATAGTGCACATCTTCCTCACCAGCCCCGTAGCCCCTGAAGTGTCCAGCTTGCAAAATCAGGTTCTAACACCTTTATGTATGCCACTTAATGAGTCAGAAGAGCTTCTGGAAGTAATACGGTCTGAAACTTTTGATAAGCTTTGATGTTTTAAATGAGGCATTCTTAAACTTAAAATAATTATCTCTGGCCATTGGATTTTTTTGTATGTGTAACAGCATGCTGGCATTTCTTTTTCTTTTTCTTTTTTTTTTTCTGATTGAGGTGACACATAGCAACTCAAGCAAATATCTTGACTGATATTTGGTAGACAAAACAAAAAAAATTAACGTGCCTGTGGAGTGGAGGTGAGAGGACCTCTGCTATTCCATATTCAGATGTAAAGAACCTCTATGTGCTTTATGAGCTACAGAATTGCCCACTCTCTGTGCTTTGCCCCTCTTCTCATTGGCTCTGGGCACTTTGAGGTTGCTGGCAACCATGGAGTATCAGTTACAGTTTTGGTGCTGGACCATTTGTTAGGAAATCCTATTTATTCTCTCTTGGTTTGTCAAGCCCAACGGTGGGCGTGGGGGATATATTTCTGCTAGTGAAACTTTGCTTGATAAAATAAAACAATTTTTTTTCTAACAAAAATCACCTCTAGGCTAAACTCTTTCTGTATTTACCACTGATTATTTTTTGCTTATGTGAAGCATGCATGGTAAAATCACGTTTCTCTGTAGGCTATTAGATGAGAATTCAACTCACGTCCATAAGCATTTGTTGAGCACAAGCTCAGAATGGGGCAAGGAGCAGGGGATACAAAGATGAATAAAACACACCCTCTGCTTACAGTCTGGTAAGGGAACTAGCATTCAGGCAGTTAACCAAGGATGTGACAATGGCCTTGTGACCTGATTCAGTGGCAGGGGCCATCCTGTTTCTAGCAACACTTATATTTGAGAAAAGGTCAAGTAAGAGGCTGACTTGAGGACCATGAAGTATTTTCAAAATAAGACTATTTATTGTTTGAGTCATCTGGTGAGATCCCTATTTTAACTCTTTAATTTATTGCCTTTGCCATCATAAATTGCTATGTATTCAAGGATGATTTTATTATATATATTTGGGGGAAGTGGGTATAAAAAGTTACATTATCACTGAGGCATCCTCATTTTAAACACCTGCATGTACACTTACGTATTGTGAAATTTGTCTTATCTCATCATTTTGCTTCTCAGGGTCACACTGTGCTCTTTGCTTTTGTTTTGTTTTTTGCATTATATTGATTAATGAATTATATTAATAGATTTCTAAGCATCAAGACCTTTTTATAACCTAGAACAAACCACTGATCATAGTGTTGTATTTTTGTTTAGAATATTTGTATATTTATTTAGGCTATCCTAGAGTAGATTTGGTATCAGAACCTCATAGAATGGATTTAGTGACATATATATCTTATTTTGGGGTATGGATCAAATAACACAGTCATTGTTATTTATAGAAATTTCCTGTTATATTATCCTGGGTTATTTCTTATTTGGTGGTAGATATTTGACCTTCCCCTTTCAATATCTTCTATAGAGAGTTGTAATTGACTTTATAGTTTTTAAAACAAAGTTCAACAGCCTATGTTTTCCTAAACAATTGTCCGTTTCATTTCACTTTAAAAGTTATTGGCAATAAAATGCACATAGAATTTTTTTTTTTTTTTTTTTTTTTTTTTTTTTTTTTTTGCGGTACGTGGGCCTCTCACTGTTGTGGCCTCTTCCATTGCGGAGCACAGGCTCCGGACGCGCAGGCTCAGCGGCCATGGCTCACGGGCCCAGCCGCTCCGCGGCATGGGGGATCTTCCCGGATCGGGGCGCAAACCCATGTCCCCTGCATCGGCAGACGGACTCTCAACCACTGCGCCACTAGGGAAGCCCTGCACATAGAATTTTAATAACAATATTTCATAGCCTCTGAATCGGTGGTTACATCCTATTTTTTTGTATTCTTTCTTTCTCTCAATCTCCTTATATGTCATTAGACTTGTCAAAACTTTCCTCATTTTACAATTTTTTCAATCTGTTTTTTCAAATAGCTATCAGACCACACATAGGAACTGATACGTTTATAATGACAGTAAAAGTGGCTTTTGATACTAGTGCTTTGGAATCCTGTGACATGAAGAGGTTTATTTAAAGATAGAAACTAATAGAATAATGGTTCTACTTGGAGCTACTTCCTTAATTGTTCAGAGCTACTGTTTCCCTTTGTATAAAATGGATGGTAAAGTGTGCTGCCCACTGCACAGCATTGCTACAATCACCAGGTGAGATAATGTATGGGAGTGCTTTGGAAACTATGATGCAGGTTCAAGCAAGGTCATGAAATATATCATTTCATGAAACATATGTTGCTTTTAGGCTGTATGGAAAAAACAAACAACCCCTTTCATAAATTTTTTCAAAGTACTTTTCTATATCACAAAGATCATGTAGACTTTCCTCTTTGAAACCATTTGCAAGATTTGTCCTGATGAATTATTTTAGTTCAGGGGAAAATATTTCCTCATCACCCTCCCCCTAACACAAAAAGTTCTCATTCTACTAAATTAGAAATGTGCACTAAAGACCCATTCAATAAAGGACACTGGAATGGAAATTAACTCAAGTCTGTTTTCAATTAATTTCAATTCCCCAAAGTGCCAAACTTTCCTTTTCTGTCACAGCAGTAATTGGAAAGTAATAGACAATCCTAAGTTTTTGTGGTCTTATGCCTGCTTTTGTGTGTGGAGTATACATTCTAGGTCAGTCTGGGGGAGGTTCAGGAGATTTTTCAGTATTCTTAGGCTTCTATTAACTTTATTAATATTACTAATTTTATTACTTGAATTTCATAAAAATCTGGTTATAACTTTTTAGGTTAATGTTTCAACATTCTTATTTCTCTATTGTGATCATTTTAGAGCCTTTTTAAAACATCAGGAACCCATTTTAAAAGAAAATTCTTCCCCAAAGCTATAGTATGTGAATTAGATGAGAACAGAGAGACTCTGGTTGAAGGGGATGGGAAGGGGGGCCCAAGACTCCACCAGCTTGGTGGCTTTCTCTCTCCTCCCAAGGCAGGCTCAAAACAACACTGAGGGCTTCAAAGAATAGACTAAAAACATTGCTCTATATAATGATCAGACATGGTTTAGAGACAAACAGGCTTTTTTTAAAAACTTACCAGTATTTTTTCAAGAGTCTGCCAAGGCCCAGATGGATGTTATTAGAGGCTAGAATTGCTACTGTAGAGATGGAAAGAAAGGAGGAAGGCTGGGGAGGAGTAGAAGCATGATAACTTGGTGAAAATAACATGGCAGTATCTGATTTATTCAAAGGCAGGCAGTGATTCAAGGACTATGAAGGGCAGAGTAAAGAATTACTGGGCCCAGAGAGTGAGGGATGCCCATAGGCAATGAAGCAGGCTACAAGTAAGATCTCAAAGGGAATTGCATAATGTAGTATAGCTCTTTCCAGAAAAAGTCATAGTACTTGTCCATGTAATCCTGTTATTTTCCCTTTTAAGATGTACTTTTCAAAATATATTACTCAATAATATGATCATCCTCTTCAAACTAGTAATTCTCTTCTGTAAACTTAGCCTAAAAAAGGTCTTAAATAAGGGGAAAAAAAGCTATATTCTTTTTTATATTCATTAATTATAATGAAAAATAGAGAATGAGCCTAATATTCAATAATGGGGAGAGGGAAAGAAAACAATGATATAATTTCTCAAACGAGTATTTTTCAGTAATTAAATATAATGATTGTGAAACTATTTGGAGAAATTTAGGAGTTGAATCCACCAGTTCTGAAATCACAGAGACCTGAGTTCCAATTCTGTCTCCCTCTGCCATTTCTTATCTGTGATCCTGGGTACGTCATTACCTCATTTTCCCAAGCCTCAATATGCTCATCTAAAAAATGAAGATAGGGCTTCCCTGGTGGCACAGTGGTTGAGAGTCTGCCTGCTGATGCAGGGGACACGGGTTCGTGCCCCTGTCCGGGAAGGTCCCACATGCCGCGGAGCAGCTGGGCCCGTGAGCCATGGCCACTGAGCCTGTGCGTCCGGAGCCTGTGCTCCGCAACGGGAGAGGCCACAACAGTGAGAGGCCGGCGTACCACAAAAAAAAAAAAAAAAATGAAGATAATGATCCAAACTAAACAGGACCAATATGAGGATTCAGTTAGAGGTGACAATATAAATAAAACATGAAGCATAGTGCTTGGCACATAGCAGCTGTTCAATAAAAGTTAGATGCTTATTCTCTATCAACAGATTTGTTGACAAACTTAAGGAAATTATTTCCTAGGAAAATATAAATTATAAAATTAAGTTAAAAAGTCGAAAAGACCAATTACTTTTGAAGAAATTGAATAGGGTTTAAGGATCTACATTTTTGAATTTTACTTATTTTTTATACAGCAGGTTCTTATTAGTCATCCATTTTATACACATCAGTGTATACATGTCAATCCCAATCTCCCAATTCATCCCACCCCCACCCCCAGCCCCCACCACTTTCCCCCCTTGCTGTCCGTATGTTTGTTCTCTACATCTGTGTCTCAATTTCTGCCCTGCAAACTGGTTCATCTGTACCATTTTTCTAGGTTCCACATATATGCGTTAATATACGATATTTGTTTTTCTCTTTCTGACTTACTTTACTCTGTATGACAGTCTCTAGAGGATCTATTTTTTTAAAAAGGCACTAAGACCAAATGTTTTCATAGCTATGCTCTACTCTCTTTCAATGAACAGATAATTGCAATTTAATTTTAAAATTTCTAGATTATAGAAAAAGATTTAAAAACTCTTTGATTCACTTTAATAAGCTAGGATAACATTAATTCCCCCCCATAGAATAAAAAACAAAGAGCAATAAATCCTCCACAGATCAAAATCACTCATGAATATAGATGCAAAAATGTCTAAATATTAACAAATAGAATCCAGCAGAGTATCAACAAAACTATATCCTATGACCAAGCAAATATCCCAGGAATGTAAGGATGATTCAACATCAGGGAATCGGTATAATTCATTATAATAATAAATTAAAGGAGAAAAAGGCAATTCTATCAATAGCTGCTAAAAGGACTGATAAATTCCTAATAAGGAATTTTAGTAAAATAAGACTAAAGAGAAATTACTTAAATATGATATAGATTATTTACCAAAGGTAGAAAATAAGTATGATTCTAAGTGACTTTAAAGCCATTTACATTAAAATAAGAAGATGGATAATGATATCCACTGTCACTATTATTAGTAAACATTATTCTAGAAGCTCTAGCAAATATAATAAAATACAACAATGAAATAACCAGTATAAAATTTGAAAATAAGGATAAAAGTCACCTAGAAATACTTATTTTAAAAATCTTCCACAATTAATAAAACAATTTAGTAATGTGGCTACGTATAAAGTAAATATTAAAAAAAAAAAAGAGAGAGAGAGAGAGAGAATACGAAAACCAGCAACAGAGAATTGGAAATGGAAAAAATGCCATTCACAGTAGCAATAAAAATTATAAATTATTTAAGAATAAATTTAACAATAAAAGTACAGGAACTTTAAGAGAAAACTAAAAAATCTGATTGAAAAACCTAAAACAAGATTCAGACAAATGAGAACTATATTGCTCTTGGATAACAAGTTTTGATGTAAGAAAAATGCCAATTCTCCCACATTAATATATAAATCTATGCAATTCCAATGAAAATTTCAACATTTTTTTGTAATGGGTAAAATCATCATGTAGTACATTTATTCATATGGAAAAATCAATGTCAGGAAAAGCAAATTATAAAAAGAATAATAGATGACTTGCCTCATCAAATATTTTTAAACTACTGAAGAGCCATATAATTTGTGATTTTGGAATAGTTAGATAGATCAGGATGGAATAGAGAGTCCATAGAAAAATAATAGATCTCAGTGTATATGAGAAATGGTATTTCAATTCCATGGAGGAAAATGATGATTTATGTAATAACTGGTGTAGCTACAAGTGGCTAGCTATCTGGAAAATAAGGAAAGTGAACACTCTCTCACCCCATATATAAAAACAAATTCCAGATGAATTAAATACTTAACAATAATAAAAACCTTAGAAGAAAATTTAGGAAAAATGTATATATAAAACTCTGGGGCTGAGGAGAACTTTTAAAACCAACTCAAGAAACCAAGAAGCAATTAAGGAAAAATTTTATTTGACTTCATAAATTAAAAAAATGTGTCAATAGCAAAAGTGTCCACAAAGTCAAAAGACAAAAAGATAGATGGGACATTCATAAATCATGTGACAAATAAATATTTAATCTATATTATATAAAAGCCCTCATTAATTGATAAGGAAAAGGCAGATGACCCTATAGAAAAATATGCAAAGCAGAGGAATAGATAATCACAAAAGAGTAAATCTAAATGTCCAGTAAGTATATGTAGATATGCTTAATAGCACTAGAAATTAGTAAAAGTAAGATGAAATATCACTTGTCATCCATCTGACTAGCAAGAACTAAAAAGCATTAACATCCACTGTTGGCTGGGATGCAGGAGAAAAGGTACTCATGCAGTATTCTTGGAGGAAATGAGAAGATAGTCTTTTTGGAAAGCAACCTAGTCATATCTATTAAACCCCTACATACATAAAAGCACCAACATATATGGCTCTATGTACCAAGATGTTTGTCGCAGCATTGTTTCAGTGACAAAATAATGGAAATAAGGGGAATGCCCATCAATACAGGAATGATTAACACAGGTCACTCCTACCATGGATATTATGCAGCCATTAAAAGTGATTTTTAGATCTCTACCAATTAACTTGGAAAGATTGCTACGATGTATTAAGTGAGAGAGATGATGCAGAGAGGTACAGTATGAACTACAATGACAGCTCCACCCCATATATGTATATTCCGTATATATGTTTGAATGTGGTTCTATGAGGATGGAGAAAGGGATGGAAGAATTCCAGCAGATTGTTAACACTGACTGGGACTAAGGAGGAACACTTGTACCCTCTACCCAAATGACCACAATAAAAACAACATGAATAATAATGGTCCAATTTGTAAAAGAAAGTAACAGGCTTATGTTATAATGTAGGTGGAAAAGTAGATTAAAAATTATAGGTAGGCTCCATTAACAATCAGGTAAAACATTCAAGAGCAAAATGATCAACTGGCAATACAATCAAATGACTGTGATCATTAAGTAGAGGCATTATAGTTGGTTTTGTCCCTCTATATTTTAAAAATTTTTTACAATGTGGTTTGGTTGCTTTCGTAATTAAATAAATAAAATAAAATTTCTAATTTATTTTCTAGTAACCACATACCTTTGATTACTTCTTGAAATCAGCAACTATTTGTACATTTGTGAGCCTGATGATGTCTTACCTCTGAAAATGCAAAAATTTACATTTTATCTCAGATAGATGGAGGTTTTGGGGTTTGTTTTTAATTAGTTGTAGATTAGATCAATAAATCTGCTGGAATTAATTAACCATAAAATCCCATTAAAATATGGCTTCACATATTTCAAGATTTTTTCCCCCAATAGTAACAGAAATCACTTCTAACAATTATTTTCAAAGCTGCGTGGCTTTGAGCAGGTCACTTCTCTTCTCCTCTCCAGGCCTCAGTTGCTTCTCCTATAAATGAAGAAGATGGATCAAATAGTTTTCTCAGTGCCTTTTTGGCTCTAACATTCTGTGATTTAATTATATTCATCATGGAATTCATTAAATATCAAATCAATTGCTAAGGAGCAGAAACATTTCATCTTAGTAATGCTTATATAAGCTATGAAAGAGATTCAGATAGCTAGGGAAGATGCCTTACCTTGACATAACTTCCATGCTCACATGAAAAATGTACAAGATTCCAAATGGCATATGGCCTTCACTTTGGGCCTTCCTTTAGATCCCTCATTTATAACTGTGTAGCTATTGACCAGGTTTTCATCCATGTGAACCTTCCAGACTGTCAATTTATCATTTTGCTTCACAGACCTCAATATATGAATGAAACACCAATTCTACTTTGAGGTATAAATTATACAGGATAAAATGCAGCCAGTCAAAACATACATTTTGATGAGTTTTGACAAATTTATGCATCTGTATAACCACTACCACAATTAAGCAATAGAATATTTTTATCACTCTAAAAAGTTCACTGTGCCTTTTCCCAGTTAAACTCCCACCTCTTGCCCTAGGCAACTACTGATCTGCATTTTATCACTGTGGATTAGATTTGTCTTTTCTAGAGCAATGAGCAAAGTCTTAACTTGTGTCTTCTCAGTCTTGGATAGCATTAATATATTTTTATTGTTTCAATTAGGTTTCTTAGTTGCAAAGCAGTAAAAAATAGCTCTGGCTAATTTATGCAGCAAAGGAATTTGTTGAAAGGATATGGACAGCTCATAGAATTGCTAGGAGACTGGGGAACCACGTTTGGGATATGCGGCCAACAGCAGTGCCCCAAATCATGTAGTACAGCTGTTCTGGTGAGGAAAGGACCAAGAACAGCAGCAGCTTGAGTTACCTAAACTGTCTGTACCAGATCATGGTCACCACCACCCTCCTTGCTGCTGCTGCTGCTGCTGCTGTCTTAAGAATTCTTTCTATTTCTAAGAAAGTAGAAAGTATATCAAGCATATCTGCCTTAGGAAATTCTTCTGCAACTGCCAGTTGGGGTGGGTGTATCAAAGTGGTACCATGTGCCCGTCATACCTTAGCTGCAAGGGAGGCTAGGAGAACCTGGCACTTTCAGCCTCTATATAATGGGAGGCCTCTGATCAAGCCTCATAAGGTTGGGGAATTCCCCAATCATTGGAAATTCTAGATGGATAAAAAGAGGGCCAATGTCCACAACACTATTTTTGCTTGTTAGATTTCATTCTGAACTGGCAGTTTCATGTCTAATGGTCACAGCGGCCAGGCTACATTTGACAAGCATCTCCTGGTGTAAAAAAGTCTACCAGATGCAGAAAGTGGGGATAAGGCCATCAAGGAACTTACTATTTAATTAAACAGAAACAGATATATTAGCCTTTATGCCTGCTCAAGTTAATTTCCTTAAACTATACCCTGCTAATAAAATCAATGGGTTTAAATTAATTTATTTGATCCCCAAAATAGTATCTTAAAAACTACCATAATTTTAAGTAATGAATTTCATACTTGTCGACAAGATATTTACCTTTGAGTTTTTTAAATATAAATTCATTTATTTATTTGCTTTGTTTGTTTATTTTTGGCTGCGTTGGGTCTTCGTTGCTACGCTCAGGCTTCTCATTGTGGGGGCTTCTCTTGTTGCGGAGCATAGGCTCTAGTAGTTGTGGCACATGGGTGTTGTGGCTCGTGGGCTCTAGAGCACAGGTTTAGTAGTTGTGGCACATAGGCTTAGTTGCTCTGCGGTATGTGGGATCTTCCCAGACCAGGGCTCGAACCCATGTCCCCTGCATTGGCAGGTGGATTCTTAACCACTGCACCACCAGGGAAGCCCTACCTTTGAGTTTTAAGCTAAATATTTACTCAACAATATTTTCACTCTTCTGAAATTGCACCCAATGCCTGTTGCTTCTAATAGCTGTGTTCATTTCAGTTTTTTAAAGTTAACACATAAAGTAAATCCAGTCACTTCACTTGTTCCCTTACTCTTGATTTCAACTGACAGGTCCGGGGAAGAAGGGATGGCCTGATACAGGGACAATGAAGATGCAATGTTGAAGAGTAAGCTGGAGGAGAGAAGCAACAGGCACCATGGAAAAAACCAAAACAAAGCAAGGTTAGATTTCTCCTATGTCTTGCTTTAAGGTTCAGGATTTAAGAAATGTAGGTTGTGGGCTTGTCTTGCCCTTGTCTCAAAACATGATAATATGTTAACCTGACTATTCTCATTGCCTTATCATAGTAGAATGACCACGAAGAGCATAGACTTGGTGCTGGGGAAACAGGAAATGCAACATGTATACATACAATTTGAGTAGTTACGTTACTTTTCTTAGTAATAACTTTGGGACTGCCTCAGAATGACCTGCTGAATAAGGC
The DNA here is from genome assembly GCF_003676395.1 of Aethalodelphis obliquidens. Classification (NCBI taxonomy): domain Eukaryota; kingdom Metazoa; phylum Chordata; class Mammalia; order Artiodactyla; family Delphinidae; genus Aethalodelphis; species Aethalodelphis obliquidens. Next base: position 12,765,827 of record NW_020837956.1, on the reverse strand, counting down.
CAAGATACATATTCAACTAACAGACATCCAACACCTCCTAGGCTGGCCTAGAAACATAGGGCTTTCTCTTTTAATCTTTACCATATAGAATCAACCATATAAAAGTAGGTTCTATTATCATCTCCAATAGACAGGTGAAGAAACAGTCATAGAGAAGTCAGGCTACAAACCACGACCTATCAACGTTTGATTCGGGAGCCTGGTCTCTGTTCCCAAGTTCTGGTTCTTGACATTATACCAGGCTGTTGGGACATAGCATAAAATGGGCTAAGTAATCTTTACTCAAGCTTGTGTGGGGAATTTTGGTAATCTCTAACCATCTGGATTTTATAGGGACAGCCCTCAGTGTGTATAAATTCTGGGCTGAGGTTACGTATTATGAACTTAACATACCGAGGCTGGTTCCTCTAAGGAAGGGTTCACTATACCTGCATGTCTTAGGAGAACAATATACACATTCATACAACCAAATATTTGCAACCAGGGGTTTCATCTATAAACTGCTTGATTCATACAATGTGAATCAATTCATACAATTCATACAAAGGAGATGTAGCTAAGTGGATGAGTAAAGGGCTTCATGTGGGCTGCATGTTTTACATGGATTGCCTCATCTTCAGAGCCAACCAATGTGATTCTAAAAGGTACATTCTAGGCCAACCTTTTTTCCTCCCTAGGTATAAATGGTATTTATAACCTACGACTTCCTTTGTGTTTGACCTGTGTTTCACAGTCTCTGGTGTTGACAGTATTGTTTTCTTTCTGCCTGCATCATTCCCAGACCCTTTGCATTGACAATTCCCTTCTATCAACCCTCTTGTCCAGGAGGATGGCAAGGTTCCCTTAGCTGATCTGGGCAGTGACAGAAGGGCGAAGTTCAGAGGTTTAGCGAGGATCAGAGGCAGGAGAAGTAAGGGATATTTTATAGAGGCCTCCTGAGAACAATAAAGTGACAACTGAATAGATGCCTTCCTGACTGTGGAACTATCCCCTCAAGTAAACCTCAGTCAGCCCCCAAAATCAGAGAGAGACCCTTCATGGGCATTCCCTTCTGACTATTTAATGATTACTCGTCATTCAGTTTGATTGAGAAACTTCCCCACCACGGTAAAGCATGGTTTTCTACTATAAGAGTTACATCAGGTAGATATGGTTTGGTCATTAGGATGTAATATAAAATCACCTACACCAATTTATCTTCTGTTCTGGTTGAATCATTGGCTTCCTGTCGTGCAGGCACAGATTTAGGATCCTATAAGTCCCCTTATTCCCTGCATGTGTCTGAAGAGAATAGGGACAGAATGAATTGTGTTGATTAAACAAAGCTCTTTCTCCCTACAGGAGAGAATGAACATAAGCCGATGAATAATCCTTCCACACAGATTTACCAGGTAAAGACACAGATTGTTTTGAGCTCTCCTATGTGTCACAGTGATGACTGTCCTTTATGTACAAATTTTTTTGGCACTCATAAAAGCTTCTACATATATCATTGTATTTCTTCACTTAAGGTTGTGGGATAGGCAGGGACGAGAGTACCATTCACATTGTACTTTTGAGAAAACTGATGACTGAAGGACAAATTATCCAGTTTATAAATTACAGCACCACCACTCCCACATCAACGCTGCTTTTCTTCCTGTTGCCTCCATCAACCTGGCATTACACTGTGCGATAACATTTCAGTCAGGAGTGAGAGATCTACTTTTCTTCGTTTCTTATTTTAGCAGGGAGAACTGAAAATAAAAGGGGGTTAATATTGCAAGTGTTCAAATACGATAATAGAAAAAATTTTAATCTCTTTTTAAACAATGGGAATAATTTGATTTACAAGGGAGATAAATGTTCTGCAAAATTTTATGTAATATGTTTGCAACAAGAGTCACGTTGGGCTGCTTTGGCTCTCTACATAGCATTTCTTTGGCTTCTATCTTCCGCATGTGATTTAAAGTAAATTTCTGTCCTTAAAAATCATAGAGATTATTCTGACATAATTTGTAATGTAAAAGGAGCTTGGGTTAGGGAAACCCATGCTCCTCTCTAGACTTAAGACATTGTTATCTGGAATACATGAGAAGGAAGAAAGAATTGACAGGGTTTGATGGGGGTTGGGAGAAAAGGTGATATCAAAGTTGGCTCTAAGGTTTTAAGCCCTGGTAACTAGGAAAAAGAGTGGTCTCCCAAATAGAGATATAGGAATCCAGAGGAGCAGGTAGTTTGGGGGAAATGTAATTTAGATTTGTTGAGTTTAAGTAACAGTAAAGTGAAAATAACAACTAGTTCCCAAAAATATCATGCAAGAGATCATTGCTGTGGACCCAACTAGGGCAAGCCAGCACAAGATTATGAAAACATTTTAATCATGTTGCTCCTAGAACCAGACCAGCAATGAGAAGGGGTGAAGGAAACAGCCTCATTTCAACTTAATGCATATTTATTGAGCAGTTACTATGTGCAAAGTCTTCTGCTTGGCCTAACGGGAGATGAAACAGATGAAACAGACATTCTCATTGATTTTTAAGTGTCCATACAATAAATAGCTCATACAAGGTAGGCTGTTGGAAGAATTACAACAGAGGTATTGATAAAATTCTATGGAATTTGGACAAGGGATGAATTAATATTGACTGAAGGATTTGGAGCAGGCATTTAAGGACGAGTTGATCATTGGTAAGTGGATATGTGGGAGGGTATTTCAGGCAGAGGGACTAGCCTGAACAAAGGTCTGGAAACCAGAGTGAGTCTTCACTCAGTGCTGATTTGATGCTTTACTTGTCCAAGACCTCCAAAAGCCTTCCCCGCCCACCTCCCCTCTGTTAACATCTGACCTTTGTATGGCATTTGAATGAGTGTGACTACCTCTTTAAACTCAGGTATGATTTAAAGTCTATTATAGATTTAATGTAGGTCACTCCCTGAATGTTGGCTAAATATAGCTGCAGTGGGGGTGGCCTCATTCTCTTATTGCATCACAAATCCAAGTACATCTGTTCACAGAGGAACAAGTGAAGCAGTAGAAGTGAAGTTGGCCTATATGACCTCTGTGATGCTGTGATTACAACCCCATCCTTGTTTTAAAAGAATGTCTCCTAAGCCCCAGTCTGTTTACTCCAAGCAACATTTAACCAAAAGAAGATGAAGGAGGAGAAGTAAAGAAAGAAGAAGAGGAAGAGGAAGGAGGGATGCAGGGAGAAATTAACTATAATAGATACAATCTATACTAAAAAGGGAGAGCAAAATATGAAAGTTGAAGTGTCGGGAATTCCTGGTGGTCCGGTGGGTAAGACTGCGCTCCCAATGTGGGAGGCCTGGGTTCGATCCCTGATCAGGGAACTAGATCCCACATGCATGCTGCAATGAAGAAGTCAGCATGCCACAACTAAGACCCGGCGCAGCCAAAATAAATAAATATTAAAAAACAAAAAAACCCTGTGACATCGAAAGTTGAAGCAACATATGACATTTCAGCCATTTTCTATCTCCTTATTTTATTTTCTCAATAGACTCCCCCATCCCTACCTGACATTATAGTAAATATTAACTTGCTTATTTATTTTTTAACTGTCTGTCTCCTTCTCTAGAATGTAAGCTCCAAGGGCAGGGATTAGTACATTTTGCTCTCTGTGGAACTCTCAGAATAAAGTATAGTGCCTGGAACACAACACATATTCAATAAATATTAGTTGAATGAATGAATGAATATCGTGAGATGTATATATCGCTTTGAGCCAAGAGGTCTGATGCAGTCATGTAGGCTGGTGCCAAATGGTATTTGGAAAATTGTCTGGTTCTTTGCAAAAGAAAGAAGTGATTCTCAATTCATACTCTAATCAAAATAAACTCAAAAGTGGATGAAAGGATTAAATATTTTTAAAAACCATAAAAGTTTAGAATTAGTGAATATTTATTTTGTCTCTGGATGTGAAATGTCTTTTTAAGTAAAAAAGCACTGGAAGAAATCACAAGGGAAAGGTTAGAGCGTTCATCACATCACAATTAAAAATTTTCCCAATGTAAAAATATTTTCAACAAATTCAGAGACAAATAACAAAATTGGAAAAATTCCTACCAAAATATTACAGAGGTTTAATGATGTATAAATAGTTCATAGAATTAATAAAAAGGAAACTTCTGAAACCCCGGTAGAATACGGGCAAAGAACGTAATTTCCCAAAGTAAGATTACAGATGGCTAACAAATGGAAGAAAAGGTTGAAGCTCAAAGAAACAATGATTAAAACAAGGAGTATTAGTTTTTGACTACCTAATTAGCAAATTAAAAGATACAGTAATTAATAGTATTTATATCTGATGAGTGTGTGTGTAAATTGGTGGAACCTTGTATGAAAATTAATAGTTAAAATGCAGAAAAAGTGTTAAAATGTTTGTACCCCAAATTGGTTCCCTGTTCGTTCAATGGACGTGACCTCCTTGGTAACAGTAAGGTACCATGACCTAAATCGGGTCACAGAAGGGAACAGGAGAATGAGTACTACCATCTCCCAGTTCATTCCAGGTAGAATTACTGTGGACCAGGTGAATCAGCGGGGACACGCTGACTGCTCCTTAGCTTAGTATACTTCCTTTTATTTGAATGCAAGTCTGTCCCCTTTCCTTCCTGTCCTTGGTCCACTGCACATGGCCCTCTCAAAGTCCACCCCAATATCTTCTCCAAAGTCACACTGTGTTGCTTCAGCCTTGATTACTTAATTTTGAATATGTATTCTAAAATTATGATTCCATTAACGTAAGAAGTGGGGGTCGGGTGTCCCCAATTAAGGCAACAGATGTGGCAACTGTGCAATTTACTTCTAGCTCAACCCTCACACTAATGATTTGAACTCCAGCTGTGTTTTTGCCTCACTTGTAGCCTTAGCAGTGTAGACTCTTCAGCTTCCACCAATTATACTGCCTATGTTTCATACATCTTGTCTGAGACATGTTTCTCCGAATACGCTAATTTAGGACATCGCACATCATACAGCATGTTTCTAAGAATATACAACCATATTGTTATAACTTTTCAAACCCTCTGGTCAAATACATTTTCTATAATTATTAATTAATTAAATACGTTGTCTCCTTCTAATACGGTAGATTGCCCTTTGGGTCAATACAACCTAACATCCTTTGACTCACAGTAATTTCATATTTAGGAATTTATCCTAAGGAAATAACCTGAAATACATACAAATCTTTAAATAAAAAGCATTCTAGGGGCTTCCTTGGTGGCTCAGTGGTTGAGAGTCCGCCTGCCGATGCAAGGGACATGGGTTCGTGCCCCGGTCCGGGAAGATCCCACATGCCACGGAGTGGCTGGGCCTGTGAGCCATGGCTGCTGAGCCTGCGCGTCCGGAGCCTGTGCTCCGCAACAGGAGAGGCCACAACAGTGAGAGGCCCACATACCGCAAAATAAATAAATAAATAAATAATTTAAAAATAAATAAATAATTAAAAAAAATAAAAAACATTCTATTCCAATGCATTATTTTATATTGAAAAATTACAAACAGGGCCTCCCTGGTGGCGCAGTGGTTGAGAGTCCGCCTGCCGATGCAAGGGACATGGGTTCGTGCCCCGGTCTGGGAAGATCCCACATGCTGCGGAGCGGCTGGGCCTGTGAGCCATGGCCGCTGGGCCTGTGAGCCATGGCCGCTGAGCCTGCGCAACTGGAGCCTGTGCTCCGCAATGGGAGAGGAGAGGCCACAACAGTGAGAGGCCCACGTATCACAAAAAAAAAAAAAAAAAAATTACAAACAACAAAAATTTCCAACAAGGGTGAATGGGTAGGTAAACTCTGGCGCATCTGTAGGATGGAATATTATATAGCCATTAAAAATACCTACTTAGATAAAAATTTGAAGGCTAAGGGAAAGGGCTTATAAGAATGTTAGCCAGAAGAAAAAAAAAGGGGAGGGCAGAATCAAAATATATCTTTAGTGTGATTTCAACAATATAAATATCTGCATTTATATTCACAGCACAAATTACAAGGAAATATGCCAAAATGTTAATGGTTATATTAATGAAATTTGGGGTGACTCTCTTTTTTCTTCTTTATTTTTCTCTGTAATGAAAATAATTTAAGAAAATGAGTTATGTACCCAAAGAAACTCTAACTGAAAAACTATGGGAACCAGTCCTGCAGTAATAGGTTTCATCATCAAAACTGCCACTGAATATTTTCTAGGATTTGTAAGCCCTGTTTGAGCCTCAGTCTCTTTTTAGCATTGAGGAATGTCCTTTTAACTCCAGAGAGGTTAACTCTGCTAGACCTGTGGTGCATCCAAGGATGGATAAGATAAATTTCCAGCCCAATGGGCTTCACAGCAGCCTCAACAGTGCCCTGTGAGAATGCTTTAAGGATCAACCTCTGCAGGGAGTGTAGACGAGTAGGTTTGGGAAATTTACTCTTGACTGATCAAATGACTCACCTACTTTGTGTTTTAAATCACTGCATTAAATTAATTGCAATGGATTAGTTTGTTGCATTGGATTAACAGAGGCCTACAATTAGGAAGTGGCAGCTGGCAGAAGGAACCTGTTCCTTCTGTAGCAGCCACAATTTAGGGGGAAGCCAAAGCAGTTACCTTGCCATCCTTGCCATCATGTGCTACTTCAAAATACCTGGGCTTTTGCTCCTGTAGAGCCTTTAGACAGGTGTTGCAAGAATTTGGCATATCTTGTGGAGATTTCTCAAATCTTGACATTTATGACTTTGCAGAGTTCTCAAGGCACAGGCACAGTCCCTGAATTTGCTTCATAGCAGCCTTCTGACCTTAATAATGGGACAGAAAGGAAGGAGAGAGAAGTCTGTAAAAAACAAGGTGGAACAACTTACATAATTCATGAAAATTTAGTTTGAGGGATCTTTGGTGGAAAAAAAATGGGAAGACATTGACTAAAATTCATCTTGAGAAGAGTTAAGAAGCCAAGAAAGTAAAAGAAATTGAGAGACAGAAATTAAGAGCATGAAATAGGAAGAATTCGGACTCCCCTCCCCTATTTCTTTGAGCCTAAGATGCCCTCTGTGGACCGTAGGCTTCGAAGTACAAGTCTTCCCTGCACCTGCCTCCAGTGGGAGCCCGCCTCCAGCGGCAGGATGGAGGGATCATAACCTCTCTAGAGCAGCTTCATGAAAAAATCAACGAGATGAGGAACGTGTTCAACTCGCTGGAGAACAAGGTAGACACCCATTTCTAATCCTGGGGGTGGGCTGCGGGCTGTCAAATAAGAAAGCTGCAGAGAGAGCAGAAAAAGACAAGTCCATGTCTTCAGAGTATTTTTTTATTCACAAATGAATGGCTAGTTGGTACCAGAAAACCAGTCTGTAGCACCTAAAGATTTTAAGAGACCCAAGCACCTTAAAAATGACCTGTTGTCTCAGGTGTGTGATTGTATTCACTATGGCATCCGCTCCCTGGCTGATCAGTGGTTGTGAAGCTGTTTATAAAGCAGTAGTGTTACTTCAGTGGCAGGTATCTAGGGAGCTCAAAGTAATACATGGAAAGGAAAAGGGCTCATAGCTCTAAATGGTTTCAGAATTCCCAAAGTCCCTATACAACCTGGCTGTTAGTGAAATGTATTGATAATTCTTAATTTTTTGAGAACTGGGGTTCTACAGGTGAGGAAAATCCTTTCCCCAGGGCTCTGCTGCTTCCTTTTGCCTCCTGGGGAAAACTCCACACATCCACCTAAGGGAGCAGTGAAAATGAAACCTATTTCTGTTGGAAAGTGGTTCCCTTTTTTTTTTTCAAGCAGGAAATGTGAGTGAATCTCAGGCTTCCTTCCTTCAATTTTAAAACTTGCCTAGGTTTTGCTTTGATTTTATATGGTCATCGATTTCATTTTGCTCACAGAAGATGAATTTATATAATAAAAATTACCAGATCAAATGTAGTTGATCTGGTGATTTAATCCATCATGACAACTGAATTAGGACATGTGCCGAAATCCATCACAGAGATTAATTAAAATTAAAAATGACTGGAATGAAAAACAGATTGCTCACGTTGTTTCCCAATCTTTCAGCTCCAAACACTTGACAGGGCGTGCTTTTTCCCTCAGAATGACCTCTTTGGTTCCTCATATTTCCCCCTCCTCCTAGCCCTCGAAAGAAAACTTTGTGAAGCACAGTGAACCACAAAACCCTATATTTTGAAAATACGGTGTAGGAGAGTAAGTCTTCTTATAATTGGAGATGCCACTGCAAGTTGGAACCATTTGGATAATCAGGTTCTAAAAGTGTTTAGATATATACATTTGAAGAAATTTTGTTAAGGTACTGGACTTTAATTTCCATCCCTTTAAAATAAGCATACTTGGTGGATACTTTTAATTGTAGAATAAACCTTCTAAAAAGTTCTGTTGTAAAAAGCAATCTGGAGCTAAGCATTCCTCTGCTTAGCAGAGTGTAAGATCATAAATATTATGAAAGTAATGTTATTATTATCTTATTGTTATTATTATCTTAACTTTCTGTCTGTTGAAAATGCTTTTTTCATTTATTCAATAAATAAAACTGGGGCTTCCCTGGTGGCGCAGCGGTTGAGAGTCTGCCTGCCGATGCAGGGCACACGGGTTCACGCCCCGGTCTGGGAAGATCCCACATGCCGCGGAGCAGCTGGGCCCGTGAGCCATGGCCGCTGAGCCTGCGCGTCTGGAGCCTGTGCTCTGCAACGGGAGAGGCCACAACAGTGAGAGGCCCGCGTACCGCAAAAAAATAAATAAATAAATAAATAAAAATAAATAAAACTGAACTTTAGAAGTGCTCCATTTTCTCTACATTTCTGTTTGTGCTTAACTTTCTGATTTGCTACTTAAAGGGGGAAAAGAATTAAAATTTCTTGAACACATTTTATGTATCAAGCATATGCTGTGGCAGGTACCTTACCTACATTTACTCATTTAATTCTCAAGACAGCCTAGTGAAATGTTATCACAGCTATTTTATGAATGAGGAAACTGCTACAAAGAGGTTAACCAGCTTGGCTGGGGTTTTAGTACTTGTAGGAGAATGCTAGGATTTATACCCTGTCTGACTCCAAAATTGACACCCTTTTCATGGTTGGAAGTTGACAATAAAAATCCAGTGTGCATTCCTACACAACTGGGCTTGATGGCTGAAGATGATTCACATCACTATCAATGTGCTGAACTTCTACTGTTGTAGCTATTTCCTGCCACTGGAAATACCATTATCTCCTTTTCCATGATATCATCCAAGAATATTTAAAAAAAAAAACAACTTATTCCCTTTCAAAGAAATATTCAGATATGCTTAATTATTACTCTTTTTATCGTTTCATTTTTTAAGGAAAAAATATCTGAATTTCTTCAACATCCCTTCTTTCATGGAATTTGAAGAGTTACAGATCGACACTGTCTTTCACACGCATATGTTGCTTTTCAAGTAAATCTCTTTTTAATCAAAAGTGTGAGAATAAATAGTAGCTTGCAGAAGCACTTGCCAACTTAACTAAAATTGCTTGCTTTCCTGTCACTATCAAACTTCAGCATGTGTGATATAAAGAAGATCCTCTTTTTCCTAGATGAATGGGGCCAAGGTTTCCTTAAGTTGTCCAAACTTTAGTCTTCTAGTAAATGAGTTCTGCACATGTTCAAGAGCCTGATTTCTCAAACAAGAGAAACGTCCGAGGTGTCAGTGATACCACTTATAATAATTTATAGCAAACTGAATTCACTCTTTGTGTATTATTTAGTTGCAGGCTCTAGCCTCTGAACTCAAAACTGGCTTCACAGAAGCAATGCAAGAACTGTCAAGAATTCAACATGGAGAATATGCTTTGGAAGAGAAGGTTAAGAGCTGCAAATGTTCCATGGAAGAAAAAGTTACTGAGATGAAGAATTCATTGAACTATTTTAAGGTGGGTCCCTCTCTATTTCCCTGCTGAAGAGAGATTCCTGGTCTTAGTAACAGAAGTAGAAAACTTGCCTTTTTGCCTAGCAACCAAATACAAGAGTATTCCTCTGACCCATTCACTAATTTTCATGGAAAAATATCTATATCATGTTTTTACTTTCTTGGATCTCTGTGTTAAAATTAGAAGCTACAATAGAAGTAAAATTGTTATCTCTCATTCATTGATTCAACAAGTATGTATTAAAAGCTTACTTTGTACTAGATATCATGTTATATACTTTTACTTCATATACCAGGTTAAATACATATCAATTCTTATTTTTTAGGAAGAGTTGAGCAATGCCATGTCAATGATCCAGGCCATTACTTCCAAACAAGAAGAAATGCAACAGAAAATTGAACAGCTTCAACAGGAGAAGCGAAGAGAATCTCGAAAAGTTAAAGCCAAGTGAGTGTCTGACCAAAAAATTGACCAAAGGCAAACCCGTAAGCAGCGGCTTGTACAAAGGCACCAGGAACACCTTCCCCACTCTTGGTGTACAGCTGGCCACTGGGCTCCATGGGCCAGCATGTGATGGAGGTTATGCAGCATAAAAGTTGGTTAATACTAAAAATGAATGGTAATAGAAAACGCACTTAATACAATAGGAAGTTAAATGAAAAGGATGTAAAGTGCCATGTAGAATTTAATTTCAACTGTAAAAACATGTAAAATAACAACTAGAAAGATATATTTAAATTACGACTGTGTTAAGATAGTGGGGTCACCAGTGATTTTCTTTATTAGTTTTCTGAAATTTCTCTAATACTATTATTTGACTTTGATCATTGAAAATAAATTTATGTTAAACAATCTCTCCACCAGGTTGAATCAAGTAAAGCTTCACCAATAAACAGACATAATCTTCTTTGTTATATGTTTTAATATTATCAGGTTTAAAATAGAAATAATATGTGTGTGACCCTGGAGAATGGTTCATTGTTTTCAGTTGAGGACCTGCTCCTTCCTGCTACCTTTGTGTTGGTTTGTGAAGAGAATGTAAATCATCCCAAGCAAACTGACACCGCTGTAAACTCTGTGAAGGTCTTGACCACAGGGAAGCCAGTAACAGAAAAATATGAATATAGATATTACAATTAGAAGGTGATTTGTAGATGTTTGATTTTTTTTCTCCAGCTTTGGTAATGAGTCATGCAAACTGCTAGTATTTAACTGTTTTTAACTTATAAAAACAGCAATTTTGTAGGGTTCAGAAGTTTCCTTGACCTATTCTGAACTTGCTCTCTTCTTACCCCATCATGTATTAAGATCCTTTGTTTTCCTTCCTTAGGAAAACTCAAAAAGAAGAACATGGCTCACAGGCCGGACCTGCTCAAGCACAAGGAAGTCCTTTCCGTTCCATCAACATCCCTGAACCTGTTCTTCCAAGCGAAGACTTTACAAACCTTTTGCCTTCTCAGGCCTATGAAAAAGGTACAGTTCACACACCATACTGAATTAGCCAAGTAGTTCTTCCTTGGTTCCTAGGGCTTAAGTAACGTTGAGAATAGGCTTACATCATCCATCCTTATTAGAGGAAAATGGTGTATTGCTCAGAATTTTTCCTTTTGTAACTGGAATGTAGAAGAATCCAGGGGATCTAAGAGATGGGGAGAGTCTGCCCAATTTTAAAAGATTTTCTTTTGGGGGAAAATACTAATCTGGGTATTCTAAGTTTCAAATGGATTGGAAATAACTTACTGCACAATAATACTATATCAGCCATAGGAGAAAAAATTTTTAAATTATTCACTCTAATAAATTGTTTTCTTTTCTACATTATTCTCAATCCTTGTCTCTCTGCATAGACATAAAATTGTGTGTTCTTTTTTTTTCAGCCAAGTTTTCACGGATATGAGAAATTCATATCTGCTCTAACTGGCAGACAGTGATGTCAGCAACAATCTAACTCTGTACTCCCCTTTGTCTGGAAAACTGATCTGGTGTTGTTTGTGGGCTGAAACAGCCACAGGCACATCCCTGATCTGGGATGATGGAACAGATGTTAGCAAATAATTGCATGTGGCAGTACTGAAGAGACTGGCTTTCCAAGCGATGTCGTTAACCATGTTTGATTACATGTTTGCTACATCTTTGTATCCTCAACAATGTCTAGCAAGCACCTTATACGAAGGAGTATGAATGTAGATATTAACATTGGGTGAATTTTCCTCTTATTCTGGTCTCATGTCGAAAGTCTCCAAAAGAGGCTCAGTGACTTCTAGATCAATTGTAAGCTCCTCAAGGGCAGCACTGGTGGTTTTCTACCCTTATGGCTTAAGAAACAATGTGGCTCATATATTCAAAGACAATAAATGTGCTTTGGATAACTGAATTTCAAACTCCTAATCAAGTGGCTTTTAATAGGTATTAACTTTAAAGTACAGATTTGTTTTTTTATTTTTAGTTTTTACCCATTTGAGTAGTTTATTTTAGAGACTCAATAGGTACAGCCTGGGAAAACTCATTTGATCCATCTGGGGAGTGGGTTCATCACAGGTCGTCCTACTTTCTTTGCTCCGTGTCATAGAGAGCATGACATAAAAGGATGATCTTGTTAGGGAAGAATATAGAATGGACTTGAAGGTAGAGGTCAGATCAATGTCAAGCCTGGGGCAGCTGACCATGTTCACAAGATAAAAGATTAAAAGTTATATTTGCAAAAAAAAAAAAAAAAAAGTTATATTTCCAAAGTGCCCAGGTGGATTTAAACTCGCTGTTTGGTGGCAAATTCTCCTTTCTTCCTTGTTATATGGGTATGGCTTATATAATATAGTTTATTCTACTGAGTTACTACAGAAATTTGGGGATAATGTGCTGTAGTAAGACATTCTGGATACGATCGGTGGTAGGTTATGTTAAAACTCAGGGTCGAAGGACCAAACTTTTAGAAAGCGTGGGCTTACCCACTGTTAATTATAAAATGGTGCCATTGTTAACTACTGACCCCAAATTCAGTATCTTAAAATAGCAAACATTCATTATGTCAGTTTTTCTGAGTCAGGAATCTGTGCACAGCTTAGCTGGGTGCCTCTGGCTCAAGGTCTCTCATGAGGTTGCAGTCAAGGTGTAGCCGTCCCACTACCCTTCCTTCTATCCATCCATCCACCCCAGGCACTGATTTAGGTGGTGGGATTTCATAATGAACAAAACAACAAAAAGTCCTTCCCTCTTGGAGTTCTTGTTCTGAAGGAAGCAGACAATGAACAAGACAAATAAAATACGTAGTATGTTAGATGTGATGACAAATAAGGAAACAGAGGTGTAATTTTAGAGAGGGTGCCAGGTAAAGACCTGAAGGAAGTGAGAAAGTTAGTTTATGGATATCAGGTGGAGGGAAGGGAACAGCCCCAAGGTCCTGGTAGGAACATAACTGATGTGCCCAAGCAATAGCAAGAAGACCAGTGGGGCTAAAGCAGAATGAACAGGGAGACAATAGGAGATGTGGGTTTTTTGGGTTTTTTTTAAAGAAAGAAAAATATCAGGCAGGGGAGGGGGCAGGTATTTCAGGGCCTTAAGATCAATCTAAGATCTTGGGCCTTCGCACTGAAATGGGAAGCTGTTGGAGGGCTAAGCAGAGGCTCGACAGGGTCTGCCTTACATTTTAAATGCATCGTTTTGGCTCTGCTCAGCATTACCATCCTCATCATCATAGTTAGGCAATAATTAACTCTTGCTGTGTGCAGTTTAGAAATGTTATCTGATTTAATTCTTAGGGTTATCTATGCGTTAAGTACCACTTATTATATCTTTTTACAAATGGGAAAATAGTACTTATCATACTATATTGTAATTCTCTTTTTTCTTTTTTAACTGCTCTGGCTCCCCCAGTCAAAGGTAAGCTCTGTGAGTCTATCCCTGTTCCTAGCTCATAGCAGGTGCCAGTCTATGATAGTGAAATGAATACTGACTGAAAGCTTTCCTTCTTCCGCAGCTCAAGAGGCCAGATCCATGCATGTAGCAGATAGCAATGTGAAGGGCATGATGGGTCCTGGTGAGTGGCTCTTCTCTGAGTTCTCTTTTCTTCTAGCAATTCCCCCCTTTCCCTTCTTCTACCTTCCCTGTTTCTACTCCCTAAGTCCCAAACCAGGCATGAAAGAACCCAAGCGAGGTAAAGCACTATGGTTACTAAGATTCCAAGACGTGTGCTGGACTAGGTTGGTGACTCAGTGAAACCCAAAGAGAGAGAAGGGGCAGAGAAGTTTAAGACAAAACCAGTATTCTTGGTTCCTTTGGTCTCCTTTTAGTTACCAATGAATTTACACTTGCTGAGAACTCACAGGTGTAGGTAGCATGACATAAGTGTTCTGTGGACCACACACCTTATAGTTTATGTAATTTAAAAAGTTGTTTATTTAAGAGATAATTCACCAGAATTTTATAAATTATTTCATCTTCCCTCCCTCCCTTCCTCCTGCCTTTGGGAAACTTACCATCATTAAGGCCAAGAAGGACAAATTCCAAAATAAGACATTGTGTTTGGCACCCTTCTTCCTCCTCTTTCTGTATTTTCTTCCCTGGTGTGCTCACCTGAGAGGCAGCAGGTATGAGGAGTCAATACATACTATTATAAGTTAGTTACATTATTTTATAAATTTATTTTTTAAAAGTCCTTATTCAGTAGAGACTGTGTACAAAGAGTGAGAACATAGACCACAAACAGAAAAAGGTGATGCTTTGCAATTGTGGAGGCTTTTAATCCTTAATTGATATATTTAATCCTCAAGGGATAATTGTACCCAAGCAGAGGCATAATATTTAAGAGTTTGTAACAAATATAATCTTTAAACGATCAGAACTTGATGGCAGACGTTATTTTTCAGGAATGAACCCAACAACTCCAGAAGCAGAAGAAAACCTTAAGACTTGCCTCTCGGCTGATATCCAACACAAGGGCCATCTTCCACCTGGTGTGTGGAGGCAGCCAAAGGATAGTAAAGAATGGGGTGAAGAATATGTCACGAAAGACCACCCAGATAAACTCAAGGAAGCTGGCCAGGGCAGACACAGCTCCTTGGAAAACATTTTATGTGAAACCTCTTTAGCTGGTAAGTCCCAAGGGGCAATTTATTTTTTATTATATTTTTTTTTGCGGTACGCGGGCCTCTCACTGTTGTGGCCTCTCCCGCTGCGGAGCACAGGCTCCGGACGCGCAGGCTCAGTGGCCATGGCTCATGGGCCCAGCCGGCTCAGCGGCCAGCGGCCATGGCTCACGGGCCCAGCCGCTCCGTGGCATGTGGGATCTTCCCTGACTGGGGCAGGAACCCACGTCCCCTGCATCGGCAGGCGAACTCTCAACCACTGCGCCACCAGGGAAGCCCCCAAGGGGCAATTTAGATGCAGTGGACCTGTGAGACCACCCAGCCTCTGGTCTACTTTTGAGATGAAAAAACTAAAGTCTTGAGAGGTGAAGGGACTCACCTGAGGTCACATGGCCGACTGGGACCACCACCTTGATTCTGGGTATCCACGACATTTAGTAATGTAGTGCTTTGTAAAAATGGCGTAAGGTTAGTGGAGAAGAGGGCAGAATTTTGTGATCTATTTATTCAGTGATAGGGAATGTTCAATATACGAATCTTGTATCAGGAGTCCACCACCAAAACACCGAGCACTGCAATAAGGTCTGTTCTCCCTTCCTCCTTTTTTCCCTCTTTCCTTTCCTTCAAATCATAAATCATCACTGAGCACTTACTATTGATATATGTCTGACAATGGCATAGCCCTCTGTTTTATGGGAGGTAATTAAAAATTTTTTTTATTATAAAATACATGAAAAATTAAATAATACTAAAAGGTTTATTGGGCTTCCCTGGTGGCGCAGTGGTTGAGAATCCGCCTGCCGATGCAGGGGATACGGGTTCGTGCCCCGGTCCGGGAAGATCCCACATGCCACGGAGCGGCTGGGCCCGTGAGCCATGGCCGCTGAGCCTGCGCTTCCGGAGTCTGTGCTCCGCAACGGGAGAGGCCACAACAGTGAGAGGCCCGAATACCGCAAAAAAAAAAAAAAAAAAAAAAAAAAAAAAAAAAAAAAAGGTTTATTATGAAGACCAATAACAACCACTTTAAATTCTTTTGACAGTTTTTTCTGGTGCTTGCTTCCATGTTTTAAAAAGAGTTCATGCTTCTATTTTTCTATCAATACTTTATTGATGGTTAATTTACATGGAGTAAAATTCACAAAGCTTAAGCTTAAGCTCACTGTCCCCCTTGTGATCACTACCCAGGTCATGATATATAGACCTGTATAATAAATATATTAATATTTCTAATAATAGAAATATTACCACCAGAATGTTCTCACATGCACCTTTCCAGGCAATATCCACCCACAGAACAACTACTCTGACTTCTGTCACCATAAATTAGTTGTGTCTGTTCTTGACTCCATATAAATGGAATATTACAATATATAGTCTTGTGTCTGGCCTCTTCCTCTCAACATAATGTGTTGTGTGTAATTCATTCAATAGTTTATTCCTTTTTATTAATCATATTGAATAAATTTACCATAATTTTTCCATTCTCCTGATACTGGACATATGGATTGTTTCCAGTTTAGGGCTATTATAAAGCAAGCTGCCATGAATATTCCTGTACAGGTGGAATATCTAGATTATAGAATAGGATTATGTTTAAGTTTAAAAGGAATTGTCAAGCAGTTCACCAAAATGGTTGGAACATTTTATACTCTTAGCAGCAATGAATGAAAGTTCCAGTTGCTTCACATCCTTCTCAATATTCAGTATGACCAGCCTTTAAATTTGAACCATGCTTGTGGATGTGTCCTGCTATCATATTGTAGATTTTTTTGGCTGCACTGACTCTTAACTGCTGCACATGGGCTTTCTCTGGTTGCGGCGAGCGGGGGCTACTCTTCGCTGCGGTGCGCGGGCTTCTCATTGCGGTGGCTTCTCTTGTTGCCAAGCACGGGCTCTAGATGCGCAGGCTTCAGTAGTTGAAGCATGCGGGCTCAGTAGTTGTGGCTCGTGGGCTCTAGAGCGCAGGCTTAGTAGTTGTGGCACATGAGCTTAGTTGCTCCGTGGCATGTGGGATCTTCCCAGACCAGGGCTCGAACCCGTGTCCCCTGCATTAGCAGGTGGATTCTTAACCACTGAGCCACCAGGGAAGTCCCCATATTGTAATTTTAACTTGCACTTACCTGAGGACTAATGATGTTGAGCATCTTTTCATATGCTTATTGGCTATTTGTATAATTTCTTTTATGAAGTACTATTTAAGTCCTTTATCCAATTTTTAAACTGGGTTATCTTTTTATTCTCTATTAGTAGGATTTCTTAATATATTTTGAATATGAGTTCTCTGTCAGACAGACATGTTGAGACCATTCTCTGGCTTACCTTTTCCCTTTCTCAAGTCTTTCGATAACAGATGTTTTTAATTTTAATGATGTTCAATTTATCAATATTAAACTTTTAAAATAGCTTGAGACTTATGCGTCCTTCCAAGAAATTTTTTGCCTATTCTAAGGTTACAAAGATATTCTAGTATGTTTTCTTATACACTCTTTATAGTTTTAGCTTTCACATTTAGGTCTGTGACTTATCTTGAATAAATTTTGACGTGTGGTGCGAGTGTAGGTTCATTTTTTTCCCATATGGCTATTCAGCTGCTTCAGCTCCATTTACTGAAAATACCTTCCTTTCCACATTGAACTGAATAGGGAAAGTCAAGTGATCATATACGGGTGGGTCTAGACTCTATATTCTTTTTATTCCGATTAGTAGAGAATTGACCTCTTGACAGTACTGATGTTCCAGTTGAGGAACGTGGTATATATCTCCTTTTATATAGGTCTTCTTTAATTTTTCTTAGCAGTGTAACAGAAAATCTATCATTTACATTTTTTACAAAAACGTTTGCCCTAGAGACCTCTGTCATCCTACTCCATGCTGCCTCATTGCACTGCTGCGCTCCTGCGACTTCTCAGTCTTCCTGGGAATTTCCTTCAAATTTCTCCTATGTTAGATTCCTATTTGGGGTTTTGTGGAGTTTTTTGCATATCCTTCTTGGTTTCTTGGTTTACTCCTTGTTTTGATGGAACACAAAGTCTGGTAGCGTCCATGTAATTCGTTGATAGTTTATTTAGCTGAATATAAAATCATCTTCCTTTACCATTTTGAAGCAATTGTTCCATTGTCTTCTAACTTCTAATGTTGCTAATGAAAAGTCGAATACCATTCTAATCCCCAGTCCTTTGCACATTACCTGATTTTTCTCTCTGGTAACTTTTAGGATCTTCTCTTTATCTTTGGTGTGCTAAAGTTTCACAGTGATGTGGTACACCTTACAATGATATGAATCTTTTTCATTAATTATACTGAGTGCAATGGGCCCTTTCTTCTGGAAATACATGTCCTGGTATTTTTTCTTTTTTCTTTCTATTCTTAATTTGATAATGTCTTCTCATTCATTTTCTTTCTTTCCTCTGAAACTTCTACTAATTTGATGTTAGATCTCCTAGATTGATTTTCCCTGTTACCATCTTTTTCAGTATGTCTCTTTCTTGGGGTGGGAGGAGAGCAGAGGTGGGTGGACAGATTTCCTTGAATTTATCTTCTACTCTTTTATCTGTTTTTAAAAATGCCAAAAAGTTTCTTCTTTTTTTGGATTGTTCTTTTCTAAAAAAATAGGGTACTGTCATTATTAAATGGCTAGAACTTTTTTGGTAACTCTTTGAGGATATTAACCATAAGATTTTTTTTTAAAAGGTTTCTTTTGTTTCCTGCATTGTCTCTGTTTATTTACGGTTCCTCCTTTTTTTTTTAAAGCACACATTTATTTATTTATTTATTTATTTATTATTTATTCTTAGTTGCATTGGGTCTTCGTTGCTGCACATGGGCTTTCTCTGGTTGTGGTGAGCGGGAGCTACTCTTCTTTGCGGTGCGCAGGCTTCTCATTGCGGTGGCTTCTCTTGTTGTGGAGCACCAGCTCTAGGTGCAAGGGCTGCAGTAGTTGTGGCACATGGGCTCAGTAGTTGTGGCTCAAGGGCTCTAGAGCGCAGGCTCAGTAGTTGCAGTGCACGGACTTAGTTGCTCCATGACATGTGGGATCTTCCTGGACCAGGGATTGGACACGTGTCCCCTGCACTGGCAGGCAGATTCTTAACCACTGCACCACCAGGGAAGTCCCTTTACAAAATTTTTTTGTTGTTATTTGGCTGTTCCAGCTCTTAGTTGCAGCACATGGGATCTTTATTGTGGCTGGCAAGATTTTTTAGTTGTGGCATGCATGATCTTTAGTTGCAGCACGTGGGCTCTTAGTTGTGGCATGCGGGAACTAGTTCCCTGACCAGGGATCGAACCCGGGCCCCAGGAATTGGGAGCACAGAGTCTTAACCGTTGGACCACCAGGGAAGTCCCCCTCCTCCTTTTAAAAATATGTGTATATACTTTTTCCTTCTCTTTCTTTTATGATGTAAGATTGATTAAATGTCTGAGGATTCTTAGCTAATTATTTATATCCAAGAAAAAGGCCCTAAATTTAAAAAAACCTGAAAATTCTGTGTTGGTTAAGCTTATCAATAAGTGGGCTTCATTATCTGCTAAACAGGTGGCAAATTACCTTTTTGATAGGTGACCTCTTTATGTCAGTGTTTGTAGATCTTTTTCACTTGGGCAGTTCAGTTTCTCCAGTGGAAGGTTCTCCCCTCTCCTGCCTGGACAGTGTAAGTCTGGCTGCTGGCATTCTGGGACCTGCAGCGCAAGAGGCTGAGAGGAGTCTGACTGTTCCCTATGCAAGCCTTCTCTGAGTCCCTTTGTTTTCATTTAAGCATCTTAACTCTGCCCTCTACTATGTCTAATGTTAGCTCAGATACCAGAGACTCAGGCTTCTCTAGTTTAATTGTTCTCATTTCCCATCGGGTGGAAATGAGGAAGCCATCTGGCATGGGGATGGGGAGCTGGAGGATCAATTGCACTTTATGTGGACTATTTCTCCTGTTTACAGCATTGCCCCTTATTTGTACGTTCTGTGGTGCCTTGGTGCCTCCAATCCTTGAGCCTTTCTGCTTCTCAGCCGATTTCCCGTCCTCAGATGAAAACACCAAAGTAAAGGCTTTTGTGCCCTTTACTCTGCTGAATTAATAAACATGCATCCATTCTGTTTTACATCTTCCAAAAACCTGTTGGTTTCTCTTTATACTGCTTTCAATATCTCTCGATTGCTTTCTAACATTTAATGATGTTTCAGGGAAGAGTGGTTAACTAAAATTCCCTCCTTGGTTTGTTTTTAAAGCTAAAAGACAGACTGTGGCTTTGGAACTGCTTGAATCAGAAAGAAAATATGTCATTAACATCTCTCTGATCCTGAAGATCAAGGCAACATTCCAGGGGTCAGATGGAAAGAGGAATGCCAAAGAGAGAAGGTATCCATGTATTCATTGCCTTTGCTTTTCAGATTAAAATTTAAGGTAAGTTGTTTATTGTTTCCACTTTGGGAATTCTGGGACCTGTAAAGAGTTCCAGATATAGTCTTTGAAAAGAGAGTATCAGTGACAGCAGGTAACCCTTGGCAAGTCTCAAATTTAGATTCTGAGCAGATACGAAAATGAGTGTAGTCTCTGCGGCTTTCGGTGTCCCTGGCCTGTCTGTTAAGAACCTAAAAGAGGAATAAATGCTACAGTGAGGGAGGCATTCCTGTCTGTTGCCATCTGCATGTTCCACTGGGATCCTGGAAGACCCCCCGGAATCACTTCTCATGAAAGTACAGGGAATGGATGCAATGGAGGTCTGAAGTGGCCATTAGATAAATGATACAGGGCTGATATAGCTATGAACTTGGACCTTTTTCATTATTTGTTCACGTGATCCTGGATGATGTGTGAGTCGTGTGTGTGTGCACCTGTGTTGTGGTGCAGTGCTTCCAGAGGGCCTGTGATGGGTTACAACAGCTTGCTAGCCCCAAGGGTACAACACTCCTCCATCTATATCTGTTTCCAAACTTCAGATTTGCTCTGCTTGCCTCTCTGTTGAGAGAAAGCAGGAAAGAGAAACTATGATTTGGTGGGAAAAGACTAATGTAATAAAGATGTAATAATCCAGATCAACTGAGGAAAAGGCCAATCCAAATAAATGAAAAGTCTGGATGACAGACTACTGGAGACAAATACAGCATCGTGACTTTAAGCATTCTGTCGGGTAATACACCCTGCTGGCTCATAAACCGTGGGATGCCCTAACTATGTTTTCCTGATTCTTATCACCCTCCCACCCCCAATCTTACTTGGCTTTGCAGCTGCCAGCAGTACACCCAGTCACCAAAACGCAATGCTCCCCCTATCTGGGTGATTGAGGTAAGAAAATATTCCCTGACAAATCCACCAGTGGCTTAACAATTTTCAAGAATTGTTTCACTGGGACTTCCCTGGCGGTCCAGTGGTTAAGACTCCATGCTTCCAATGCAGGGGGCGCGGATTCGATCCCTAGTTGGGGAACTAAGGTCCCACATGCCGCACGGTGTGGCCAAAATACAAAAAATAAATAAATAAAAAGGAATAAATTTCTTAAAAAAAAAGGAATATTCATTGTTAAAAAAAAAGAATTATGAAGCAAACAAAACAGAAAGCAGCAAGGAGCAGAAAGGGTCATGTGACACTTAAAGCTGTGAACGAGAGGCTCTGGATTGGGTTTTACTTCCTCTCAGCAGCCACCTAGATTCTTGCTGGTCCTTCCTTTCCCTTCTGGCCACTTGATTCCCCCTCCTTCACCCCAGTCGAGCTTGTCCTACCCTCCCAGATTGCCCCTTCTGCCCTCCGAGAAGTCTCTCCGGCCTCTAGCTACCTTGCTGTTGCCAAAGACTTGCTCAGTTTACATTGAAACCAATTTAAAACCCAGTGTACCTTTTGATGGGCTTTGCCTCCACACCTAAGATTCTAAGCCAGCAGCATCTCTTTCCAGGCTCTGGAAATGTGGGGATGGAGCAAGGAGAGAGTAAGGGAGGACTGTTTGCTCTGGAATACAGTAACCAGGCCCCACGCTTGGCACTTCATTTACATTAACTTCATGACATCGTCACAAGAACCCTGTGAATCCTACCTTATAGATGAAGAAACTCAGGTCTAGAGAGGTTTAAAGCCACCAACAGGTGCCAGAACTGAAGCCCAGGCCTGTCTGACCCTGTGTCTTCTGCCCTTTTGACATCACACTGCTTCCCTAAGGACCATGTGATGGCAAAGATACCACCCTGACTAACAGCAATATGCCAAGTGCCTCAGCCAGAAGCCGACTCTGTCTCCTCCTATTTCACAACTTACGCTTCTCTCCTAACCGCCCATAAGTTCTTACTTCAGATCTCAGCTGACTTGTCAGGTAGGGATATATTCTTAGCTCACGGAAGCTCTTTTCTACTTGCCCTCACTTCTACTTTTCATGACCCATTACTGAGGAAGAAGTGGGCCTTTCCCCCAAATCCTGAGATTAAAAAAAATTAAAAGTATCATGCCATCCTCAATGAAAGTAAGACAATGGCTATTTCTCGTATCCATGATAATGCTATTCATGTTAGTTATCTGCTAAGCAAACTTTTTTTTATCTGCTAAGCAACCCAAGAAGAGAAAAGCTTCAACTTAGTATTCTTAGTGCTAATCTCTGGTTCTGAAGTTTGCAATGTTGCCCTTCTCCTACCTGGGGTTAGATCTTCATCCTCCTCATTTACTCACTGTTTCTTTTTTTTTTTAGCTTTCTGAAGCCTCCAGCTGTACTTTATTTAAATAGATCAGCTGAATGAAATACAAAACAGAATGAGATTATTCCTCTTCCCTACTGGCATTGTTCCTCCCACGCAAAGATGAAAATTAATTTATTAACATTTACTATTTTTCCCATCACAAACTGCAAGCCTTCTGCATCTTCTACCCTCACTGAAAAGTCACCTGGGGGTGAAAACAACACCCACTACAACTACTTACCTGACACTCAAACCTGAGGTTGCCACGTCTTCTCAAGCCTATAAAATAAAACTTCAGGTTTTCCGCAGAAAAACGTGAAGCACTCAGGAGTCTCCTCAGGCTGTTTCAAGCCAGCCCTGCCCCTGGCTAAAAGGGCCTGACGCTACAGGGGCAAAGGCTGCCCGCTGAAGCCTGAGGGGGACGTGCAGGCTGTTGTCCATTTGTAGGAGGATCACAGAAGTTGGAGTTCTTGGCTTTTTCCGGTGTGATTCATGCACACAGAGCCACAACCTCAGGCTCAAACAGTCCTGTCTGAACCCTTATCAGGAGGGACAAAGCCAGCTCCACAGGATTGCCAGTTAGCCTTAGAAGCTAAACTGCAGGGCCACATCTACCAAGAGCTCAGCGAGCTGTGTGCTGCAGATCACCACCAGGTGGCACATATTTTAATTATCGATGCCTCACCTTGCAGCTGAAGCTCAGGAGCTGTTTTGACTTAAGAGCTAAGTTATTAATTTGAAACTATAACTGGATTTTCACTGATTGCTTTTAGTTTATTTTTCTCGTTGCTTGAGTACTGTATTGCGGGAGACGAAATTACTTTGAAGGCTTTAGAAAGAATAAACTACTCATGTTGCCATAATCTCACCCCTGGTAAGGGATAGAAAATAAGTTGAGCACGTAATACTTTTGTCTTAATGAAAAACTTGCTTCTGGGAGTCAGGTCTGGCTCCAGGCAAAATAGTGAAATAGATTAAGTGTGTCTGTGCTTCTTTCTCCCTCTGCTCTCCACTTCCTGGCTTACCTCGTCCACACTCTTCCCTGATTTCAAATATTAACCTTATTAAATTAGAAAACAAATTTTAAAGCCTGTTTTCAATATTTGGTACAGAACCCACTGTAAACCATTGCTCTTCATGTAACTTACATGCTTCCATGATGCTTGATGGGAGCCTTAGCCTTTTCTGACCCTCATCCTGAAACCTTACTCTGTTAGCCCAGTGGACAGTCCAGGAGACATCTGGACTCCAACCAAGTTACCAGCTGTCAACTCTGCAAGTACACTGGTCACAGTGTAGCAGAAGGCAGCTTTCTAGAAAGGAAAGAAAAAGAAAGGACAGGACAGGACAGGAAAGGAAGGAAGGAGAGAAAAAGAAAAGCGATAACCCAAGACATATTATATAACCTACAGTGACAACCCATCACAAAGTCATATCTCACCACGGTGCCCTAACATCTCTCAGTGTCACACCAGGAATGTTACCCAAAGTCACTGTCAGCCTCTGGGTGGGGAGAAATCTTTCACATCTAGATCTTTTGCTGGTGCAGTGTTTCACTCTTCCAGTTTGATCAGTTGTGCTTTCCTCCATCAGATTTATGGTCTTCTCCCAGTCAAGACTGTCTCCCAGCCACTCCTCCAAATTCCCTTTGGTCTGGACAGGGATTACTTAGATCTTCTGAGCCCACTGCACCAGCCTAGCACAGGCCTCTCCTCCCACGCTTATGGATCAGCTGGCTCTGCATGTGTGGAGGCACAGAGGGTGGTGAGATGGGGGTGGAAGGAATCCTTGTATCTTTTCACAGGAGGCTGGGTATCCCATTCCGGCATTTGTGTGTCTTCTCTGAGCTACGATCACGGGGGAGTCTTCTTTGCCTGGAGATGGGTTGAAAACACCTCCTTTCAAACTGGCGTCCTTCCTTCTGTTCTCAGCAAAGGTCTGCTTGTTTGCTGTTGGCAAAGCACCCCAACTGTCCACTAATTTACTCTCAGTAGACTCTGGGGAAATATCCAAATAAGTTTGGTTCTCAGCAACAAGCAGGCCATCACTTTCTTCTTTGTTAAACTTGTGGTCTTGGCCGCTCTCCCCTTTTGAGACGGACTGCATTCTGCCTATGGAATGTGTTATCTCTGCTTTCACTTTACTACGGCTAGCCCTTGAATTCTTTGCGCGCGAAGCCAAGGACGCTTACTTGGCAGCCTGTCCCAGGAACCCGCCCGAGACCTGGGACATGACCATTCTCTTGCACCCCAATTTTCCTGCAACCTCTTTACAAAGGATATTAATAAATCTACTTCTTACCTAAAAGAAAAAACAAACAAAAAACCAACCAAACAAACAACAAACAAACCCTCCCCCAAAACCCTGTGGTCTTAAAAGCACAGGGTAACCTATTTTCAATCTCCCTAAGTTACCAAGCTGGAGCTGAAATCCTTGCTGTAGCCCCAGTAAGACTTCACTCTTTCTGTTTCTTCCTTCCTCGCTCCTACAGGCCTCTGCTCCCTCCCTTCTCCATCCAATCCCCCTTCTTCTTCCTCCTATGATTCTCTTTGTCTTTCCTCTCCCCCCATCCTCCTCTAACTTCTCTCTTCTTTCCTTCATTTCCTCTGAAAAAAATGAGGCACACTGAGATGGCTGGGGGGATGTGAGAGCAGGAAGGGGGCTCAGCAAAACTCCTGGGAGTAGCAGGCCAGGCCTAGTTTGTAGCCTCCCCCGGCAAGACTCCATCCTTGCCCAGATTCTTCTTAGAAACTGAAGGAAAGGGAAAAAGGAACACTTTTATGCCCTCATCCCCTGAGCTTTCAGTTGCCAGCTTTAAACAAAATTCCTCCTTACCTAAGTACAGTCTCCTACCCAGTAGCTAAGAATGACCCAGTGCCACCTTAGTGTCCTCATCTGCAGCATTAATTACAATAGACAATTTGCACATCAAGCGGGAATAACTTTAAAACGTTGAAAAAGATTTCCTTTAAAATTTCCACTGTCACATAAATAAGAGTGTACCAGTTAAGCTTTAAAAAGGCCATTCGAGTGATGTGCCCTTTACTAGTTCAATACATTCATATAGGAGCCATCAGTAAAGGGGTCTTTCTATAGTCTGAGGATATCTGCTGTGAGGTTGACGATGACAGACTTTGTTTTGAATACTAAAGGCAGACCTGTGACTCAACATATTTTGAATGGCTGGGAAAATGGGACCTGCTCCATGTATTCTTGTAGAGCCTTTTCTTCTCTACACCTGGTTTGTGTGTCTATTCTGTTCCAAGCCTCTTCCCTGGCTCTTTACGGTACCTTGTCCAGCAGCACCTGGATTTGCTTCATGCTCTGCAGGAAAGGGTCTTGAAGTGGCCACGCCAAGGGGTCCTTGGAGATTTATTCCTTAAGTTAACAAATGATGAGGTAAGTTTTTTTCTTAATCCTTTATAAACTTGAATTATATGTGTCTGTGTCTCCCTTGTCTGTTTCTCTTAATAGAGCATCTAGAACCAGTGAATTTCAGAGTTAGAGGAACTCCTGAGATCTAGTCTAACCTCCTCATTCTACAGATAATGAAATGAAGTTCAAAGAAATTAAAAGCCTTGGCTGAAATCACCCAGCTATCTAGATATTTGTAGATCTGTGGCTAGAACCCAAGTCTTTTAACTTCCAGATCATCACTTTCCACCGTACTATAACTGCCCCCATTGAATATGCACGTGTATGTGTATGTATGTGTGTGTATTTGTGTATAAGTATATATACACGCACATATATATCCATACATACATATAACATAAATATATGAGAGTCTGTATATATGTATATACTTTCACACACAATTTCATTTCCTAGAGATTTTTAAAAATGTGATGGGCAGCTATTTGTCTGGAATGTTTTTTGTTTTCACTTCCCTGGAGAAAGGATGCTAAGGTTTGAAATCTCTATAATGTTCTTCAAAGAAAGTACGATTTAGGCCACAAGTTGCAAACTCAAATGCCTATAGGGCCAGACAATGACATTAGTGAGGAGAAGTGAGCTGAATGTAAAACAATGTGGACTGCGGGGGAAGTGAGCTTAAGTGGAGCACATATGCTTTCAACAAAGAATAGCTACTCAGCTTTATCCAGTTGTTATGCAGGAAAAAAAGGACTAGAGTTACCAGAACTTCTGATATTTTAAGAGAAGCTGGAAATCCAGAATTTTGTACGAAATTTTCTTATTTTAAAAATATTGTGTGGGCTAATTAAAACTGGTCTGCAAGCCAGATTTTGCCTGCAGTTAACCTCTGCATATCGATGATTCTCAGCTGTGATTAATAATACAAAATTTACAAATTATTTACTTGTATAGAGTGGATGTAATACTATCCCTCTAATATCACTTTTACTCATTTGTATTCAGTATGCTTTCTTGAGCTGAAAATTGTTATATCTATGGGAGTATAACTTTGAAAGGTGAGAACTGTTTTCCTGAGGGGATATTCCATAGGTGAATATGCAATTAGTGGAAAAAGTCGAGAATCCCTGGTCTAGAAACTATGAGGTGAGTTTGACAAAGTTCCTCATTTAGATGTAGATGATTGAAGCATTTCATCATTAATGAAAGTAATTAAAAAACAAAATATGCATTTTTATCACTGAACAGCTTTTAAAAATATTTTTCAACTTACATGGCCCCTTCCCTCTGGTTTGGTTTATCATTTCACTTTCTCTCGTTAAAGCAGGGATACTGAGTTTTGTTTTCCAAATCCACAGGAATATTTTCCTTAAAACCAAAAAGATTTTTAAGGTGAATTAAAAAAAAATTTACTACACACATTAAATGAATGATTAAAATCATCTCTGCAAAGTACTCCATTTAATATGCATGACTCTGTAAACATATTAGTTGTTATCATTCCTGTCTCCAGGTTCTTACCATGCCTTTTTCTGCTTGTTTTCAAGAATAATTTTTTGGATTATTATGTTGCTTACCTGAGGGACCTGCCAGAATGCATCTCTTTGGTTCACGTGGTTGTTCTGAAGGAGGTATGTGTGCACTGTCCTTTGGTTACATGTGTAACTATATGATGTTGCTCATCTGCCCAGAAACTACAGCACATGCACTCTGAGCTTGTTCTCCAGGCTGGGGAATGGCTTGAACAGAGCCACTGACATTCCTCCCTGGGGTTAAAGGAGCCCACTCAAGGATCAGTGCCATTGCTTTGGTCTTTGCTGTTCCTTACTGACCCTCTGTTCCATTCCATTGGAAATACAGACAAAGTAAACAGCTATTCTAAGCAGAGATCTTCAGACTGCAGCTTTGCAGCCTTGAGGGGTTTTGGGTTTTACAGGCTCAGACAATATGAACTGAATATTAAATGCATGTTATCCTGTATCTGTCAGTTTATAAGATTATAAAATGGTTTTAGTCATGTTGCTTTAAGTATCGCTTCTGCAATGATATATTAGGTGCTCAATAAGCACATATAAATATAAGACAATTCTAGTTATTTTAGGTCAATAGAAAAGAACCATATCAGGAGCTCTAAAGTTAAGAGTTAATCAAGTTTCACAAGAGGTGAGAGGCTCCATTAACTTTCTACTTCAACCCCCTACTGCTCCCAACCCAGTACAATACCAACCACGTGTTAGCACTCAGCAAATATTTGAGTAAGGGAAAGGAGGCGAAGGGACATGGGAAAAGTCCAGCATGTTTCCTGCTGCCAGGCCAGCTGACCAGTTTCTAATCATACTCCCTTCCCCATTCTCATGAGGCTCCAATCCACCCTTAGTGCCTATTCGTAAACCACTGTAAAGATTACTGGCTGAAGAACCTTAATGAATTTAGTCAACTCATATATAATTTACTGAATGCCCACGGTGCTAAGATGGTGTTGGAGGGTGGGGAAGAGGAGGGAGTCGTTGGGAAACTTGGGTGGATTCTAAAGAAGTGTATGACATGCTCCCTGCTAGAGAAGAGTTGTCTCCTTGAGCATGTCCCCCAACAGATCAATGCTGCCTGACACTCCAGATGAAGAAAATTCTCTTCAGAGAAGAGAGTAAACCCTTCTTACTCTGGGGGAACTGACTCTGGGGTTTGACAGCCAGAGCTGGGGGGACGCTGAAGACTGACTCCAACTTTCTTTCATTCAGGGTGATGAAGAGATTAAGTCTGACATCTATACACTGTTTTTTCACATAGTTCAGCGCATCCCTGAATATCTGATACATCTGCAGGTAGGTATGGCTGGCCAAGCCACTAAACTGATTTTCATGCTAAACAGGTGTTTTTGGCTTCCAATGAAAGACACTGTGAAGGGTCAAGGAATCATGAATATTTCTAAGAAGTGTTTAAATGATTTAGATTGTTATGCTCACCCCATCTCCACCTTGTGGTATGAGCTAAAATCTCATTCTCTAAAACTATTTGGCTTGTGACGCCAAAAATGAAGTTCTACCTTCATTGACCAGCAATTCACACCTATGCTGATCCAGGATCTTTCTATGGCAGCTCCTGCCAGACCCTGGATACCTATTCAGTCCCTTCCACCTTGGTTCTACAGCCATCTAAATGCACCCCTGACTACTACTTTCTTTGGGCTTGCGTCCAAGAGTCTACAATACATTGTGCTTATGTCTTGTGTCACAGGAGAAGCATGGAGAAGCTGATGAGCTGACTTCTTCACACCATTTTCCCGCAGGGTTTGTAGCATCTTGGAGGCAGTAGAATTGAGAAAGAGACTCATCAACACCCCTACCAGCCCCTCTTCTTCCCACCACCCACCTGTTCTGGTTTAATTGCTGACTGATCTTCTTAAGTAATTCAGTGAAAGCATCTCAGAAATGCTTGGGATTTGTCTCAGGTAGAAGTAGCCCAGTATTAATATTAAAAAGACTTTCAATTGTATGTGGCTTTAGATCTTAAATTCTCTCACAGTAATTATCTAATTTAATCTTTTCAACAATCCCATGAAATAGGTATCATTATTAACACTTTTTTAGATAAGGAAATGGAGACCCAAAGAAGTAACTTGCCCAAGTTAAGACACCTGGTCAGTGAAAAAATATAGACCTGAAACCCAGGTCTTGCAAGCAGGTTGTAAGTAAGTAAATAAGAGCCCAGATTCTGCCGTCTGACTTGAGTTCAAATCCTGACTCTGCTACACATTAGATGTGTGACCCAGTGAAGATTACTTAACTTCACTGTGCCTTGATTTCCTTATTTGTTAATTGGAGTAACAATGGCATATATCTAACTGGGTTATGGTAAAAATTAAATGAGAAAATAATGTAAAGGACTTAGTGCTTGGCAATAGGAAGCGCTCAATAACTGTTAGCTTTCCCAAATCCAACCAGCATGCACATTCCACTATAGCACAGCAGGCAATGTAACAGGAGGGGCCCCTAGGCCAGGCTTGATCATAAACATCCCCTCACTTCCAGCCTTGATGCCTGACCTTCTCACCATTGGTCTGACTCCTTTGGGTTATAAGGCATTGCCTATAGACAGTAATTGTTAGAATGGCTCCATTACTTCAGAGATCTAATTAGTAGATCCTTCTAATTTTTCAGATGGAATTATGTTCAAATTCAACTCGAACAGGAGCAATAGTGACTATTATTTTCCCTTGGTGTGATGGACAAAGAGAACAGCAAGTTGGACTTTTCAGTTTGTAATTAAATTGGCCATTTGCATCATTTTGATTAAATGGCTACCAAACTCTCACAACAGATCAAGGCAAGGTACAGAAGAGACGAAACAACTTTTCATTCTAACTATGCAATGCTGCTTCCTTTTTTCCTCCATCCAGAACGTCCTGAAGTTCACAGAGCAGGAACACCCTGACTATTACCTACTTCTTGTGTGTGTTCAACGCCTGCGAGTATTTATCTCACACTACACCCTGCTGTTTCAGTGCAATGAGGATTTGCTTATTCAGAAACGGAAAAAACTCAAGAAGTAAGGTTCTGATGGTGCAGTCTAGAGGGTTGATCAAAGGTGTCTGAGAACAGGGATACAGACGGTCAATGTGAGTGTCTGTCACAAGTAACCACACTGAATGTAAAGCGGCTGAAATGCAGTGATGGAGGCGGAAGAGAAGAGAGAGCAGGGGAGGGAAGAGAGGTGACCAGGTTGGCTACAGGAGGGAGGTACTTACTACCTGGTGGAAATTAATTTAGAAAAATAAGCACTTTTACTCTAATGCTTATGCAGACCTTCTATTATCTCATGTTGCTAACCACCTCAAAAATAGCTGTTTCACTAAACTTGCCAGGTTTAAAGTTGCAGTTTAAAGGCCAGAATGTGATTTCTTTCATTAATTCAAGAAATATTTACTGAGCACTTATTGAATATCAGGCACTGTTCAGCAAACTGAATATACTGCAAAGAACAAAACAGACAAACATCTTTGCCACGTGGAGCTTACTTTCTAGACCTGGGTAGCCAGTTAATAAATAAGTTAGATGGTTTAAGTGCTATGGATAAAAATAAAACAAATAAGGGAGGGGGTGGTGGTTGAAAGGATTTCACACTAAGAGGAAACAGGAAGGACCGATTAAGGAAAATCTGGGCTTATGAGGGAACAGAAGCAACTCATAACAAAGCTTCCTAATAACCTGGAATTCCTTCAACCTCATCCCAATCCAATGAGGAAAACAGAGTCATTTCTGTGCGTGCTTTACACCAGTGAAACATGCTGTGTCCCAAACCAGGGCTCCTCTAATTCTCCTTATACTCCCCTTACCCCCAAACTCAATTCAGCCAATTAATCAGCATCCCTACTCCTACCCAGCATCCAGCTTGCACTATTATGTAAGCAACCTGGTTTGTAGAGAGCCCTGGAGAGACCGAGAACTTCACAGCTGAGCTTCATCTGAGAAATAGTCTGCCTTTCTTGGTATAATGTGTGTATTCAGAGAGCTGATTTCCCATTGTAGACCCTGAGAATAATTACCTCCATTCCATTAGGTCATCCATGGCGAAGCTGTACAAAGGGCTGGCTTCCCAGTGTGCAAATGCCGGGCAAGATGCTTCTCCCACTGCAGGCCCCGAGGCTGTCCGTGACAGTGGGATCCACTCCGAAGAGATGCTGCAACCCTACTCTCCTGCTCCCAGTTCTGGCCCTGCTGTCACGTAAGCACCTGTTGCTGTGGAAAGGTTAATGACAATGCCCTCGCCTCCCAGGTGGCCTGTGTGGGGGTAGCAGGCCAGCCTGTATTAGGAGTATGACCTACAGGACTCCTTCCTCCCTCTTGCCATCAGGTCCATATGTGGCAGGCAAGCAGCTGACCCAAAGTTTGGATCCCAGAGGACGGTACTTATGTTAAAGAGCAGGCCTAGAGGCTGGAGGTTACTCCCAACACTTTTATCACACATAACCACCCTCCACCTACAGCATGAGTCTCTCTGGGTTTGGACAATGACAGAGTGGAAGGGAGTGCTGTAAGATGACAGGAAAGCATTTTACAACCCCACAGAAAGGTGGGAATCCACTTAATGTCTACAAAAGACGTAGTGGAGAAAAAGGTTTCCCAGTCAGGGGTCAGAGGAAGTCTGGGCTCTGAGGATGAGAAATAGGTCAGAGGTGATACAGAAAGAAGGTTGTTTAGCCCTTCCCAATTCTCCTTGAAGCTTCTTCAGAAAGGGACTTCATGACCTCTGTTCTTATGACAGCTTCTCTGAAAGCTGTTCTGGGCAGTGGATGGATTTGACAGTCTCTTAAAGTCACTGCACACAACCCTCTCGCACACGAAGCTGGATTATCATTCAGCCAACTTCTTGATGATCTTTAGGGTAAGGATTAGGCTATTTACATATCTGGAACTCATTTTACCTCTGAAGGATGTCAACTTGGCCACCTTTGAAACTGGGACTTCTGGAAGAATAAGGGAAACCAAAACTCAAAATTCCAAACCCCCAATTTACCAAATATAGACAATTCTCATAAAACTAATTCCTTAGACTATAATTTCTACTTTGGGTTTTATTATCTTAAGGAAAATTTAGAAATCATGCAAGAAGCTACTTTTCTAAAACTACAATGAAGTGAGAGGTAGGCAGTTGAGATTACTTCAATGTTTAATCCCTACAGTTTTTAGAATGCTAATTACAGTCACTGGAAGGAGCAACTGATCAATAACACAAAATAAATCCTGTTTGCTTTCTGCCCTTATCTCTTAAAATTGAGAACATTTGTCAGTGAGAGATGGAAGTGCAAATGTGGAGGCAGAAGGGAGAAATTTTATCATCATTCTGAAAACCTATGAGACATTCACTTTTCTATAAATAGAGCCCAGGATGATTTTCTTACTATAGAGAAAATCCTGGAAGTCCTATAAGGAGAGAACTCCTTACAGAAAAAAATACCTTTCCTGAGTGGGGAGTGGGAGACAGGAAGTGGAATTTTAGTTTGTGGATCACTTCAGCTCTTAGAACAGTGACAGAACTCTCTACTTTGAAGTGAGACAAATACAGCCAAAAAAAGAAATCCCTAGAGATTATATCCAGACTGAAGAAGATGGCTGCCGTTGCACTCTGTGCTAGAAACATAACCAGAAAAAAACCCAACAAGTCTTCCAAGTTAAAAGAGAATTCAAGTCAATATTTCATTTTACTATTTTTTTCACCTCTGTCAATGTGAGACCTAATTTTCATCTTAAGACCACCAGAGAAAGATACTCAGTGTTAGCATTTACAACTGCATTCTTTATGCATTTCTGTGGTAGAACTAAGTATGAATAAATAAACTAGCACAACCAGTTTGGGTCAGTGTGTAGTAGTCCACTCACATCTGTCTGGCAATTAATTCCAGCAGAACTGGCAAACCACATCCAATCTGATGGGTATTCTATCCAAGCATCCAATGTTATTCTTCATCCATGATTAACCAAAAAAACCCTGCATGAAATTGGGCATATTCAAAGTGACAGCCTTTTCATTTCAGTAATGTTTTTTTGGGTGGAAGTTTGAGACGACTTATATAGCATGCTTTATAGCCACAAGGAATTTTTAGTTTATTATGACAATTTCAAACATACAGAAAAGTAAAATGGACACTAAACTCCACACACCAACATTCAGATTCAACGGTTATCAAGATTGTACTCCACTTACTTCATCTGGGAATTAATTCTTAAGCATTAAGATCCACGAGTTGAACACAAGTTGTTTCCATGATTTTACATGACTCTGCTAGGGCAAGAAAGGGAGAGAAGAGAGAAAAGAGGTGCCTTGGGGCCTTGACAAGTGGTGGGAAGGGTCGGAGATTCCACATGGGGAATGATGAGCATCGTTGGCGAACCAGCCATCTCTGCGCAGTGCCTCTGGGCTCAGACGGGTACTTCCGGCATCCCCTTCACAGATGGTCATTTTCACTCTCCCACTTGGGGGACCAGGGCTCGTGGGGACTCCTTAATTTGAGAAGCCTGTGTCGCTTGGTAGGTAACACACGTAGGCGGCTGGGCGGGACTGAGAGGAGGGAGTCGGCAGTTTGCACCTAAGCGGTATCCGGCAGGCAGTGTGTTGGTCCCGGCCTTGCGCTGCTCGGTGAGAGGCGTGCACTAACAAACCGTAAGCACACTTGTTTTGTATTCTCTTTCCCCTTTAAAGACATTTGATGCCCCCAGTGAAGAAAAGCCAACAACAGCAAAGCTTGATGGAGAGCATGCAGCCCGGAAAGCCCAGTGACTGGGAGATAGAGGGCAGAAAGCACGAGAGGCCTGAGAGCCTCCTGGCGCCGGGGCAGTTCTGTGCCGCCGAGCAGGATGTGAAGGCGCTCGCTGGGCCCCTGCAGGCCATCCCGGAGATGGACTTCGAGCCCTCTCCGGCCGAGCAGCTGGGCAACGTGGAGCGCTCCCTGCGCGCCCCGGCCGAGCTCCTGCCCGACGCCCGCGGCTACGTGCCCGCGGCCTACGACGAGTTCGAATACGGCGGCGAGATCTTCGCGCTGCCCGCGCCCTACGACGAGGAGCCCTTCCAGGCGCCGGCCCTCTTCGAGAACTGCTCGCCCGCCTCTTCCGAGTCCAGCCTGGACATCTGCTTCCTGCGGCCCGTCAGCTTCGCCGTGGAGGCCGAACGGCCCGAGCACCCGCTGCAGCCCCTGCCCAAGAGCGCGACGTCTCCGGCGGGCAGCAGCAGCGCCTACAAGCTGGAGGCGGCGACGCATGCGCACGGCAAGGCCAAGCCGCTGAGCCGCTCGCTCAAGGAGTTCCCGCGCGCGCCGCCCCCCGAGGGCGTGGCCCCGCGCCTCTACAGCACGCGCAGCAGCAGCGGCGGCCGCGCGCCGCTCAAGGCCGAGCGCGCTGCGCAGCCGCACGGCTCGGCCTCCTCCGCCCGTGGCGCGCCCAGAACCTTCTTTCCCCAACAGAGGTCCCAAAGCGAAAAGCAGACCTATTTGGAAGTAAGGAGGGTAAAGTAAAACCGACCCCAAACCCACAGCGCTGGCAGCCCCGGGCCTAGATCTTCAGGGTGCAGCCTGGGCTCACCTAGCGTGGAGGGGAAGCAGGCTGGCCAGGCGGGGGCGCAGAGGCCGGGCTGGGCGAGGATGTTGAGGGAGAGCCTGGGTTAAAGGCTTGACTATCAGTGGCCCTCGGAGGAGAGCGTTAGCTTCCACTCTGCAGTGCTAGGACACAGGAGCATGCCTTACCTATATATGTAGGACGCCCGAAAGACTAGGACTCCTAGTAGACCTGATTAAAACACCTCCCCCCCCCCCCGCCAAGTGAAAGAGTTAGAGGTATTCTCTGCCTTGCTGCTTAAGCTGTGGCACCTACCAGCTGCACTTCACTTGCGGGGCACTGCACGCAAGTCCCAGGCCTGTCTGTTTCTTCCTTTGCCTGTTAGGCGCACCCCTTGTTTACACGTTCAAAATATCGAGCCCTGTGTGCCAGCCTACTGTACTCCCCGACCTGCACCCTTGTTTGTAGCTAGGGAGGAGGCAAGTTGCCCTCTCTCACTGAGGACTCCCTGCAAAATTGACTGCAAAGTTCATTACCGCTTGCTTTCCTTTTGCCTGGAAAAGGGTGTCACCTTACTTGGCAGACTCCAGTGGGACGAGGACAACACAAAATAGTCAAGGAAGCATTGACTCACAAACACCTACTTTGGCCTCTATATCGATGTTTGGTATTTTGATGTCTAACCTTGGAGTCTGCAAGCCTTGGGAGATTTAAAGAGGTGTTTAAATACACATCCATGAAAGGACTAATAGTTCCTGAGCAAATAATTTATCTGCACGTGATTGGAACAAAGGCAATTTCTGATTGAACGGAGTAAACAGTGTAGCTTTGACCTGTGCCCCCA
The DNA here is from genome assembly GCF_003676395.1 of Aethalodelphis obliquidens. NCBI lineage: Eukaryota > Metazoa > Chordata > Mammalia > Artiodactyla > Delphinidae > Aethalodelphis > Aethalodelphis obliquidens. The sequence continues at coordinate 12,729,952 of NW_020837956.1, read as the reverse complement.
TCCTTCCTGTTAAACATTTTAGAAGTGGTGGTTAGGGTTTACAGGGCAACTCTGTATTGATTGATACATCTTGAAAATGACAGTCCAGGACTGCCTTTACCTGCACGACGTATCCCTTGCATCCAGCACTAGGGATCCTTTGCCTAGGTGAGAAAGGGTTTCTCCCAGGAATGAGGGCCCTGCATTCCACCTGTTTCTATTTCCAAGTGAATGGGAAGAGATCGAAGATCATTGACTCCTTTCATTCATTCATTTTTCAGCAAACACTGAGCACCTGCCTTGCACCAGGCTCTGTGTGAAGTGCTGAGGGTTCAAAAATAAACGGCATCCAGTCTCTGCCCTCCAAGGCCACTGGCTTAGCCCAGGAAGGAGACGCATAAACACAGAATTATAATAAACGGTGGAAGCACATGGGAGGGTATTTAAACCCTCCTAAGGTGATGATGGTCAGAGAAGTCTCCTAGATAGTTTGAACGTCTGAATTCAATTTTAAAAGCTGCTTAAAAGTTGGCTAAGTGAAGAGAGGGGTAGGGAAATATGAAAAAAGGCTCATGGGCCTTTTACAAAAACGGCAGGGTGAGTTTTTCTTTGTAAATATTGTCCCAGGTGGGAGTGGTGGACATTAGGCCAGAGGAACATGAAGAGCCTTGGAGCTTGCCGCCCACCTGGACTCCAGAAATCAAAGTCTGTGTCTGCTTCCTGAGAGGGCAGAAACGCCTTAGTGTGCCCAGCTAAGGTTGCTGAGTTTCCCCAGGATTCTCAGATTTCCTTCTGCCTCTGATTTTCAACTCTAAACTTTATAAAATTCTATTAGGTAAAATTTCTTAGACAAATCAAAGTTAGGTGTGTGTCAAAGTTTAAAAGTTCATTAACAAGGGAAGTAGAAAGGAAATAATAGTGCCAATTCAAAGAGACTTGGGATGGGCAGAGATATACATACAAAATCTTATAACTAGTATAGTCTAAGCTGCAAAGAATGCTTTTATTTCATATGTTCATAAAAATGTCTTTTTTTCCCTAGCTGATGTGTGAAAAATTGGAAGCTCAACAATTGCTAGGCAAAAACCATTAATCAGAGCGAGATGGGGTTTTAGTTGCAAAAGATTAACCCTTCAAAAGCCCCATCTTTAAAGATATCAGCTCTTTCCTGCTGAGATGTGCAAAGTTCCTAGGGTTCCAACTCCTCAAATATACTCTGTGTATCTTCCACCCCTGCCCTCAGAGCCAACCAAACCCTAGTCTTTAGTGTTCTGTCTCTAAGAGTCAAGAAAGAAGACACTATGTTTTAGTGGAAAGAGCACCTGACTGGGGTGTCAGGAGATCCCGGTTCTAGTCCTGACTCTGCTGCCAGAGAGCTGTGTGCTTTTGGAGAAGTCATTTGGCTGCTCTGTGCCTCCAGTTTTCTCATCTGTGAAATAAGACAATCTATACCTACCTCACAGGGTTGTGTGAGGATAAGGCCAAATAAGATAAAGTTTGTGAATATGCTTCGTAAAGTATGGAATGCTGTACAAATGCAAGATATTATCAAGATGATTCCACAGAAAGATTTTCCTAAAACTATTAATAGATTTAGTCCTAAAAAGTCCCTAAAAGCCCACTTCTCAAAATATGCTCCTTGGGCTAGTAGTAAATGTATTACTTGGGAGCTTGTTATAAATGCAGGATTTGGGCTCCACCCGTGACCAACTTAATCAGAATCTGCATTTTATCAAGATTCCCAGGTGATTCATACAAACATTAGGTGCAGGTGGGTTGGCACATACCTTAAACTGCTGGTTTTCAAAATCTAAGTGTGCAAAAAGATTTTCTAGGCCTAACTTCAGAGATTCTGGTTCAGATAGTCTGGCTTGGGGCTCAGGAGTTTACATTTAAATAAAGGCCCCAGTTGATCCTGTAGCCCCAGGACCACACTTTCAGAACGCTACACTAAGCCATTAAGATGTTGATCTCCGTGGTTTAGTTATGAATCTTCATAGAATCTCAGAGACTCTCTAGATCTGCTACTACAACCCTGAGTTAAGGTCTCAAAGTCAAACCCATATGTTTCCTGAAAAAAATTTGTCCCCACTGTTTGCTCTCTATCAGCAAGCATTCACCGATCCAATTCATGAACGTTTCACGATGGTTTTTGCTTTGACTTCTCGGCTTCTCTTTTTGGTTCAAAGTTAAGTAGCTATTTTAGGTTGCTTTTTAAAAAGAAACTAGAGAGTTCACAAAAGATAGACGCTTGCTTTTAATTTATTTTAACTTTACACTGTAAATAGCATGGATTAAGAATTGTAAAAGGCATGCGTGCAGGTTGGAAATAGGAGTTGACATTAATTTCTAAATAGATCCGACCTCTCAAAAACTCCTTCCATCATTAATGTCTAAAGTGGAGAATTAGGAACACGAATTTAAACTAGTATGAAAATCAAGAAACTTTTTTATTTTGTAGAAAGAGAAACATAGCCAGGGATATGAGGGGACTACTGCTGGTTTTCCAGCAAGACAATATTGTTGCCAGAAGAAGTTAATCTTCCTTTATTTCCTGATCTTTAATTATTGTTATATCATAACCCTACTCTAGACTATTTGCCTTGATATGTAGAAAATACTTCTACACTCAGCAGAAAATTATCCTCTTTTCAACTACTGGTTTCTTAATTAGCCTAGGTTTGCTTTGGTTGGAATAGGGTGCCCGCCATTAGCCTTTTGGAGTGGGAGAGGAAAGTGACAAGTTAAAAAAATTGTCCCATAGTCAGGATCAATATTAACTTTTGAAAAGAGTAAAAATACACCCCTCTTTTATGTTTTCAGGAGATGCATTTAGAAGACGCCACGAGATTCTGTCCAAAGGAAGAAAGAGAAAGTGAACAAACATCTTTCAGCGATCAAAACCCCAGGCAAGACCAGAAAGGGGGCTTTCGCAGCTCCTTCCGCAAGCTCTTTAAAAAGAAGTGAGTAGCCCTTAGACAAGACAGCATTGTAACTCATTTCCCTGTGGGCTAAGTCTTGAGGTTTTAACAGTAATAAGTATCAAGTAGCCTGGTTTCACACAACTGCTTCAAGCTCAGTGCCTGCACCCAGTAGCCACGATTCCTGCCAGGTGAAGATGTTTCTCATTGTGATCTCGTAGAGTAAAAGCAAACTCAGCTCTGTCCTCTGCTGCTTCTGTCTTTTAGCCCTACTTCCTTGTTCCCAAAGTCGTGTGTTCTGAGAGGAGTGAGCAGAGGAGGTCCCCTAGGAAATCCCCTTTGGCTGGGAGGAGTGGGATCCACCATTGGAGTTGGGTGTAATGGGTGCGCCAGCAGGATCTCCCCACCTGTGGAAAGTTTTCTAAGGCATCACAGCGCTTCTGCCTGTAGGGGCCTATAGTCATCCTGGTTGCTAGTGCATATTTCTGGGGACTTCTGCCAGTGTTTTCCTTAGCAGAAATGATTGAATGGATTTGGCTTGGGTCCTAGTTAAAAAAATCACTTTAATGGAGTTTCCATACTCCATAGGAGGCAAAAACAAGGCCTCTCCCTCCTGTGATCCTTCTAAGATTCTCGGTCCTTGCTGTGTGGAATCACCCACCTGTCATTTCGGTCAGCACTTATTAGCACTGTCTCGCAGACTGGGAGACCATGGCCAAACCCCAGCATGAAATGTAAGAAGAAAGAGCTGAGCGTTAGCATTTGATGGTGGGGGGGTCTCCAGTCCAGCCATCGCGTGCCTGGAAGATGGCTGTCTCTCTCTCCACTGGTCCTCAGGCCTGTTCCCTCTCCCTTAGAGAGATTTCGCCTGCTACTTAGTTTCTCTTGGAAGAGGAGGTTCTTGAAGTGAGTTTTAAACAGTAAATCTTCCCATTTTAGTGGATGGAAAAGTTAAAGACACTATGGCTGACTTTACAGAGCTGCTGATAAGTGACGAAGCACAGGGAAATCACTTTCTCCTGATTTAGGTAATGGTCTTGATGGAAGAATTGGGGGCAGGCCTGGAGTGAGGACTTTTTTTGATGGTTTGTCCAATTCCTCTCTGATAGGGAGGGTAGTACTGAGATTAGTAGGTCTCTGATTGTTGGGCCCACCTGTTGTGACTGGAAGAAGAAGGAAAGGGGGAGAAACTACTGCAGTGAGACAGCCCCACTCCATGAGTCCCCTTACAGTTTTGCTAACGTAGCCCCGTGCGTGCATGACTATTGCTAGATCCGCTTTATTCTGGGGGTAATGAGCTGAGAATTGTTCCCCTCTCTCTAGGATCATAGATTTAGATCTTTCCTGACCCAGTACCTATTGTCAGGTTTTTTTTTTAAAAAAATATTTATTTATTTTGGCTGCTCCGGGTCTTTAGTTGCAGTGTGCACGTGGGATCTGGTTCCCTGACTAGGGATCGAACCTGGGCCGCCTGCATTGGGAGGGAGAGCCCCCTACTGACAGGTTTGACAGGGTGGAGAGAACTGGAGGCAGACAGCTCTCCAGCCTGACCCTGGGATTTAGGCTTCTGAAATTTTCTGAGGGCTCCAAACTCCTAAGGACACTGCTTGAGCCTATCTTTTTATTTTATTTTATTTTATCTATCTATTTATTTATTTAGTTTTGGCTGCGTTGGGTCTTTATTGCTGCCCACAGACTTTCTCTCTAGTTGCGGCGAGCGGGGGCTCTTCTTGGTTGTGGTGCGCGGGCTTCTCATTGCAGTGGTTTCTCTTGCTGTGGAGCACGGGCTCTAGGTGCGTGGGCTTCAGTAGTTATGGCGCACGGGCTCAGTAGTTGTGGCTCGCGGGCTCTAGAGCACAGGCTCAGTAGTTGTGGCACATGGGCTTAGCTGCTCCACGGCATGTGGGATCTTCCCGGACCAGGGCTCGAACCCGTGTTCCCTGGACTGGCAGGCGCATTCTTAACCACTGTGCCACCAGGGAAGCCCTGAGCCTATCTTTTTATTTTTACTTATTTTTAAGCCACAGTACTTCCCAGGAAAACAGCCACTTTTTGCCCAGTGCCATTTATAGTGACTGGGTGCTGTCTGTTAGAAAGCAATGAGTAATGGATCCACCATGGCTCCTTTACAAATTCCCGTTTTTCAGGGATGCAAGAAAACACTCTGCCAGTTACCTGAGGCAGAGGGAGTGGGCTTTTCCTCTCTGTATCCAGTGGGCTTGTCCTCTCTGTATCTAGGAGCAATGGGTAAGAGGAAGAACTTTCTAAAAATGCAGCTGCCTGGAACTGGAGCTGGCTGCCTCACGAGGGAGTGGGTTCTCTTAAGGAGAAGCTAGATGACCCTGGTCAGGGATGCTGTGAAAGGGATTGCCACACTGGGTGGGAGATCATTGTCACTTGAGTGCTTTGTAGTCCTGAGATTTGCTTTATCTGTAGTTTGACTTTGTTGTAGATCAGTCTGGGTGATCACCTCTTTTTAACACCTGAAACAAGAAATTAATGTGGCCTGGGACCTCTAATTTTAAAGACTCACCATGTAGAAGACCAGATTTTGTCTTTCTGTAGCCTCCCCCACCCCTTGGTTCAGTGCTGAGCACGTGCTGTGGACTCTCCAAATTTTCATGTTGGTTAACTGCTTTCAGCCCTCTTGCAGCTTTTTGGGATCCTTTTTAGAGGGCCAGAGTCCTCTTATCCTTTTTCATAGATGAGTGCCTCCTGCATCAATCCAACTGCTGCCACCAATCCTGGTACTGCCTTTGTATTTCAGATTTGAAGTGTTACACGGATGGAAGTAAAGGTGGCGCCACACAGATGGCTGCTCCCTCTGGCAGGCTTTCCTGGCTTTTTAGATCTTGTGTAGAACTGTGAGCACCATCATGTGATGCTTGCTTATCGCCTCGTGTCCAGGGTGCTGCGGTGCGCACTTTGGGGACTTGGCATGGGATAAAGGAGCAGCTCCAGTAGCTTTTCCTGAGTATTTTCATCCAAGAACCATGGAAAGTTTGTTCCATTATGCTGAAGTAGAGACGAAGGGCAGGGAGGCCCCAGTGTAGCACAGAAAGGTCAGTGGCTCTTAACTCAGATGAGAATCCTCGATTCTTCTCATTAATGGAACATCCTTTATTATATGCACGTGCTGTGCGAGATGCTTGTCTAGGAATTGTGAGTGGCTTGGTTGGTCACAGCTGTTAGTAGGAACTTGCACCCTGAAGCCAGGCATGCGGACAGGTACAGGGAGGAACCAGAAAGAAGGAGAATCAGCCCATTCTCCTCCCATGTGTTGGGAGGTCAGGCTGGCAGCAAGCTCTGGGACTTCAAGACGTGGTTCATCCCGGGTACTGGAGTCACGTCAGAGGCTGGCCTCAGAGGCCCAAAAGGGACCAGTGCCAGAAAAGCCATGTGTGTCACATCAGGGGCTCGCTGCCTGCCTCTCCCACGGCCCTCTGGAGGCTCACTCCCGTCTGCACTGACACACGTTTTGTATCCATAGGGGCTTGTTTGGCTGGTGGGCCCACCCACCCAGAATGCTGCTTCGGGACGAAGCTAGGCATGGAGCCAGATGCAACAGAAAACCTGAGAAAGGGTTCTCTTCCCTCTGAGGCTGGGAGGGCCGAATGCTCCTACCCACAAGAATTCAAAAGGGAGAGTCAAGCTGACATCATAAAACAAAAAAAATCCTGAAAAATGCCCAAGATATTTGGGGAAAAGGATGACGCTCTGATTGTTTCTATCTCGGGCACATTTGTCCTGGGTAGATGCCAGGTCATGTGTCCCTGAGAGCTGCCCAGAATTGGTCAGAATAAAGACTGCATATCTTAAAGTTGGAAAATGTTAAATGATTTAAAAAGTTTTCAATGACGATTCTTAGAAGACAGGAACAGACCTAATGTGATAGACTGATGCTGGACTGAATCCTTGTCCCCCTGCCTTTGAGCAGGACGGTAGGCAGACTATCCCATTCTGCAAGGATCTATCTGGAGGCTTTCAAAAACTTAAATCTAGACTGTCCTGAAGCCTGAGACAGATGCTACTTCATCTTTATACATAAATCTTGCACTTAAGCCAATAAGTAGTCTTGGTTGGGGGTGTGCATGGGGGAAGAAGGGTTACGTAAAACAGCTTAGGGGCAGGGAATGTAGATGCTTTCTCTTTTTATCCTCAACTCTGGGGGGAGTGGAAGACAAAGAGTATGGCTTCCAAATGATTAATTCTGTTTCCTCACCCATTTCTTCCTCTTTAGCACTTTGTAACTCACATGCCTCAGAGTGTCTCCTTCCCAGTCAGCACCCTCCCTCTACCAGTCGCATCAGAATCTCTTATTTTCTTAACCACACACTGCAGAGAGAGCACTTCTGCAGGGCCCCATATGATTGTCAGTGAATCCACTTCGTGTCCTGTCAGCTGTCTTTGCATCTACTCAGCCTTGGCTATGGAACAGACCATGCAATAGAAAGGACTACTAAAGAATCAATTGATAACTTTACCCTCACCTTCTTCTCTGCCTCCTTAGAGCCTATCTCAAGTTCTTTCTCCATTCTTACCCACTTTGGGGTTCTCTCTCATTTACCATTTCACTTCCTTATACAACTTGAAAACTGAAGGAGATGGCTGAAAGGATAACATTTACTTAAACCTGATTACAGATGTTACTCAGTAGGTCACTGGAAATCAGTCACTAAGTTAAGGATCTTCAGTGTTCTAGGTACTGTCATTAGGAGCTTACGATCCAAATGTAAGAGTAACCTAGCTACAAGGTTTAGTACCTAGAACATAGTAACCCCTCTACAGATATACTTTAAATGAACATTCATTTGTCACCCTGTTGATTACCTGGGCCAACTGATTTGGCTGACAGGATGGGTGTTCCCCTGCTCCCTTACTTCTCCATCTGCATGTTCCTAAAGCTTTCAAGGCGGAGTCTTTCCATCAGAAAACCAACCCTTCTTAAGTCAGAGGGTCCTGCAGCACTAATTCCAGCCCTCCTCCCTTCCCCCGCTCCAAACAAACTTTAAGGCTTACCATAGCAAACTGCTACTTGTATGACCCACCCAACTTGTGATTTGTCTTCATCCCTGTCAGTTGAGTGGAAGGAAAGTTAGTGACAGGTCCGTTCTTTCCCGTCAATTATTTGGATGGCTGTGTCGGAATGTACTAGGTGCTGTCCTACCCTTACCCAGCAAGCGTTTGCCTTCCTAGCCCTTTATGTGTTCCCAGTTCTGCCCTGCAGTCAGCCAAAATGGCCCCAGGAACTCAAAAGCCATTTCTGTTTTATCGAGAAAGGGGATAAAAGCAAATACACTAGCTCTTTCTCCTAGATTCTGCAGCTTATGTCTCAGTAATTTAGGTATGCATTACTCGAGAGCCACACCTTTGGAGGAGTCCATGAGTTTAGGTGGCCATATTTCATTAGAAAGAAACCAGTTAAAAATATCTTTAAAAGGATAAAAATGAGCTTTTAGTCATAGCTACAGTAGAATGCTGGATTTTGAAAATGATTAACAAGTTAGTCATTAGTTAATTGTTAGTTAATATCAAGACCTGTGGAGCCATTCACACACCTGCAGACATAGAGAAGGTGGTTTGTGAGAAGAGCAGTTAAAGAAAAAACTAAGCTGAGTTTGTGGACCTTGAAAACTAGACAGGGCGATTTTGGCATTTGTTTCAGAAATGGGAACGCAACTGGTGAAGATTTCTGTGGTCCTTGGGGCTGGTGGTGACATCAAAGCTTTCCCATTTCCAGGTAAACATGAAACAGTTGCATGTTGGAACCATCAAAGTATGACATGTTGGGTTTTGGAGAGATCAGATATAGCTAAGAGGGGAAATGGAAGGTAAAGATTTTAAGTTTTGAGCAATGACCTTCTGATGAGAAACTGTCATTTGGGAAAACAATTAAGAAACACCAGCCAGATTCAAATCTTGCTTCCTACTTCCTGCCCCCCAAACTTTAGGCGTTCTTAGTCTTCTGGATAACAGAAGATGTGGGGAAAGAAGGACATGGTCAAAAATCTATCTTCCTAACATTTTGGGTGCAGTGTACTAACCAGGGAAGATCTGAACTGGAGGTAGCTGGGAGTTCTGAGAGAAGGCCTGGAGCTTCAGGGTGGGACCTGTGGAGGTGGTCTCAAGGGAGAGTTCCAGGGGGTCTTCTGCGCTGAAAAGGAAGAGGACTTTCACCCCACTCGGCTGTCATCTTATTGAATGAATACCCAGATGTACTCGGGTTGGATAGATAATATGCACTGGGATAAACGGAAAAGTGCTCCTTACTGACCAGATGTAGAGAGTGTGGTAGGCAGCTAGGGTTTCATCTGTGATACCAAATATCAGGGCCAAAAGTAAAAAAGTCCAATCAGGCTTCCAGACATCAGGGTTTTAGCCTTTGTGTGGCTCCAACTTCTTCCCTTGAATAATGTAAAGGAGTTTGAACTCTGCCCCATTAATTCAGTAAATGATAGTCGTAATTAACTTATCTAATAGCAACAATGAGGACACTCAAAGCGTATCAGTGATAGTGAAAGAACTTATCTTTCTTTTGTGGATAGTGGAAGCATGCCTGACTCTGCCTTGGCATATGGAGAACGTGCTCAGTTGTGCAGGAGCTTTGGACAAAGAACTTCATGTCTAATGTCACTGTCCTACACCTTGCATGAGGTCTTTTGATATTGGTTCTTAAGTCACTGGGCTAGTTTTACTCATTTTAGCTCAGGGTTTAAGCTAGCCAAAGGGCCCCAGCCTAGTTTATCAGAGGTTATTTCCAGAAAGCCTCCTCCCTCTAGGGACTTCTGACATGAACAAACTGGAGAAGGTGCAGAGCTGGAATGGATTACCCAACTGGCTTAACCAAGAGAAAGGAAGAATACACCCTCGACTGGGGACTCAATTGGACTGTTTTGAGTTGTTGCCTCTTGATTGGGCTTGGTCTCCTATGTGGTGGTTGAGATAATAGAATCTCCCTAATCTGATTACTGTACTAATTTCTGCATTCTACCAAATGTAGCATATATGTGTGGTTGGCTTCAATAAATTTTTCATTTTAAAATGAAAACAAGCAAAAGCAAGAGTTTGTAATGTAACGCCCAAATTAAGTAAAGGCCCTTGATAACCTTGGTTGAGAACAATGAATTCCATCCCTTAAAATTTAAGGGCCTTGCTAATTTGTGGAGTAGTTACTTGATCGAATCAAAATAGGATTTATTGAATTTTCTAAGCCTTTATTCCCCTTTTACAATGTTATTACACAGTTTCTTACACTGACATACACAATTGTCACAACTGTCCCCATAAAGCATTAGAAAGGTAAATTCTTTATGTTCACTGCAAATCTTAGTTACACATGTCCTGAGTCATGAAATTCAGGGGAAGTTAAAAATTATTCCAGATCTAGGAGGCAACTGTTTTACAATTGCAAAACAATTTGGATAGATAAAATATTTGAAAACAATTAAAACCAAATCAACCTGTACTTTATCTGTGTGCTGAGATTTTAGGTCCAGTGGATCAGAATACAGGGAAAAAACTAATGAGAACCCCTCAATGGATCCTTCACCCACCAAACAAGATTTCTTCAGAAACCGACTTGCTCTTGCAAATGACCTTGACCAAGGAACAGCTGTGTAAAACATACTTACAGTTGTATTGTCAAGTGGTAAGATGAGGATAAAAAGCTTGTATATATCTGTGTAGGAATATATATATATATATTGATGTATAAATCCCTGAGGAAAACTAATATAAATACTTACATATGAAACTATATCAACAGACAAGACATTGAAAAGATGAAGATTAGTCTGTGCTTGAGAGCTTGCTTTTTGAACAACACCTGGGAAAAGGGAAATGAAGACTTTTCACAGCATTACAGAAAAACACAATAAATTTGGAGGAAAATAAACGTTTGTAAGAACAGAAACTTCCACCTTGAGGTCATTCCCCCAGTATAATATTGAGCATGTTCATATTTAACATGGATGTGAATTTTATGCTTCCTAGGCATTTAGCGTATTAATTCATCCCAGTGTTCTCAGACTAATATACACTATGTTAGGGGCCAGTTCTGTCTTGCCATATGTCTTTCAAAAACCCCAAGGCAAACACCTAACATCCCTTAAGGCAAAGGATCAGTTAATAGAATTGTACTTTACATGTTGCAAATATGAATTTTGTGGAAAATTTGTGCTTAAACCATGACACAGAAGGTTCAAAGCTTAAAGACATATTAGTCTCCAAATAGGAAAAGAACCTTAAGAGTAGTATTCCTCTTGTTCTATGGTTATGAAAATCAGTGCAGGGAACAGTGATTTTTCTAGAAACTGGGAGGCCAAAGAAACATTTTCCCTCACGTGGGTTGTGCTGCAGATGGGAACGAATCCAGTCGGTGTTTTATTGAGCACTGAGGAGTCAAAGATCCACCAGTGATCCTGAGTGTCACACACACTCGTGACCATATGGACTGGGAAAAAGCACTGATTTTGTCACCAACATCAGTACTTTAATGGCTTATACACAGTGGTTGCTACAAACACCAAGTCGGAATGAAAAGTCAGCGCTAGCGTTACCTTATTCTATTTTCCAGAAGTAAGTTGTAAAGAAAGGTCTTACAGTGCAGGCAGAGAAATCATTGCAATGAGGCTTGCCTGGCTATGGGGTCAATAAAATGTACTCTCTTTCCACATAGGTATGCCCAAGATGGCCCACATCCTGGACATGCCCCAAACATCAGAATCGTAACAGAAAAAAATTAGGTTGAAACAATCTGTCTCTATTTCTCAGCAGTTCTAATTAGGGGCATAGGTTACTATTCATTCAGAATCTTGGTGCTCCAGCTGACTTCTCCAGAGGCTGTTCCTCTAGTGACTACTGTTTGATAAAATAGGGGAAGTTTCACTTGTGTTACAAGTTTTCTTCTCCTTGTCTGATGACTAATTAGGAACCCATCTATTAGCATTTGGAACAGTAGGAGTCTGGAACAGTTACAGGATCACTGCCAACTTTTTGGAGTTTCCAATAATATTTGAAGCCAAGCTTTTCAAATTAATGAACTCCTCTGAAATTAGCTTTCTTTCTATTATCAGGCCAAAGATGTTTTGGAGGACAGTGCTTAAAAGCATAGTGTGAAATTGACTGGACATGAAAAGTGAAACAGGAGACATAACCTCTTAAATAAAATGTAAAAAACAAAATTTCTTTCCCCTTCATATTGTTTATCATAAAAATGATCAATTACTGGGATGGTTTCAAAAATATTCACATACATCCCAAAGTTTCATTTTGATAACACCCTTTGAAAAATCTTGATGCTACATCTGTAGCACAACTCAATTTAGTAATATTTTAGGAAAGTAGCCTATAAAACTAGTAATAATTAATGCTGCTACTCTCTGGGTCTCTATCATCTGATATCTGGATTTTTTTCTGGTAGCTTTCTAACTGCCCCCATCAATCCCACACATCTCTTAACATGTGAATATTCCCAAATATTGCTTTGTGTTAAACTCTTTGACTGTTCTTATTTGTCTGTAGTCAAATTCCAAACTCTTTGACTTGACATTCAAGGCTCTCTCTCTCCAGTGCAGCTCCAGGTTTTCTCTCTGGCTACCAGCTCCCTCTTTGCAGTGCTACTGAACTACTGTACCTCAGCTAAGCTGGGCTGTTACTGTTTCCTGGCAAGCCACGCACCTCGCTCAGGCTCACTCTTGCTTCATGTCTTTACTCTGGCCTCCTTCCTCTCTGCTGATGTTCAAGACCCAGTTTAAGCCTCCTCGTCTTTCCGTGGCCTCTAGTGGTGTAACTTGTCTATCTTTTGATCTGTGTGTCTTGTCTTCCCAACAACAATGTAAGTCTCTGCAAGGGCAGGAGCTGTACCGTATCTTTTGAAATTCTTTCCACCTCTAGAATTCTAGGTGCTTAGTAAGCAGTTGATGCCAACATTAATGTTGGTGCTCTAAAATATAGAGGCCACAGAAATTAATTTCTACTCATAATTTGCCAAAGAGTTTCAGGGTTGTCACTTTACCTTCCTGCCTTTCATTTTTCTTTTTTTTTTTAAAGAAAACTATCAATCGCAAAGGAAATAAAATACAGTTGTCTTCAGAAGCCGGTAAAGGCACCACTGCCACTGTCATAGCATCTAGCATTAGAAAACATCTCTCCATTAAAAATAAAAAAGTTTGCTACTCTTTTCTGTGCTGTACTGACCCATTTCATAATCTTTCTAGGTAGTACTGTAAATTGACAGAGGAGCTAGGATATTTAATGATATTTAATGTAATGTTGCACTAGGGATGAAGTCAGGGTGGGAAAGAGCTTTTGGCAATTGATAAAATCTGTTGCCTCCAGTCCTTCCAGAGAAGGAGAGCACAGACAGCTCCTGGAAGTGTTTGAGTGAATAAGCAGAGAGAAGCATTCCACCAAAAGATGAAGTGGCTATTTCTGCACAGGCTGGCAGTGGCCACAGGTCCCTTCTGTGTTCCTGTAGGGTCTGTATGGAACTCCAAGCAAGGATTGTCCTGCTTTTCTGATGCCAGAACTGGGACCTTGGAGAGCTGGGGATTTACGGACGAACACTCTGGGGTTCCATGTGGTGGGGTATTTCATCATATGACATAGTTTGCTTGAAATTACAAAGCCTCTTTCTTGCTCAGGGAAAACCCTTTGAACAGTGTTTCTATAGCACCTCGTGTCTGTCATATTCTCTCACCTCCTTCAAGTCTGTACTAATATACTATCTTCCCTATGAGGGCACTTGTGAAAATGCAGATTCCTGGGTACTATTTCAGTCCCACTCTACTGGAATATTTCAGAGTGGGGCCCATGAATCTGCATTTTAAATGCACTCAGGTGATTCTTTGGCCCACTGAATTTTTTGTTTTGTTTTGTTTTGTTTTGCGGTACGCGGGCCTCTCACTGTTGTGGCCTCTCCTGTTGCGGAGCACAGGCTCCAGACGCGCAGGCTCAGCGGCCATGGCTCACGGGCCTAGCTGCTCTGCGGCATGTGGAATCTTCCCGGACCGGGGCACGAACCCGTGTCCCCTGCATCGGCAGGCGGACTCTCAACCACTGCGCCACCAGGGAAGCCCGGCCCACTGAAATTTTAAAGCCACTACTTCTTAGACCAATAAATTGAATGATTTAGTATATAAACCACAGCACTGATTCTAAACATAGATTGAATTTTAGGACAGAATAAAGGATTATACTTACCTTGGGTTACAGAAAACTGATAGTTCATGAAAACCCAAATGATTCTTTTTGAATTATTTAATTTACCATCTGTGACCTTTACTATTATATATAGTAAGATTTTGATTAAAAATATACATATATACATGATCAGTGTTTTTTATAATAAAGTAGTAAAATTGACTATATATTCTACATAATCAATTGCATGCACTTAGAAACATGATAAAATGAATGTCTTAACATTAAGTTGTATAATAAGATTAAGTCTAGTTTTCAGACTAGACTTTCTCTTGAAATATCACCATAAATAACTTTCTTCCTGAGCCTAAAACAGTAGTGCTCTGGGAACACTTGGGACTCTCATATCCTGAGAGCTGATTTAAGTTAAAGATGTGCATGCCCCACTCAGCCTGTGAGCATCCGAATATCTATGCAGAGAGGCCAGTGGATCTCACATGGTAGGGAGAGGTTGACAGAAAAACGGGTGAGAAAGAGTTTTTCAAAAAGGGAAACAGGTTAAAAAAAGGTTGAGAAAATTGATGGAGAGACACCTCTATATTTTAAGGGAAAAAATTAGAAATTGATGTGTGACACTAAGTTTTAAACACAAGAACATAAGGATGTGCTGTAAGCAGTGCAGAAAATATTGTTTTGGAAAATTGTCAGACATTCAAAATAGTCAATATTTTTGTACCTAAACCAAATAACTTATTTTCCAAAATTTATTGTTGCTTTCAAAGAGCTTAGTGTACAATCTTTAATGTTATCAAACTTATTAAATATCTACAGAGATGTTTTTATTCCTTCTTCTTGCCTCATTGCCTCCAGAGATAGCAGCATTCAGTGCTCTGATTCTTAGCAAGAAGACTGAATGTGTTGTGTTTCTTCCTCATGTACGTAAACCTGTTCATCTGAAGATTGTGGGATCTACGTGAAGGACTGCTGTGGATCCCATCTGTGTTTCTAAGTGTGTTGTTTCCACTTCACACTAGATCGCATCCCCTCTTCTCATCATCACATTTTCCTTTTAAACTGGTGCAAACCCTTCAGCATACAAACAGGCTCTTATTTCTTTCATTTTAAGCAAAAGAAACCTTCTCTTGAAGGTTCTAACTCTGTCGCAGTTCACGGCTTCCTTTTATGTAAAACCTGAAAGACCAAACTGCTCCGCGTCTCTCCTCCCATTCCTCATTAAACTCACTCCACCCACAGCACTCCCCTTACTACTCTTGTCAAGGGCATCATCGGTGATTTTCACCCTTGCTAAATGAATGGTCCATTCTTAGTTGTTTTACTCCCCCATCAAATAGCATTTGAGGCACTGATCACTTCCTTCTTCGGAAATATCACTAATTTCTTCACTAGGCCTCAAGGATGCAACAGGCTGCTGGTTTTCTCCTTCATTCCTTCCTGGTCTACTTGTTCCGGAGTGAGGCGGCTCTCTCCTCCTTTTAAGGTTACAAAGCCCCAGGGCTCTTTGCTTAGATCTCTTTTTTTTCCAGGCTGTACTCATTTCTTTGGTGATCTTATCTGGACTGCTGGCTTTAAAATATGATCTTTACAAAAGTGACTCCCAATTTTGTATCTTGAACCCCTAACTCTCCCCCAAACTCCAGACTCACATCTCCAGCTGCCTCCTTGGCACCTCTCAGGTGTCTTATATATTTATTGAACTTATCATGTCCAAGCTTGCTTCAACCAAATCTTCCCCACCACCTCCGTTAATGGTAACTTTGTCCTTCCAGTTGTTCAGGCCGCTAATCTGGAAGTTATCCTTGACAATTCTGTGAAACCCAACATCCAGTCTATTGGTGACCTCTTCTCACCACCTCCTCTGCTGTCACCCTGGCCGATCTGCCTTCTATTGGACCAGCTTCCCTAGTCCCACTCTTAACCCCTAATTATTCTGAACACTGCAGCCAGAGTGATCATGTTAAAATGTAAATCAGATCACGTCACTTCTCTGCTCAAACCCTCTAAGGGCTCTATTTCTCTCAAACAGAAGCTAAAGTCATTAGAAGTGATCTGGACCCATTAAACCTCTGACGGCACCGCCTGCTCACTCAGTCATTCCTCTCCAGACCAGTAGCTTCGCTATTCCTCAGATATATTAAGTATATGCTCCTGCCTCTGGGCTTTTGAATTGACTGTTCCCTGTGACTTCACATATTTTTTTTCCTAGATACTTGCATGTCTCATTCCTGCACCTCCTTCAAGTCTTTACTCGTATGTCCCCTTTTCCGTGAGGCTGGCTCTCACCATCCTGGTTAGGTTTCACTTCCCCTGCCCCTACATTCCCAGTCACCTTGTCCTGCCTGCTTTTTTGTTCATAGCAGTTACAACATTCTAACATATATCTATTTGTTCTTATTACTTATTGTCTACATTTCCTCACTAGATTATTAATCCCACGATATGGATTTTTGTCTGTTTTGTTCATTGCTATATTCCTAACATCAAAACTGTACTTGAAACGATAAATATTTGTTGAATAGTCAGATGGGCCCTTAACAAATGCTTATAACTAAGGTCACTCAAAACCAATTTAAGTGTAAACATCAAAGGAAGCTGTATGGTAAAGAATCAAATTATGGGAACTTCAGGATGAACCATCAACCTCTTAAAAGATATCTAAAAGCAGGCAAACTCTGAAAACATATCCCTCATATCTTGTTACTATTAAGTACTCACTCTGTGAAAGGCACTGGGTTTTATACATGCTACCCTTTAAACCTCACAACAGTCCCAAAGAGTAGATCTATTGACCTCAAATATTGATGAAGAAACACAGACTCAGATTATTTAAATAACTTCTCCAAAGTCACACATCTAGTAAGTCATGGGCCAGAATGTGAACACAGAGATTTGATTCCAAAGCACCTGCTTGTTGTACTCCACCACCACAATTTTTCCTTTTCTATATGAGTCATGAAGGTACAGAAACCAGCTTCTAAAAATGGGCTGTAGTTTTCTTCTTGCCTCCAATAAGAATCAAGAGCCCTAAAATAGTAGAATGACTATAAACTGCTTTTTTGGAATTGTACTCTATCAAAGCCCTCCTTGCTACATGCATCTATCTGCAAAAAGGTAGGCTCTGCTGGTGGCCGAACCCTAGAGTCTTAAGTGCCCTGAATCTGTGATGAGCTAGTGACTAAAATAAGTAAAAAAACAAACCACCTGGTTAAAATTGAAAAGAAGTGATGTTTTAAGAGCAAATTTGGAATCAGGTCTGACTAATCAATATTGTTATTCTCCTATAGCTTTTAAATTGATTTTCTAGAATATACTCAATAATACATACTTGGATTTCACAGTGGCCTACAAATGGAATTTGTACAAACTGATGATTTTTGTGTCTTTAAACCAGGGGTGAAAAAAAAAACAAAACAATGAATTTTGACTAGTCCTGAAAGCAGTCCTCCAAATACCAGGAATCAAAGTTGAGTCAGTGGTCTCAATCACTGACTGTCACATGATGTTGGCTAAGTCATGTCACTTACTTCAATTTTAAAATAAGGGTATTAGATCTCTTAAGGATTCATTAGTTTTCACATTCTGTAGTTCACCATGAATGACCTCATATTTGCATAATTCTTTACAGTGTACAACTGTAAGCTGTATCTTTTTATGCCAAGCCCAGAAAGAACTGCTGAATGTCAGGCTGCCATGTTCCAGCAGGTCTCAGCAAAACCTGCCTTTTGAGGGACTGTGGTATCTTAAAACTTCTTTTATGGAATACAAATGCCTCAGCCCTCCCCTGCAGCTTCATCCAGGTGACACCCAAGGTCACTAAAGTACTAATTTTCATCCCAAGGGCCTCCCACTCACTACAATCATAGAGCTTGATACAGAAGGAAGTATTCAACTTCTTTTATAATACTGTGATACAGGAAAAAGCGCCTCCAAAGCAAGACCATGATTAAGAGCAAACTATTTCTATGGAAAGTATGAGCTAAAATGAGAATCACTAATGGCATTAAAATACTGCCTTCTAAAATAAATACATGCAAAAATAATACACTTGTGGGCTATGTAAGGCATTTTTTTTTTATTATTTTTCGGTTTATCTTAGTAATGCCAGAAAAATAACAGCCGTTATTTTCACTTTAAATGCAAACCAAATACTGCTGCACACAGAGTACAAAGATTACCTACGAACATGGTTAGGTACAAAGGCCATATTAGATGTATAGACCAAACTTTGTTTTTACATCAGAGTAAGACTGACAGAGCAATTTTTTGGACAATTATTTTAGCAAATAACCGTGCTACTAAACAAAGGCAAATACACATATATATACATAAACACGTTTCAACTGAAGTTATTCGTGTCACTTTGACAAACAAAGGCTTCTTCTCTGGTGGGTTTCACCAGATATTTGCACCCCAAAGTCCCCTGCCCTGATCCCGCCCCCAAATGCTGACTTGATCTGAAGAAAAAAATCAGAGATGTTCTTAATTAAAGGCACATTTGGCAGCTACGGAAAGTGGCATGCATCTGGCACAGGTGCACTCTCCCTATAAAGCCACACCACGTGTGACTTCCATCCACTATGCATCTTGTTTGAGTGGTAGTCCAATGTGATCCACCTTTAGCTAATTTGCTTTATAATTTTGCAGCAATTGGCTACTTAATGCACTATTTTCATTAAAGGCAAAAGGGAAGTTTGCTCACAGTTGACAGAAAATGCACTTTATGGTGTCAAAAATGGAAAATAAGGCATGAAATTTACAAAACAAGTTACAAGTGCTTTTGTTTAGATTTATCATAGACTTCATGCTTTTCTTAACTAGCGCTCAAAATATTTCACTGGCTCATGTATAAGGAATTTTGAAATGATTTTAAAAGTAATGAGATGTTTCAAAAGAAAAATACTGAATAAATAAACTAAGTCATCACTTTCCCTTATAAATAATTTTACTGCATAATTCTTTCAGACAAACTGGTATTAACCCTGTGATGCTTACTTTACTGGTAAAGATTTATGTGCAACACAACAGGACCTACACTTGTACGACAGTCATACAATATAGGTTAAAAGAATAAGTGAACCTACCTATAGCAGCAGAATACCGAGAAATAAATGGTTAAATTTTTCTTTTTGAATCTGGAGGGAAAAAAAAAGGTTTTCCTCAATATGTATAACACTAGTAAATTGAGACACCTCCCCCCATTTCCATTATCTGTTTTGCTGAGCCACTTAAAACTCTGAATTTAAGCTGTCATGAAAAGACAAATGATGAGGTACATGACTAATGTGAGCTAAATTTGAGAATTAAGACAAGATTGTGATCATAGATACCAACTAATTTTTGGTTTGCCTAATTTTTGATGTACGGAAAAAACACATTAAGGAATTTAGAACCATAATATAGCCTCCAACTGAAATAGTACTAGTTCACTACACTGTTCTGTTAATTGGAGTATAATTAGCGTGGCATGCTCCTTGCTAAATTCAGATACATTAAAACATTCTTGAGTTGTTAGAGCACAGTAACCTACTAAACACATAATTTGATACCCAACAACCTTTAATTAAGCAAACTTTTGACCTTTGTACATTTCCTCATAATTTGTAGTCTTAAAACACATTTGGAGATCTGGGAAGAGTAATTAACCTGTCTTTCAATAAATTTAGAAACATATATTTATCTTTTCCTGTTTTTAAAAGTACTTAGATGTGAAAAGCCTCCCTTTCTATTATATTGGTTATCAGCCCATTTAGGTAAATTCAACCTTGAAATATTTTCTTCATTTTGTGATCCAAAGAAAATGAAACATCTAAGAGCACTTACATTTCTAAAAGAAACGTTCCATATTTTGGAAGGTGATTTAGGAAAAGTCACGCTGCATTGACTGTCTTGTAATGTCCTGAATTCAAAAGCAGAATTTTGTGGTGATGCATTGGTCTTCTCAGCCACTTCCTGTCCCTGGAAATTTTAGTTACTACAAAGAATAAGTTTGCCAGCTAGTTAATGTTTCACATGTGAAGAAGGCAAGGATACAGTTTTCTCAACTCCATTGAAGGGCATCCAACTGGAATTTTTCTAATCAGTTACCACTGCAGAAAATATTTTTACCCAAATTTTACACTTCAGAATAAAAATATCCTCTATCCACAATGCATGTAAAGCTGATGCACAGTGAAGCGGTCGCCTAGAACCACGAGGGTAGAAGAATGCTTCCCTTTGGGAGAAGTATGATTAGAACTTCAGATCTGAGTTTTTTTTCTTTATACAATCAGGCAGGTTGAAAAGAGGTCATTACCTTGTTGAAGGCTAACACACTGGCCAGAGAGATACTGAATGGGCTCCAATGGGACTTTTCTCAGGTTCTCATTTGGAGTGGGGGTGGGGTAATTAAAGAGAAGTGCGCGTAAGACATATAAAGGGAAATCCTAGGGACGATGTGGCTGGTCTAATAAAAAGTCATGGAAATTCTGGAATGTGTATTATGATTAATTGTAGCAGCACTAGTAAGTAGGCTTAGATAAATACTTGTTGAATGAATGGTCTTATGGACACTCTGCTTACAAGAGGAGATTTGAAATTAATTTGGGGGGAGACTTTTAAAAGGAGACATTTTACAAAGAGAAAAGTGGCTACCATAATAGGAATGGTACAAATATTAGAAAAAAATGATTCAACTTTAACAAATAAATAAAGTGTATGACAGGATGGACTGCTAAATGATGATGCAACCAACACTCTAGTCTTAAAGGACTATATATTGTACTACTGTGATGTACATTTAATGCTCTAATAAATATCACAGAAAATTATTAAAGTACTAGGTTTCCACCATGATGCAGCACTTCTAAAAATGTCTCTAATGGCATCGTTAACAGAATTGCTGAAATGTTGCTTCATTATTCAGAGGACACATGCATATACTGATAAACTGATGACTCTCTAAGGATGGAATACTGCACACTTCACAGATACTATAGTGGAGATTAATAACACTTTTTCTCTTCAACAAGTTGCATGCATTTCAATCACAGTATTTGTTAGACTCAGAAGATCAGTACATAGGCTTAATGAATAATCCATATTATGATATTAATGATGTAGGTAGATGTTCTATTACGAATAGTTCCGAAAGAGCAAAGACCTCAAGCAAGGTAGAATGTTTAATATAAACTTTAACAGACTTTATACATGTTACCTAGGAAATTAAAAACCTTACAAAGCTCTGCTTAAAAGATACCCATCCTATTCTAACCAAATATTTTCCTACATGCCAAACTGCAACTTTAGATCATTCTTTAAGATGAATACATACATCCAGAACTAGAAACCAAGGCGTACCACAATACGTGCTTTTATGCTTAGTGTTTGTGTGTTTCAACTGAAAGAAATAAGAATCAACCATTTTCTCATATAATAATTTAATATATGCCAGCCAAACAAAGTATTTGTATCTTTATTCAATTAAATTAAAACAGACCTGCCAGGTATATTATATAACATTCACTATATACACATGATTTAGGCAATGCAAGGTATTTCTAGATATGCTGATCACTCAACTATTAGTAAAACATGAACGGTGTCAGCGATGCCCAGCAAGTACTCCTTTCACACTGGGTGACTGCATTTCCATAGTATGGTTAGAGGGACAGCTACAAGCCATGACATGGATTACCAGTAAACTTTTGTGGGAAAAGGGGGGAAAATGACAATCTAGCATAGATTAACAGTCTCCTAAATGTAAATCATATACTTGACAGTTACATTGTTTTAAAAGTTCTTCTGTCATTGTTAATGACACAAAACTTCTCTTGTTTGAAGGCAACACCACCACATTTTGTTTGTGTAGGGAGGGTGGGTAGGGGAATGCTCTTAAAATCGGTATAATTATTCTTAAAAAAAAAAAAAAAAAGTACCTCTTTGGTGAAGCCTCGGTACCCATTCAATTCACTGTAATAATCTGTAAACAGGACTGTAGTACAGTGCTGGGCCTTGATTCCAACAAGGTCAGGTACCACAGCCTTTCCTCACAGTCCTCTGAATGATTTTTAAGAAAATATTCTAAAGTAGGACAAACAAAAGCAAAGGAAAACAAAGGAGGATTTGAAGATCCCTGTTTAAGATTTCTTTTTAAAAAGTGCATAATATTTTGAATTACAAAAACTGTCATCATGTGGGCCTGCTGGACACTAGACTGTGTTTTTCATCCCTTTAATGATAAAGATCACTTCACAAAAAGAGGACTCCTGCCTACTGGCTGGAGAAAGTTCCCTTTACTTGATTTTCAGGTGCAATCAGTTGTCCACTTCCTCTAGATCAGTCTTTCCATATTCTAAACGAACACCATTTTCACTTTATAATTACATCTAGGTTAAAATTCATTGTCTTATACTGCATCTTGAAGTAGAGTCGTTAGTGTTTGGAGTTCTCATTTTAACTCCTCAGTGCTGGCACGTTCAGTGCATCCATCGCCAGCAATGGATTTGAGGCCAGGAAAATGTACATCCTGGTATAGAGGAACTCAGGAAGAATGAGCATTCTCCAACAGTGGTGGTCCATCTCTGTGCATGGATGGGTGTGTATGCTCCCTTTTGTAAGTTTTTGGAGGGAGTTTAGGGATATGTTGAGAAGTGCTTTGTCGTGGAGGAACAGGCGGCCCAGCAATGGAATGAAGGTCCACTTCTTGTGTCAATGGTGGTGATGGCAGATGCCTTCTTGTGCCGTGAGGAGAAGGTGTTTGAGGAGGAGGTGGTGTAAAGGGGGAAGGGCTGTTTGGGAAGAAGGCATTACTATGGTCACTTTTTTTGCCCAAAGGGGGAGGTTGGAGATGTAGTGGTGAGCTTGAGAAAACATCAGGTGTCCTCACGGGTTCTCGTGGAGGTAATAAGGGAGGGCTTTCAGGAGGATCTGATATAGAGGTCCGGTCTGATACTGAATATCGTGGTGAATAGGCTTTTGATGTGGGTTGCCTAGGAGGAATTGCTGGGGGGCTGTCCAAATGCTTAGACATGATCTAACATAAACGGGAAAAAAAAAGACATTTATTAATAATTTATGTAGCACCATGAATATATTAAGAATTAAGCTGGGGTTTTCAAATATGCTATTGGAAGAACCCTAGATGTGGATCAGGTCGTTTTGCCATGTTTTAAAAATTGGAGGTTATGGCAGTTCATTCATTAAAATTATTTTTCCCTCAGTGTTAAGTTTTTATTTTTCTCAAAATTTTGTTATTTGCTACTGCTTACCTATTATTGAATCTAATATAAGATCATTTCCATTTAACATAAATTATCTGTCAACTTTACAATTTTAAACTTACTATATTAACATTTCATGATATTCTGCAAAGAGTGTCTTGACTTGCCCAGGTGCTCTGCTCTCTGGACACTGAGAACACTGAATCATGTTAACAACTGGCAAAGAAAGAAATTCCAAGAGGTAGAAAAAATAGCTATTATGAGCCTTTAAAGTCTCTTCTGACCCAGAATTTTCATGAAAATCCCACTTAAAAGCATGCCACATTCACCTATTAAAGGTTCAGATAGGTAATATTTAGCACTAAGATACCATTTCATTTAAAATGTGCTTTCATATAAAGCTTCAGACCTCTTTCCTTCTCTCTCTCTTGTATCTTTTAAAGAACTGTTTGAGACTGCATTACTCTTACATTATAGGTTAAACTTTTTTCTTGACAGTACCCATAATTTAGATTTACAAGGGTTTTGAAAACCTACCAAAAAACTTTCAGAAGAAAGGAAATAAACATTACTGCATCGTAAATCCATACTTAATCCTTGTTTAAACTCTATTAAGCCCAAATACTCTGAGTATTAACCTAATTCAGTTAGAACTAAACCAGACACAAGCAATTGATTATACTGTAACTGTAATGATTCCAGTTTCCAGATAACAAGGTTTTCTACTTTACCTTAGATGGCGAAGATTCCGCTGGGGCAGATTCTGGTCGTCTTCGTGGAGGAACAGGAGGGGGGACAGGCACTTCATCAGTGCTCTTGGTTAAACTTATAGATGATACTGAAGCAGATCCTGTAGGATGTTAAATTTTTTGAAAAGTTCACAGGAATTTTATTTCATCTATCAATCCTGAAAAGACTTGGAAACTGCTTATATTTATTAAAAGAAATGTACAGAAGTATCAAAAGCAGTTCAATAAATCAACAACCAATAGTATTTCCTTTATTAAAGCAAACTGCTATAAAAGCATGCAGAAATTTCTTAGCAGAATTTTCAGAAAAAAAGCTGCCTAAGATATTCTGTTATTATGTTTCTTGAACAAAATAACATTCCCACTGTTAATCTATTACTGGAATTTTTTATTTGGATCTGAGTCTCAGATTTCTGGAAGAGACAGCAAACTATTAAAAACCTTTGGAATGGTAATTTCTGTTAAGCTTTTTTGATGGGCTCATTTTTTCCTCTGACTTTATTAGTACAGAATTTTCTTGCCTTCACTGGATAGTCCTTGGGGATAGTTTCTGATCTTAACCACTCTCTCCAATGTCTCTCCCGGCAATCCCCTCAAAGGATGCCAGGGAGAGAATCTAGTGCCTGGGGGAGGGGTCTCTCCTCAGTGTGCTTAGATATTGTTCTCCTTGGCAGGGAAGCAAAGTCAGGTTCATCATACTCTAATCTAAAAATTTTCATTGTGATGGAGGTATTTAAGATGACTGAGGCAGTGTGCTGATAATAAAAACAGAAATTACACTAGAATCTGGTGAACCTGATTTAGGAGTAAGTTGATAAACTGGCACCAAAAAGTTAAGTAAAGCCTCTAACTGTAACACATCTTACAGACATTTATAATGACAAGGACTTAATATAAGCATATAAATAATTACACTTTGAAAAACATTTATGTAAGTTCTTAACTAGTTTATCAGCACAATGAAAAAGATATGAAAAAACACTTAAATGGTCGTTCAAAATTATATTTGGCAGGTTCTTTTTCTCCTTTAAACATTGACAGTTTTTATTTTGCCAATTAAATGTTATAACAATATAGAACTTAGAAAGAGTAATTTGTGTATTGATATTATTTAAATGAACAACATTTTGATCACCTACCTTTTTTCTTAAGAGACTATGTAAGTTAATTTAGCTTTAAGAATATTTTCCATTGTACACATTCTGAAATCATTTGTATGAAGAACAACAACAAAAAACGATCTATTAGCTTAAAATTTATGAAATAGTTTGGTGAATTGCTAGTTTACTTTAAAATTAAAAGCAGATACCTACATTGGAACTTTATTTTGCTTATCAGTGATGAATATTTAGATTATATAATACAGATAGGTACAATGATAAGATAGCTGTTCTAAAGTCAAATAATAGTCATTTGCCTACAATCTGTGCTGTTCCCAGGCTAAGTGACTTAGACACTGCACGTAGCTGCCAACATTCTCATATGCGCATGCATGCTCTTGCTTTTTTTTTAAAAGTTGAGCATTAAAATATGTTTAGAACTCCAGAGTTGGAAATGAGAAGTGGTTAAATGTGGAAGCCACCCATATAATAATGTTCTTTCAAAAGAGAAAAAAAGATTTTACAAAAAGCATGAAAAATATGTAAGTTTAAGCAAATCATTTATGGTCAAAAGATAGCACAAGTGAAGGCCTCACTTCTAAGATGCTGCAAAGCAAGGTACCAATACTGCCAGACCCAAGACGAGTTTTAGCAGGAAAGGTTACATTTGGTTTAATCTTTAAAGCCAAAGCGAAAATTATGAGTCTTAAACCAAATATACTAACTTGGGCCATGGGGCAGTGTAACTTGGATAAAGACGGTATCGCTGCCTGTGAAAGGAAACAAGAAAAAGTATATATTTTTTCTTTCACTGATATATTCAAACTCATCTGTAAAAATTTATTTATGATAGAAATGTTATTTTTGTCATTCTAGTTTTAAAGAATGGTAGAACAGTTTAGCAAAAGCTCATTACTACTTACTTTTGAGAAAGATAAAGAACTAAACTGCATTAATATTGGGAATTTTCCAGATTCCTTTTAGATTCACTACTTGATGCCATAATAATTAAATGAAAAGCATTCATAAGAAAACTATATACAATATCCTGTATATTAGAGGAAGACTTTCAAAAAATGTATAAACCTAATGTGAGCAAAGAATTCAGCTGGACCTACAGAAATATGTCATTTACTAAGGATTATTTTGAAAAACCAAACTTGTGAAAGTAAGTAGTAAATAATAAATTTATGTTATAAAAATTGAAACATAAAAGGAAATTTCTTACTACTATAATTATTATAAAGTTTTGGAAATGTTCTTGGGGCATATGTTCATCACAAAATAACCACGGCTTTGGATATTACAAACAAGCTTCAAAGTGATATAGCTTTTTTTCCTTCTATATTTTTAAACACTTAAAAAAATCATTAAACAGTTTTGGTGCTTAGACAGATTTTATATAGGAAACTCTGATAATTTTTGAATGTCTAATTTCAACAACACTAGCCCCAAGAGCATTAAAGTAGAAAAACTGAGACAAAGGCTAGAAGATCTATACTGCTTCTAAATCGATATAGGTGTTTAGGTTACACTGCCTCATATTACCAACATATTGAACAGATAATATCCAAGAGACTAAAGCAATACCTATAGCACTAGACTGAGCTGATTTTTAAAACTTCAGGTTTCTCTCATTTTTGCACAATAGGCAATCACTCAAATAATTAGGGCTGTTGTTTTTCTAGCTTCTTTGCTCAGAATGAGGATAATTTAACGTCCTAGGTTCAGTGGGCGGAATTATTAATTTGATTGCTTATACAGATACAGTGTTCTTATTTCCCAGACAGCTCCAATTTCAAATAATCTATCCTATTACCTCCTTTCCATATGTACCGATATTTACTTGGAGGCTCTGGTTACTAAGGGTAGCAATCCAGCTAATTCTAATAAGTTAGCTCTCAAAAGATTAAAATTCATTTTTACACTTTGATATTAAATAATTCTGCTACTGTGTCAAAGATTCTGTTTACTAAAAATCAGATTCTCTTCACTAACATAATAGGGGTTAAAGGGGGTTATCTGCTTTAGTGTTTACTACTTATGTATTCTCCAGTTTTCTTGGAAAGGAAATAAATATGCCTTCTGGAGATAAGCCTCAAGAACATGGTCGTATACTCAGTACAATACAGGAGTAAAATCAAAAGACAAAGCTCATGACAGTTACCAACTGCAGGCTTTTAGAAAGAATGATTACACCTATGCATACACACTTGTGCACGCAGACGCAGACTTGGCTTTGATCATATTTATATATAGCACAGGCTTAGATTCATGTGTAAACTTGGGGCACTTTTCTGATTTGTCACTTCAAACTAACTGCTTGGTCTTACTGCCTGGAAAATGCTATTTAAAAACTCTCAGAATTAAACATTATATATATCAAGAAATATATACTAGGAATTCTTGTCAGCTAGGTACTGAACAAATTTATTGATAATGACTTAGGAGTGAAACCCAGTTCATCAAAAAGTAGTATCAATTTGTTAAATACAAATCCCAGACAACAGATCAGTGGTTCTCCATCGTGGCTGCCCATTAGACCCTGCTAGGGAGCTTTTAAAAAATACTGATGCCCACGTGCCAATGCCAGTCTAACTCAAGCGTGGGCTGGCATATAGGTATTTTTTAAAGCTCCCCAGGGGGACTGTATGTCCAACCAGGGTTGAAACCACTGTTGAAGATAATCTCCAATTTATAATTGAGTCATTCTTGGAATAGGAATAAGCATTTTCCTATAGAAAAAAATTATATAAATCATGAATAACTTCTTAAACGTACAATAGCCTGTTAAATGCAAGTGTATGAAATCAGAAACTAATCACTTATAATAATCTTCTATGAAGAAAAGCCTTGCATTCCAGCTTCAAATGCTTGGAATACATTTTTTCTTGTTAAAGCTTTCCCTACTAAGGGATGGGGCTAAAGCTCATCTGCAGCCCACAGACCAGGCCAGACCTATGGCTTCCTTTTATGACCAGGCAACCTTCAAACAGGAAAGTACCAAGAACACTTCATCCTCCTCGCTCCATGCTATAGCCAGAGATGCAAAGCTGGGTGGTCTCTCCCCTTTTCCCGGCCACTGTCATCATCACCTCAGAGGTGGACCTGGTCAGGATAAGGTGTGGAGCAGGGTTCTGAACGTGAGAATGTATGTAGCAGCAGTAGGTAGGTGGCCAGTTTCCTTCCCTCTCTGTCTTCACCACAAAGCTTTCCGTGACCATTCTTGCCTACTCTGTGGTCATCTTTGTGTAAACTTCTACAGCATTAATGTCTTTGCCACTCATTTAGCATTTTGCTAATAAATTAGCACTTATACATCTTCTCTGGTGAAGCCTGCAATCTTACTGAGAGATGAAAAAAATCATGGTACAAACAGAATCAAGCACTTAACAATGGTTAAGCATGTAACTATGATTTTCTTTGTACTATGATTATTTTTTTTAACATCTCAGTAAGATTGCAAGCCCTAACAGAGAAGGTGTGTCACTGCTTAGCAAGAAATGAGATATGCAACAGATACTGGCTGAAAAAATTAATCTTTGTTTTTAAAGTAAGTTATTTTTGGAAAAAAAACTATAAGAAGCAAAAAAAACTATTATAACTGATCAAAAATTCTAGTCAAACTCTGCCTTTTAAAAAAGCAATGGAACTTTTTGCCTCATTGTATGGAGTGGAATATGTTCAGATGACTTAAGAATGTAGGTACAGCAGCTCTTTCCTGCCAGGCCCTGAGGGAAGCAAGGAAGTAGGTATTCACTCTAGTGGCAACACAGTGAGTACCAGTCTGGACGTGCTGGTGATCCACCCGGCCCCCCCCATAACACTAGCAGATCTGTTAAGCAGAGTGGGGTCAAAAGCAGATGAGGACCTTTAACATACACAGACCACTAATGAACGTTAAGTAAGGGACTAACTGAGCATACAGATGGTTTTATATTATACTGGCTTACTTAATTTCAAAATCAGTTATTTTCAGTTTTTACTAAGAACAGAGGGAGTAGTAATAGGGGCTTTCTTTTTCACAAAGAAAGAGAAATGGAAAAAATCTTCAGGGCTAAGATTACAAAGCCTAAGGTTTCTCCACTTGTCTAGCTATTTTTAGTTAATATTCTTCCACTGTCACATATGACAAAGCACTGATCCAGAGCGCTGCATTCCAAAATGATTCCCTTTTCCCTGTTTGACTAATAATTTAAAGATTTAGCACTAGTAGGGAATGTAGTAGGCTTATCTCCTGTTTTTCTACATCTCCCAGTTTTAGCTACTTAAACTAAGAGAAATAGAATTTGCAATTGATGGCCTTCATGTGATTTCAATAATTCACTCATGGGAATCTTTATAATATAGATCACAGCCAACTGCTCTTGGAAAAACACCCTTCAAACAGTTAAATGGGTCATAATAAACAAGGATTTTAAGTCAGGTATACTGTGAAAAGTGCTGCTTTTATTTTATTACCTAATTTAGGAGGTTGGCGAATTGGGGAAAATAAATGGGAATTTTTTTAACCTGGTGTTTATTTGAACTTATAAAAAATATCTGATAGCCTACTGTGTGCATAACATGACTTCATAATCCTCAGTAGCCAAACAAGGCCAAGTTGTGGCAATTCTTAAAACAAATACACTTTAGGTGGTAAAAAGATGAGACAAACTGCTGGGTAACTACAAATATATATACAACACGGGAATAAATAAACGGGATTCTGGACCAAATCTCAAAATAATATACCTCCAAAAAATAATTTTTTTTAAAGTTAGATTCTCTGAGTTGAAAGAAATCTTAAAAATCTAGTTTAATCCCCAGAAGGCACAGAAAAAGTATTTTATCGAAAATCAGAAAGCTCACTAGCAGACTGGGATGACAAACTAGGATTCCTAACTCCTACGTCAGTGCTTCTCAACCTCCTCCCGAATAATAATGTCATGCTGCCTCTCACTATTGGATTCTGTAACATCAAATATTAGGGCAGAACTTGAACTGTACACTGAGCTAGGACAGCCAATGGGAAGAGCATGTGGAAATGGTTGTGAGAGGGTTAAAGCCGACTGAATTCAAACTCTGATTTGATAATGAACAAATGAAAAAAGGTTGTGGGTTCTTAGTAGAGATTGAAAGCTCCACATGAAATTGATTAAAAAAATTAATGGAAGCATGGTGCTCTAGATATAAAAGGCAGCCTCTTCAAAGGGCTAGGGCTGGGATGTACAGTTTGGCACCCATTAGCCACATGTGGTTATTAAGCATTTGAATGTGGCTAGTCCAAATTGAGATGTGCTGTAAGTGTAAAACGTATACTGCATTTTGAAGATTTAGAACCAAAAAAGAGATTGTACAGTGTCTCAGTAAATTTTTATACTGATTTCATATTGAAATGACAACATTCTGCATATGCTGGGTTAAATAAAATATATTACTAAAATTAATTTCACCTAATTCTTTTTGCTTTTTTAAAATGTGGCTAAAGATCATTTAAAGTTACACATGTGGTTCACATTATATTTCTATTGGACAGCACTGATTTAGAACTAGGAAAGGGATGAGCAACAGTATGCAGGCTGTGAGATTTGTACGGCTGGGCTTGAAAGCATAGGAGTGTATTAGCCGGCACTATATACCACCTGCTGGATGGTGTAGACTGAAAAAGGGTTAAGTAGGAGTTTGAATTTGATACATTGCAAAATTAGAAACTACAGAGTTTGGTTGGAAAGGAACCAGGTACTGAGCAGTATTCAAATATAATTTTGGAAGCAGCAATCAGATTGACATTCCATGCAGATTTTAGGAGTTATCTTTGTTTCCTCCAGAAGTTAGAGATGCATTTTAAATTCACCAATTGAAAACAAATGCTCAAATGAGATTTCAATTACCAATTTCATCATCAGGCCTATCTGTAAAGTATAATACATTTAAAGAGGGTTGTCCTAACAGATAAACTGCTGGAGTTTAGAGTTTATTTTACATTTCTATAATAATAGCTTTTGAAATGGTATTTGATTTACCTACAAATTTACAAAAAATATATATATACAGATTCCTTTTTACCTCTAGCACATATAACACTAACAATTACTTAAAGCACTTAAAACTTGAGCACCTACTTGAGTGAAAAGGGCTTGAATGATCAGAATCAAATACGCTGCAAACATCTGTGGTACTAGAAGCACCAGAAGCAGGAGGAGGTGTTAACGGTGTTCTTGGAGAATTTGGTGCAGATGCTGTACTTTCTGTTTCACTTTCAGGGATCCTACTATAACTAATTTTCCTTGGCTCTTGCTGCAGAGGTGTGGGATGTCTCATAGTACCTGGTCTTGGGTTTGATGGACGAACACCAGGAGATTTTAGGGGATAGCTATATTTTTTTGGCTGTAGACATATCAAAAGAAACACAACACTTACAACACCATAATGGAAAAGAAGGTTCTTCTATAAATGCTTGGTAAAATTCGATTAGTATCTAGGAAAACCACAAAGCACTAATAAAGAAGTGACATAATGATTCAAATCAAAGTGTCCAAGTTGAAGAGTTAACACCCCATTTCCATAAAGCCTTGGCTATCTAAATTATTAGGGATGCCATCAGGATCATTTGAGCTATTTACAAATGCATTAAACTGCTTGAGTTTTCATCTGTTTATGTTAGTTTTATGGCATTTTTTTCTTACAGTGTGATCATTTCTCAATGATATCAGTGTGTCTCATTGGAGCAGACTATATAGCTATTTCCAATTTGCTGTTTTTAATCCATCTTTTAAAAAACTGTTTTAGGCCTTGAGAAATTTTCTTGTGACGTAATTTCATAAGCTTTGGTTCACAGACATTATGAGATTTATCTTGGTTACTTAGAAGCCATTTATGTTTACTTCTTGATTCTTGACTTTCTTATGAATAAGAGAGATTATATTCAGAACAGTGAGATGATGATACTGTACATAAACTTGGCCAGGCAGTTACTAGTAATAAGAAAGAATGGAAACTTTATTTCACCCCCAAAAAAGTATCTTTAGCCAAGCCTGTTATTTTTATGGCTAATGATTCAAGGTTAAAAGTTCTCATAAAAAGTACTTATATAAGTACATGTATTTATTATAAGTGAATTAGTATAAATTATCAGATTTCCTGCCCTTAACATAAATACCGCATAACATTTTTTGTTAAGTTGGCCATATTTGCCCAACTTCTTCATCTATCATGTTAGGATTTATTCACATTAATATTAGTGCCCATTTACCTGGAACTAAGTGGAATAATCCTGAGCATATTTATTAAGCATTTATTCACTATTTTTATCCATTACATGTGCACGTCATCTCTAAATGCCTTTATAGAAAACTATAAACCACCAGATATAGATGACAACTGTAAAAAATATATAAATGTAAAAGAAATATAAATGTATGAATGCTTACAAATCTTGGGAGAGGCTTAGGGTTTCGTGGTTCTATTTCTAGGGATTTGTTGAAAAGATAATCTGTAAATTCTTTTTCCATACTATTTCCCATTGGATTCAAGTTTTCAAAGAACCTCTAAAATAGATGCCAAGAAAAACAATTATTAATATTAAATAATTTAAGTTCAGTTTAAAGTTCATGAAAATAATTTAAGAAAACATTTAACGTAAGAAAATTGGAATTATTTAAGTTTTATTTTCCTTTTCCTCCGCAATAAACCTGCCTCTTATCAGGTGGTTATAAACTTAATCAGAAATATGTGTTCTCAAATAATTCAACTTACTTTGATATCTGATTCTACTCGTAAACAATAAGGCTGATTTTGGTACTGCTGGATCTCGCCTGTTATTTCTGCTACTTTCCTCCTTTTGCTAAAGTTTATAAGCTCTTTTCCATGCCTTTTTAGGACCTCAGGGTTGCCTTCTTCTGTTTTCAAGATATTAGTTAGATAAATTCCTAGAAGAGATAATAAATTATTTCAAGGATAAAAATGGAAAAGGCTAGTTTTTTTCTTTCTCAGTAATTATAGGTATATTACACTGTACCATCTCAACCATCATAACCAAAGAATTAAGGCACAAATTTCCATTCTATGAAAAACAACAAGCTAAGTAAATATCAAAGAAAGATTTTTATAAGTATCAAATTCTTCTGTGATTTAAGTTCTATAAATACCCAGGAAAAAGGGAGACCAAGTTTAACAAAATTAATAGATTTTCAGGAGCAATAACCAATTTCCCACCCCCCACACCCATATGTTATTTAACATTAAGTCATGGTTTTGTTAAAGGAACTTTAAGAATAACCCATCACTATTAACACATATTTTTGGCAAAACAGGAAAACATCAAATTTAGAGGATCATATTTTCTGCTTACTCAGCTCCTGAGGCCCCCAAGAGGTCGTTAGGCTTTGTAATCAGAGGTAGTACTGTTTGGATAGGCTGACTCATGAAAATGTGGGCGGATGTGCAAGCCTATCAAACACAGAACTGCATGTGATTTATGTATATTCTGGTCTTCAGTACTTCTAGAATTATGTCAACCTGGTAAGGGAGCTCCTGTTTCCCCACCACTGCAGTTTGTGCACTGGATGAGGAGGAGAATGAACAAAATAGCAGGCATTTTAGTTCCTTTCTGTTCTAGCATAAAGGTTCTGGAGCCAGCTCTGCTGCTTTCTCCTCTTGTGATCTTGTGCAAGTTGCTTAGCCTTGGTTTGCTCATCTCTAAAATGAGGACAGCAGGGTTGCTGTGAGAAATAAATGAGTAAATTTATGTACAGGCTTAGAATGGGGCCTGACAAAAGTAGATGCTTATTTAGCTGTGGTTGGGATTGTTGATACTGTTGTTGCTATTCTTGCCCTATCCTATTTCTGCCTTTTCCTCTGAAGTACTGACTATGATGCTTTGGGAAAAAAAAAAAGTGTGAATATCTGAGTTCATTTGCTCAGTACACATTTGCTGAGTCTCTGCTGTACGCCAAGCACTGCATTAGGTACTGCAGATACAAAGATGAACAAGACACACAGTTCCTGACTTCAAGGAGTTCAGAGTGTTGAATGTGGGCTACTACAGTACCATTTGGTAAGTGCTATATTAATTAGTACTAATGCATAAGATGCTATGAGAGCACAAACAAGATGTGCCTAACTCTGCCTTGAGCTATTGGGAGTAGCAGAAGCATCACAGATTAAAATATGCTTAAAATAAGTCTCAAAAAATGAACAGAAGTTTAATAAGCAGAATAAGATAGAGGGGCATTCTAAGCAAAGCAGCCACATGTTTGAAGGCACTGGTTTTTGTGAAGCTTGGAGGCATACTCAGAAATGGCTAGCCTTTACGGGTTTGGTCTGTGGGGTGGAGGAAGAGTGGCAGGAAATGAGGATAGGCAGAGGCAAGGAATCAGTAGTTCTAATCCCTTCTCCATCACTGCAGGTTAGCCACTGGATGAGGAGAGGGATGAACAAAGCAACAGGCACTTCAGTTCTAATCACAGATTAGTGGTTCTAAATGGTTTTGTGGTAGAGGCAAACGTTTGGTTTTTTTTTGGCTGCACTGCACTTTGTGGGATTTCAGTTCCCCGACCAGGGATCAAACCCAGGCCCTCGGAGGTGAGAGTGCCAAGTCCCAACCACTGGACCGCCAGGGAATTCCCGACGCAAACTTTTAAATACGAGAATATTTGGCTACGTTCTTGGCAAGATTAAATAACTCAAAATCAATAGTGAACAGTTAGCAATAATGAAACATGATAGACATCAATGCCTGTTTGGTTCTAGAAAGCATCCAGTTATTCAGTGTATTAGTTACTTGGCTATTTCTCAGCACCTAGGCTACTCTTGATTATATATTCATAAGACAAATTGACCATGTGTTCTAGTAAGCACAGGCTCTTTTATTTTCCACATCTGCCTGTCACTGGCTTTTTTACTTGCAGTCGGTTATATTCTCCTCTACACTAAGTTGCATGACCCACTTAGTTCAATGTTCAGTCTGACAAACGTCCGTGACAGTACACATATTTAATGGGAGCCAAAATTAACCTTCCATATTGGCCACAAATTGATGGCCCAACTATGAAGAGTTTGTGGGTAGTAGCACCCGTACAGGGTCACAAAGAGCCTTTTTAAAAGAGCTTAGCTTTTATCCAGTAGGTAATTAGGAGACTATCAGCATCTTTCCATTCTAGAATGATTATTCTGGTTGTACTGTGACGCTAGATGGGTTAGAAGGAGTTAAGACTAGAAGCAGGAAGCTCAGTTAACAGAGTAAAAGTCATCTTGGTGAGATGATGAGGGCTACCTTAGGGCCCATGGGGATAGAGTGGAGTGCATAAATATCTAAGAGGTAAATGCCACAAGAACTGATTAAGTGGTTTGGGCAGAGGGTAGGCACAGCGAGAAGGAAGACTCTCACCTTTGTGCTTGAGGGACTGACTGGGTGGTGGTGTAATGACTGACCTGGGGAACATGGGGATAATAAATTGTGGGATATTGTAGGTGTTAAAAGTATACTTGAAAGAAGTTGTGAAAATGCTTACAAGTAGCATTTTGGGAGAGTTCAGGATAAAATTTGGAATTATTTTATGACAAATTAACGGCTAGTTAAAAGGAGAACAAATAATTAAAGAGGTGGTGTTCAAACTTTGTTGATCATAAACTACATCAGTAAAAAAATGTTTAAGCATGCACTCTCTCTCTCTCTCTGTGTATATGTATAATAAAAAATGTAGTGCAAATATGTACATAGATGTACATAGATTTAATTTTTTTTAAAAAGGTCATTTTACATACCCTGCTCTAGGGACAGCTGTTCTAGGCAGAGGAAAAGCAGAGCATTATGACAAATGATGAAGAGGGGTGAGGTTTCACCTCTTGGCTGACACCCTTCCCAAGCTTTTCGGGAAAAAGTGGCTGCTCAGGGTTCACAGAGCACTCTGTTCATACTTTGATTTACACGTTTCTACAATACAGTGTTATATTTACTACATAGCACTATAATTTATTTTTCTGCTCTTTCAAGGGAGCTTATTGAGGATAACACTATGTTTTACTTGTCTCTCTATTCTCAACACCTAGCCCTGGGCCTGACACATACAGGCATTCGACAGATATTTCTGAATGAATAAAAGCAGCACACTATTTCAGAATAGAAAAGAAAGCATTTGCAGACTAGACCGGGATACAAGAGACATACGGTCAATTCTAAAATGGCAGGAAAGCAAGAGTGGAGATGGAACAAACTGACAAGAAACAGAAGGAGAACACAAAATTAGAGCAGTGTGAAAGGAAAAGAGCAAAGCTGATGTTACAGGCTTGGAGTTTTGTGCAGAGAGGTGAGACTTGGTTGAGGTAGAAATCTACATCCTTTTACCTGAGAGGAAATGTTAGTTTGCCTATACATATTTATTCTACCTATGAGTAGAACCTTGTAGTGTATGGAGAAAAATTGAGAAATAGACCAGTAGCCTGGCATAGCCTTGGATGGAGAAATTGCCTGACTTTTATTATTCTGTAAATAGTGCAGTGCCAGCAAAAAAATCTGAGTAAGAATTCTGCTAAGATGATAGAGAAAACAGAAGTGTCAGATACTACCCCTGAGCCTCCTATAGAGGAGAAAAAAATCCAGTACCCAGAATTAAGGATAAGAATCTAGAAGAAGTTTCTACAATTGATCATATAGATGAAATGGAACTAAGCAGCAGCAATAATATCTACCTACTGGGTCAGAACCATGAAAGGCTACCTGGCTAACCTTTAGCTTGGAAATAGCAAAAATCTCCTAGAGCAGCAGAACTGACCAGAGACTTAATAATCAGGAAGATAAGCAGATACGGGTAGGAAGGCTGGCAGGCAGGCTGTCTACACCTATCAAACCACCTACATGTTTGCAATCACTCACTAAATCATATGGCTCACTTTAAAACACAATGGAATACTACTCTAAATACAGGTCTGAAATTTCCTTTTTTCTCTTAACAACATGTTAACAAAAGTCGATTACGTTAGTTCATAGAGATCTGAAAGAGAATACAGTTTGTTTGTATGAATAAATGTCCACCAATCAGGTGATATAATGGAGTAGCAGGGGCCAAACATGAGTCCAGTGAACCGGCCCTGTGGTTTCATTTCACCTCTGTGTAACAGGGGCCATAGGATATCATGAGTAGCATGACTATAAGTTCAGTGAGTGTACTGAGTGACTAAGATATTTCGCTTTTTTCTAAGCACCTGACATAGCCCTGATACTTAGTGGTACTCAAGAAATATTTGTTGACAGGTTGAATGAAATGAACATCAGACTGAGGTCCTTCCCAGGCTCCCTTGTATGAACTGGCACCATAGTTACCACACTTAAAAGTAAATGCATAGACTTCAATGTTTTATCAGAAAGAGAAATGAACTCAACAGTTTTATCAAGAATTTAGGGGGAAAAATCCTCAGAAAACGGAATAAATTAACAATGATAAAAAGTAATACATGACATAAAAACTATAAAATCAGAGAGAATAACTGTTTCAACTTTTATTGTTTGGAAGAAAAACACAGTAAAACAAACAAGTAAAAATAGAAACAAAAACATTGCAAATAAGAGCAGTTTTAAAAGTAGCATTTTTATAGAGTGAATGCTAGTACTTTTAGAATACTGAAATGAGACAACTGTGTAGCAAACAAAACTGAAATAGAAAAAAAATTAAGGAAGAAATGAAAATGTTATTATAGAATTACATACTACAAAAGATTCTAGGCCCAGATGGTTTTTCTGTTTGAATATTTCAAAGTTTAACGGCTAGATCATTTCATGATATTCTGGAATAGATTAAGATGGAAAGCTGCTTAACTCATGTTACAAAGTAAATATAACCATAATAACAAAAGCTGATAAA
Source organism: Aethalodelphis obliquidens (assembly GCF_003676395.1). Lineage (NCBI taxonomy): Eukaryota > Metazoa > Chordata > Mammalia > Artiodactyla > Delphinidae > Aethalodelphis > Aethalodelphis obliquidens. The sequence continues at coordinate 12,692,007 of NW_020837956.1, read as the reverse complement.
TATAGGACAAGAAGAAAAACCACAAACCAATCTCACTTATAAAGATGGATGCAAAAATCCTGAATAAAATGATAATGAATAGAATTCATTTGTATATTTAAAAGACTAATCCACCATGAATATAAAAGACTTAATGTTGGTTAACAGAAAGGTTCAGTATTAGCAAACCTATAATTTTAATTTGCTAAATAAGAAAAATCATTTTGCTCTCACTAAGACAGCAAACTATAAAGGTAAATGTATACTGCCAACAAAAACACAGAAGATAACTATGCAAAGAAATTGTCTTAACATAATAAATAGCATCAAATCAAGCAAATAGCAAAATTATACCTATCCCTGCTGAAACAGAGATGAAAACAGAACTTCTTCTTTTTATTACTGTTTAACCTTTTTTTTTTTTTTTGCGGTACGTGGGCCTCTCACTGTTGTGGCCTCTCCCGTTGCGGAGCACAGGCTCCGGACACGCAGGCTCAGCGGCCATGGCTCCCGGGCCCAGCCGCTCCGTGGCATGTGGGATCTTCCCAGACTGGGGCACGAACCCGTTGTCCCCTGCATCGGCAGGCGGACTCCCAACCACTGCGCCACCAGGGAAGCCCACTGTTTAACCTTTGTTTGGGAAGTTGTGACTAATGCTGTAAGGCCTAACACAGAAATAAAATCAAAAGAAGAGACACTATTGTTATCGGTAGACATGATTAAATATCTAGAAAATCCCAGGAAATTAATAATTCTTGGAATTAAGGGAAATTGACTATTAAAAAATGAATACCATTCATGATCAAAAATACCTAGGAAAAAGCTAATTATCATAAATGTTCTTTCCAAATTAATTGATAGATCATTCCAACTGTATTTTGGGGAATCACTCCCCCTCCCCAGTTCATTTGGAAAAATAAAGAGACAAAATTGGCAAAGAAAATACTGAAGAAACATCAACAAACCAATCTTATTATATATGAAAATATTATAAATATAAAGCAGGATTTCTTTCCTCCCTTCCTTCCCTCCTTCCTTCCTTCCTTCCTCCCTCCCTCCCTCTCTCTCTCTCTCTCTTCCTTCCTTCCTTCCTTTCTTTCTTTCTCCTTTTTTTTGTGGCTGAGCTATGTGGCTTGTGAGATCTTAGCTCCCCGACCAGGGATCGAACCCCGGCCCACGGCCGTGAAAGTGCCGAGTCCTAACCACTAGACCGCCAGGGAAGTCCCTAAAGCAGGATTTCTTACCCTTGGCACTACTGACCTCTTAAACTGGGTATTTCTTTGTTGTGCGGGCTGTCCTGTGCACTGCAGGCTGTTAGCAATATTCCTGTCCCCTACTGACTAGAGGCCTCTAGCACCCCCCAACTCGAACAACAAAAAATGCCTCTAGACATTGCTGAATGTTCCTTGGGGGACAAAAATCGCCCTGGTTGAGAATCACTGATTATAAAGTGCCAATCATTAAGACTGGGGCACTAGCATAAGAAGTTAATGGGATGAACCTAGAGATTATCATACTAAGTGAAGTTAGACAGAGAAAGACAAATATATGATATCACTCACATGTGGAATCTAATTTAAAAAAAGATACAAATGAACTTATTTACAAAACAGAAACAGATTTACAGAAATCGCAAACAAACTTATGGTTACCAAAGGGGAAATGTTGGGGGGAGGGATAAATCAGAAGCTTGAGATAAACACACACACACTACTATATATGACAGATAACCAATAAGGACCTATTGTATAGCATAGGGAACTCTACTCAGTATTCTGTGATAACCTATATGAGAAGAGAATCTAAAAAAGAATTAATATATGTATAGGTATAACTGAATCACTTTGCTGTACACCTGAAACTAATATAACATTGTAAATCAACTGTACTCCAATAAAATTAAAATATAATAAAATAAAATAAAAAGAAGTTAATGGGAAACAATACTTTTTAAAGAAGGAGGTACCATATATAAATGGGGATGAAGAAGACTTATTCAATAAACATGGGTCAACATATAAACAATCTGGTGGAGAAACAAATTTGAATATTTCATATGATATCTAAAAGAGACTTCAATTTGACTGAAGAGTTAAATATAATTTTAAAAGTCAAATCATAAAGCTAGGAGAAAGTATGACTGAATGTTAAGTTACTAGACTGGAAGAACTTTCTACAGTCAGAAACAATAGAAATCATAATGGGAAAAATGGACAGATTACAGAATTTTAAAAATACTGTATTTCAAAGAATAACAACTAAAAGGCAGACTGGGAAAATATCTAGCTCAAGAAATATCCAGCTAGATATAAATTATCTAGTTAGATTGGCTAGCTAGCTCAAGAAAATATTCTCAAATACATAAAAAAGGTATAAATATGAAGATCTTCATTATAACATTATTTAGGAAAGCAAAAAAGCTGGAAACAACATATGCGTCAGGTCATAGGGTAACAGTTAAATAAACTGTCATACCAACTTTAAAGAATATCATGTAGCCATTAGAAATGGTAATTATGAAGACTAATAAAACACAACAATATATCTAGGATATGGTAAGTGAAAAAAGTGAACAATGTGTACCTGTCACACAATTACAACTATATACAATATGTATATGTACAAAACTGGTTGGTTATAAAGCCTGAACAAAAATGTCAATTGAAAAAATATCAGGACATAACAATGTTACATGCAGTATAACTTAAAGCTATATAGAAAATATATAAATAGAGATGAGGAAAAGGCTAGAAGAAAATACACCACATACTAAAAAGACTAAACACCAGATGTGTAATTGAGGTCATAATTTTTTTAAGTATTTAGAGGAAGAATTATGAGAGCATATATACCAGCAGAGAAAAGAAACCAGTGTGAAAGAGATATTGAAGATATAAAATAACAGGAAATAAGCTGGGACGAAGTGAGAGGGTGGCATGGACTTATATATACTACCAAATACTACCCAGATAGCTAGTGGGAAGCAGCCACATAGCACAGGGAGATCAGCTCAGTGCTCTGTGACCACCTAGAGGGGTGGGATAGGGAGGGTGGGAGGGAGGGAGACGCAAGAGGGAGGGAATATGGGGATATATGTGTATGTAGAGCTGATTCACTTTGTTATAAAGCAGAAACTAACACACCACTGTAAAGCAATTATACTCCAATAAAGACGTTAAATAAATAAAATACAGGAAATAAATGATGGAATAAGATAGAGGAACCTACAGAAAGGGAGAAGATTCAGATGGTAGGTTTCAGTCTTAAAAGAAAGAAAAGGCACTACCTTACTCTGGTGCAGAAGGGAAGGAAAAAAGAATAGGTAAAATTTTGATGCGTAGAAGGTGTGGGCCCAGAGGCACGTGCACTATGGTTTTTAGCCATGTGAGACTGTTTATAAGCAGCATGATTATCAAGTATGGGTAAATATGGCCATGCCTCTTCTGTAGAGTGTTTGGTTTACTAAAAGTCAATAAAAAGATTTCTATGAATATTAAAACAGAAGTAAGCATTATACAATATTGAATGGCTGAACAATATGGAAATAAAAAGTGGAATGTACATATTGGGCTTCATCTTAAAAAAGTCCTCATAGAGAAAAATTCTAAGGGGATTCAGGTGCTAAATATTTGTTAAGTACTTTCTGCTGGTATATTAGACATGTGTTTACTCAGTCATTTAATGAAATAACTGTTGTTTTATCCAGAAACATGATAAAGATTTAAGAAGAAATGCTCACCAAAGAAAGGCACACATGGTGGATTAATAGACCTGAGTTTTGCCAAATATTTCTTATAGTGATCTTCACTTAGTTCATGAGCTTCTTCTAAAATTTTCTTTTGGCGACTTGGTATTTGCTACAATAAAAAAAATAATGTTTAGGGAATATAGGTTTACAAAGGGAATCACAGGTTTTGCCAAAAAATGCCAGGCTTAGAGTAAAGCTCAAACACAACAGTATCAGTTTGATTCTAAGAATGATAATACTGCTTCAAAGAGACTATCTTCATAGACCCTAGTACAAACGTAAAGAAAAAGTGTGTGTGTGTGAGAAATCTATCTTATCTTGCCATTCCTCAAACAAGTATGTGAGCATTTAGTTGTACATTATATTACAAATAAGGTGTTGAAATCTTTTTATTCTTCTAACTTAGGCTAGGACCTGTGAATATATTTTAATGAGACTGCCTAATTTACAAAGAGCAACCAATTCAATACAAAATTTAGGTAATTCCATCATTTCAGCTGTTACTGAAAAGATAGATGAGGCATGTAAAAATTAAAGGTCATAATTGTTAACATCCTGATTCCTAGGAACAGGGAATGGAAAAAACACCTTAGATAAGCAAACCTACCTCAAACGTGTGGTCTAGTCTGTATACAGGTGATGAGTTCATAGCACTGACAACCTCAAGGACACCATTGAAGTTGTTCAGCTCTTGAAAGACTTGCAGAATCTCAATTATTCGACTCACCACAGCTACTCTTTCTTCTAAGTTTTCAGTTTCTACAATACATCTGGGAATCAAAGACAAAAAGTGAATTAAAAAATTTGGAGTTTTCCCAACGAAGATATGATTTAAAGAATTTAGCAAACAAAATGGAATGGAGGGCAGCTATAGTGTAACAGTAGAGAATACGTATTCAGAATGGCAGGTAAATAGTAGGTGAATGGAAGAGAAGGCAATGCCTTTGGTCAGGCATGCTGCTTGTCACTGTTTTCCAGACTGATACAGTCAACCGGTCAGTCATTCTTCCTATTATATTTGGTGCATTCTCTCTCAGTATTGGAGTTCTCTGATCAGTCTATCATCTTGTTGAATGTATGCTGGTCTTTAGGATGTGGGTGTGTTCTAGGGAAATTATTCTCAAATTTAAGAATTCTCTGCCTCTTATTCTTCATCTAATTGTAAGATTTTAGTGATTAATGCTTAATTTCTTTCTTTGACATACAGAAATAATTACCTACATTTCTAAGAACAGCTCTTTAGATAAGCACTATAATGTTAAAAAGTGAATGAAAGTGTTTTACCACCATTCAGAATAAAAAAATTTTAATTACTTAGAAAGAATAAAAAAGTCAATGAAAACAAAAGCTCTTTACATTTAAATACCAAGAATCCTTGGAAAGTACATATATATCCAAGTAAATAGCTAAAAGTAAGCTATGCTCAAAAAAGAATTCCTCAGTGAGCATTTACTCTCTATTTCTAGTATTTGAGAAAAATTTTTATTTACTAATCACTTATCAATAAAGAAAATATTTTAAACTTGGTTTTCAATAACGTGATAGTAAACAACTCAATCTAAGAAAAAATAAAATACACGTATGGAAAATATAAATCAATATTAAACATTAACAAAAATGTAAAGTTGTGGATTACACTATTCTCTGGTGAGGCTGATCTAACACTGAAAAAACAACCACTGCAAAACTATCAAAATAAATTTGCCTTATCAAATTAAACATAACATGTTTATGCATTAAAGCGTCAGATGTCTACAAATCACATACCAGCTAACTAATTATCTAGACATTTTAAAAGGTATGATACAAGTATAATATGTTTACATTTTTTTTTTAAACTCAGTTGATATTAACTAGGTATACACAATGAGATCACCTGTGGAGCTTTTATAAAAACCAGGTAAGTCTGGGATGATTTATCCGGAAGTGACTTCAATTCTAATGCACATCTATGGCCAAAAAACCACTGTGGTAAATGAACAAGAACCTCTTCCACTGAAAGGGCAGAAACTGGAACCCTTGTACAATGTTAATGGTGAGAATGCAAAATGATGTAGCCACTATGGAAAACAGTATGGCGGCTCCTCAAAAACATTAAAAATAGAACTATCATATGATCAGCAATCCTACTTCTAGGTATTTATCCAAAAGTACTGTAATCTCAAAGAGATATTAGCACTCCCATGTTCATTGCAGCACTATTCACAATAGTCAAATGTGGAAACAACCTAAATGTCCATCTACAAATGAAAGGATAAAGAAAATGAGAAATATATGTATCATGGAATATTATTCAGTCAAAAAAGAAGGAAATCTTGCAATATATGACAACATGGATGAACAGTGAGGACATTTTGCTAAGTGAAATAAGCCAGTCATAGATGGACAAATACTGCATGATTCTACATATATGAGGTATCTAAAATAGACTCATAGAAGCAAAGAACAAAATGATGGTTGCCAGGGGCTGGGGGAGGGGGAAATGGGGAGTTGCTAATCAACATGTATAAATGTTCACGTTGATTAGCACTTATTTACACAAGATAAATAAATTCTAGAGATCTGCTGCACATTATGCCTATAGATAATAATACTGTATTTGTACATGAAAAAAATCTTACCACAATTAAAAAAAGCAAAAAGAGAAAGGAAAAAGATCAGGAAATGGCCGCCTTCTCAGTAATCTATTAAAAAATAGGACAGAAATGAAAATGGTCTGTATGTCTTATGAGTTATGTTTCCTCTTTATAGACATAACTTTTAATTATTATGATGGCAAAGCGCTTCTGCAACTGAAGTGTAGTTATTTGACTTGATAAAGAAGAAATCAGGAAGCAACAGTTAGCGGGCAAATTCCAAAGTTTTACTTTTTAGAGGCTACGAAGTAATAACATAAATAGAAGGAAGTCCTAACTTTCAGATGACTTATTTCTCGTTAGGAATTGCTTTCTGGTCTTTATCCACACTCTAGCTCACATTCCAGTCATTCCTTTATGTCACTGGTCTTGTGTTCTGATAATGCCAATATGATCTGTGGCAACTTCATATCACCCTTATAAAATATGGGTCAAGATCATAAAAAATATGGCCAATACATATAACTCTAATATCTGGCTCCAATTATAAAATTGTATTGAGATTCTGGACTTTTGACATGACAGTGTAAGAAGTTCTGTTTACTTACTCCTCGGGAAACTGGTGAAAATTATACATATAATTACATATATAAAGTTCTGGCAGTCTCTGGAAATGGCCCTAAGAGCAAATGGCAAATAAAGAAACATCTACTCGGACTTCTCTGGTGGTGCAGCGGTTAAGAATCTGCCTGCCAATGCAGGGAAAATGGGTTCGATCCCTGGTCCGGGAAGATCCCACATGCCGCAGAGCAACTAAGCCCGTGCACCACAGCTACTGAGCCTGTGCTCTAGAGCCCGTGAGCCACAACTACTGAGCCCACGTGCCACAACTAATGAAGCTTGCGTGCCTAGAGCCCATGTTCCGCAACAAGAGAAGCCACCGCAATGAAGAGTAGCCCCCATTCGCTGCAGCTAGAGAAAGTCTGCGTGCAGCAATGAAGACCCAATGCAGCCAAAAATAAATAAATAAATAAACGAACAAACAAATAAATTATTTAAAAAAAGACAGAGAAACATCTATTCAGGAAAATGTACAACAATTCAGTAAGAGAGGCAAGAGTTTGTAGTATCTGAACCAAGACTTCCTCTACCCTCATTCCTCAGAGAACCTTGCAGGGTTGGTAGGGTGGGGGGCAGTTAGCCCAGACAGCCAAGAACACAGGGCTCCCTACCCCTCTGACCTCTAAAATGTCAGGCTTCACTGGGGGAAAACACAGGCAACAGTAAACTGCCTGCAAGACAGACCTGATATGTCAGATTTAACAAAAAAAGATTTCAAAGTAGCCATTCTGAATTTGTTCACAGAACTAAAGGAAAGTATATTTAAAAAGTAAAAGAAAAAAAAAAAAAAAAAGTAAAGGGGGGGTATGATTACAATGTGCACCAATAGGGAGTATCCTGAAAGACACAGGAATTATAAAAGAAACCAAACGGAAACTCTGGATTTGAAAAGTACAATAGTTAAAATAAAAATTTTACTAGAGGGACTCAATAGTCCATTTGAACTGACAGAAGAAAAAAATAGTTAAACTTGAAGAGAGAAGTATTGTTTAAAAAATGAAGGCAAAGTAAAGACCTTCCCATATAAACAAAAACTAAGAGAATTTGTTGCTAGCAGACCCACCATATAAGAAATTGTACTGCAAGTTCTTCAAGCTGAAAGCAAGTGACCCCAGATGGTAATATGAATCCACACAAAGAGCACTGGTAAAGGTAATTATATGATTATAAAAAACATAAATGCCTATTTTTTTCCTTATTGCTTTTCTTAACTGATTTAAAAAGCAATTGTATAAAATAATGTGTATGTAATGTATTGTTGGGCCTATAACATAGAGAAATGTAATGTATGTGAAATACATTGCCAATAACTACACAAAGAGTGGGTGAGAGCAAAGCTGTAACAGGCTAAGAAAATAATGGCAAATGGTAGTAAAGCAATAATTATAACAGCGTATTGTTAGATCTACATCGTTAATTATATGTAATATATATTATAATACCACAAAAGGGAGGGAGTGAATAGAGCCACAGAGGAGTAACATTTCTACATATCACTAGAATTCTGGTATAAATCTGAAGCTAATTCTGTTATGATGTATGTGGCAAACCTAAAAATAATCATTAATAAAGTAACTTAAAATGCTGCATTAGAAAATTATTCACTCAGTGCAAAAAAAAGGAGGAACAGAGGAACAACAAAAAAGACATGAGACAAATAGAATTGCAGTGAAATTTATAACATAACTGCTATGAAATGTAAGAAGATCAGTAATACTTACTTCTCAAACCACAGAGTGAGATTAGTGGTATGCCGGATCATTTTCAGAAGATTAGGAGAATTAATTTCTTTGTCTTCCTTTGTCCACACACTTCCAACTAATTCTGATGGCTGTACAGCTCTAAAATCATCAAGACATAATTTTATGTGATACTTTTCCCTCTAGTATACTGTTTTATTAAGTAAATGAGGTAAAAGGTTTATGAAAACAAGAACAAAAACATTATAATTTTGCATTGTTTTCTATAGATTTAAAAAAACTTTGTATGCATGTACCTGTGTACTTTTTTTTTTACTGCTTTATAGTACCATTTTGCTTTGGGAAAGGTTGGGATTTCTTCATAGTATCTTTCCCAGCACTTATAAATATTATCTAACAAATTAGGGTGAGAAAGTAGTTTGGGATAATTCTTTTAAATAAATGATAATGTTATAATAATCAGTCCAATGAGGGTATAGTAATCACTGCATTCATAAATCTTTTTTTTTTTTTTCCCCTCCTAAAGGAGGGGGAAAAAAACCCTCCTGGGAAGGGTACTGGGAAAGAAATAAAATACATTCTAACACTGATTTTGGAAACAGTGATGGTTTTTGGTGGGAGATCTATAAATTTAGTTCCTTTTTTCATTTAGTTTTTACAAAATTAAATAGTTTGAAATCTAAATAGTCCAAATTTAAAACTAGAAACAGACATTTTTTTGAGATAGTAATTATATCAATGTAGGAAAACTATAAAAGGCTAAATGGCAATGACTTAAGTTCTCAATGACAATGGCAGTAGCTAACTCATTGAGCCCTTACTCTGTGCTGGGCAATGTGCTAGATGCTGTAAATATATGGACTATTTTAAACCTTGCACAACAGCTCCAGGAGTAGGTACCATCATTAGCCCCATTTTACTCTTGAGGAAACTAAGCAGCAGAGGGATAAAAGTTACACCAGAAGGTTAAAGTTGCCCAAGGATACCAAGCCAACAATTGGTAAAGCCAGGATCTGAACTTAACTTTACCAACTAGGGGTGACTGCAGAAAGAGAGACGCTGTAAATCCAGATAGAGAAAAGAGGATGAGGGAGTGAAAGAGGAGCCTTCCATACATCAGACCTTATTACAAGACTTCATGTACTATCTCATTTATGTCTTATAACAATCCTACATGGCAGGGATCAGCATTTCATTTTAAAAGTTAACTCATTTGAAAGGATTTTTCAGCTTGAACATCAAATTACATACCGATATAGATCTGATTCAAGTAAAGTGAGTTGTCGAGCAATTTCTATTGGGTGTAAGGTGAGCAGGTCAAAAGTCTCTATGTGCCCAGGTCTGCTTATATGCCACTCAACTGTAGGGGGTGAACTCTGAAATGTAATATTATGACCTGGTCCATTGTCTCTTGCAATTTTTTTCCTTTGGATTATTTTAGTGATGGATTCAACCCACTTTTTCATCGCTTTACCTGAAATAACATTACATTAAAAATAACGTTTAAACATTTTAGTCAATATTTTATTTTTAAAAAAATAGTTTAAAATCGTATAAGTGATACCTGAATATATCTTTGCTATAAAAAGTTCAAATGATCAAAATTAAAAAATGAAGTTCCCTTTTTACCGTTTCCCTATTCCCTATCCCAATCTCAGTTTTCTTCAAGTGGATAACCACTGTTAATAGTTTGGTATATATTCTTTCATATCCTTTTTAAATAAGAGAAAGTAATTTATTTGTAGAAACTTTTCACCTCTATTGTTCTAAACTTCAGTTCAAAATATTATTTTATAATCCTCTCCAAAAAAGATATATCTTGCACAAATAAGATTTATAATGATAGAACATACAACATTAGCTGTTAATCTAACAAACTTTGCATTTTATAAACCAAACAGTGCAGAGGACTCCTTCATTTTGTGTGAGCTTTCGATGTGGCTTCGTTCTGTACTATGCATGAAAGTACTATTATTTAACACTTTATATTTTGATTCTCATTTAAAGTGTATGATGGAAATAGAAACAAGTTTGTCTAGGACATCCTTAGACCTATACAATCAAAGTATCTTTAAAACTAGAAGGGGAACTGGAGATCATCAAGCCTAGCTCCTCATGTTACTGAAAAGGAAACTGAAGTCTAAAGAATCAAAATGATTTTGCCAGAGTCATTTATCTAGTGAGTGGCAGTGTTTGGAAGAGAACTCTTGTTTCTCGGCTCTCAGGTTCAGTATGCTCTGCTGCCTCTCTGATATGTTATGCACTATTCACCTAATTGTGTCCCAGTCAACCTCCATCGTGGTGTTATAATGGCACAACAGTTCCTAATTGTCCTTTAGTACACATATTTTCAGATGTGTTAAGACAGCATAAATTGAGACCTTTTTCTATCCAATTCCAAAATATCAGTAAGTTGATTTACTAAATGAAAATTCATTGGATCAACAGGATGATTATTAAACAATTTGTAGGTCAAAACTGGCAAAAAATTTTAACTTTTCCAGTTGGTTATGCTGGCATTATTACAAATACCTCTTAACTACACTGAGCAGTAGTGATGTCAGTTGATAGTTACCATATTGGTACTTTTATTACACATAAAACTAAGGCACTTAAAAAAAAATACCTCTTACTGTTCCAATAAATTCCTCCATTCGCTGCAAAAGATCTGCATCTCTTTCAAAATCGTAGAAGTGGTGCTCTACCCAGTGCCGACATACATTTAATACTCTATGGCATTAACACAGAAGAAGAATCAAATTACATGGGAACTCGGACATAAACATTTATCACAATGAGTGGTATAAATGAAAACAGAGTAACTCTTACCAAATTAAATACAGCTGACCCTTGAATAACAGGGTTTGAACTGCACGGCTCCACTTATACTTGGATTTTTTTTTTCCCCACTAAATCTATACCACAGTACTATACCCTAGGCAGGTGGTTCAATCTGTGGATGCAGAACCACAGATTCAGAGGGCTGACTGTGGATTTTCTACTGTGCCAAGGGTCAGTGTCCTTAACCCCCACGTTGTTCAAGGGTCAACTTTAATCTTATAAGTGGCCTACCACTTTCAAAATTCTATGTTAATTAAGACTTATACAGTAATTTCTGATAACTCCTCTTTACTTCATTCATTTTACATGTTACTTCCTCCTTGCTTGGGAAACATCCTTATTTAACTCTGAAACAAAAATTCAACAAAAGCTTATTTACTTCAGTTACTTATTTAATGCTTACCGCAGTTGTACAGGCTGTATATATTCTTTTCTAAACCTTTTTAGTTCTGCACTCAAGGGCTGATCTCCATTCTCTATAGCTATGCGATCAGCTTCTGTTGGCTCAGGCTCTGGAATTTCAAACCTAACATAAAACAGAACAAACTAATGAAAAGATCAATGATATCAAATTATGCAAACAGAAAACTACAAATCTTTTCACTAGTCAGCACAATCGAGAGCACTGGAAAAAATACTAAGGATATACACATCAGTGAAAACAAGTGAGGATTCTATAATGTAAAGACTAATGATTTAATTTTTTAAGAGGAAATTAATACTTGCCAATATAAATAAAACCAACTAGAAACATAATAAAGAACACATGCAAAGTCTAAAAATAAGTGTGATTATAAAGTTAAGGGAATGATATTCATTTTTGGCTTGTGTAATTACTCTAAATCAGCCAACATAAAACTTTTTAAGGGTAAGTTCTGAAAAGCTGACTGCTCTTTGGGTACATGAAACACTTTTCTTGATTACAGTACTTGTTCACTCTATTTTCCTCAACATGTGGTGTATTTGAAAAATTCTGTTTAGAACATTTAAATCATTAAAATTTGAATTTCCAGAGCCTAAATTCTACATTTTTATAGTCTTTAACTTGATTAATTCTGTAAATTTGAAATTTCACATACTGAGTTTCCATGTAAAAAAGTCTGCCTATTTTTGTATTTAAATAATCAAAGCTAACATATTATAAAATAAATGGTCATCCAAGAGATTTTCTTCTTAAGGTATTCATGAACGACAACTTAAAGCTCATTCAATATATTTCCATATCTTAGCTCAATCTCATTAAAAAAAAGAACAAAGAATTTAAACATTTTAAATTGACAGACCTTTCTATTATAAGACTCAGTAGTTCTTGAGGTTTACAAAAGGATCTATATGTTGTAAGAAATGTCCGAACAAAATTGGGATCTATGAAGAAAAAGGAAAAATATCTTATTAAAATCTTTTATTCAGAATGATTAAAACTATTATTTACATTTTCAAAAGAGATTAAATAGTCAATTTTAAAAGTCCCAAAATGTTTTGACCACACAGAATGCTTTGGACTTTGAAATCAACTGCTAACTTTAGTTTCTTCCTAAATTAGTGGCAAAATCATTGATACTAAAATTTTACATCAACTTATTTCTTGACCTCTGCACACTCTGACTAGCTGATATTAAACTCATTATTGGCCACAGGAATACAAAGGGAAGAAAGGCAGAGCATAAAAGCAAGCTTCCATGTGCTATGTGGATCTCAGAACATCACCAGTTGGTTTATCTCCCTTGTAAACAGAAAGGCCACAGCAATAACCCATTACTTTTCCTGCTCTTCAGACTAGTTTATCTGGATTAGTTATCTGGATTTCTTTAAATCATGTTAATAGAGCATAGGACTGGAAATTGGATCTCATAATGTTGTAGATTAAGTTAAATAGTTTCTAAATGGTTTTATGTGCTAAAAGTCTTAATTAAAACTGCTAAAAGATGCTTATAAATACCTATGTTATTAAAACTATTAAATGTGTAAGAATATGTTGATTTGGCTCTATTCACAACTTTTAATTACTTTCATTGCAAGTAGACGCAATGAGAGTTCAATCATAAGAGCGGGAGTCTTCAACTCCTTCCATGAAAGGATTTGCTTTTCATTCATACTTCATGAAGTAAAGCAGGAAGCTGACTGAGTGTGATCACCTCTCCAGGCCTGCCTACTTGAGTCTCTCCTTGACAGTATTCTCCCAGAGTTGTGGAGAAAGGCTGCTGTCATCAGCACAAGAGACCTGGGCTATCATCTGCATAAAGGGAGTTGGGGGTGGCGGGAGACATCTTCCCATAATGGGGAATAAAAAAAACACTCACCACTCACTGTAACTCAAATTTCATCAAGGTCCACATTTAGTTGTAAGAGTCTTTAAAAAGGACGAGGGGAGAATTCATTAACTTGAGTGTTTTTATTGGGAGTATTCTTTTCCTGCTTCACATCACTAAGGAATGGTAAGCTATAATTTAATGATAAATTTATTGAGAGTAGCAACTACCTTTATTTTTGTTAGGCTACACACTATGGATTCTTTATAAGAAATACAATGTCTGTTATTAGCATAGGATTTAGCAAGAATCAAATTCATTTGCATGGAAAATCTCTATTTAGTCTGATTCTGTCTAAGAATCACCCTAAATTGAGCCTTAAAATAAAATAACTATGTTAACTTCCCCCCCGCCCGCCAAAATCAAATTCATGGATTTATCATAAAATAGAAATCTCTTTCCAATCTATTGGTATATGTGGTCATCAAGATAATGAATTGATTTAAATATCAGACAACCTTGAATTTAAGATTATAATAAATTTTTAAGTTAAAGAAAAATTTACATAATAAAAATATATTGGTTTTAAATGGCCCTCTTCTCCTTTAGCTTCATACCTTCTGAGGCTAGAGTGGGTTACTGATAAAAGTGATTTAAATAGATACAATCCTTTAGTAATTTCCTCTTTGTTGGTATTTTATTGTTTGTCTTCAGTTACAGAGTTCCTCAAACGTTAAAGACTAATGTCTCAACCAGAAGAAAAGATTTTAAAACAGAAGGCTGTACAAGATTTTAAAACAGAGATTTATATCGGTTTCATCACAATCCTCCCTTTCAAGAATCTTCTTCCTGTTCTGCAAATCTATATGTAAAGGTGAGGCTACTCAAACATCATGTACTTAGGAAGCAAAAGCAGTGGCCACTGTAGAGATGCTGAGCTGTCACTGTTGGAGAGGCCAGACCCTTAGTACAGAGTGCTCCAAATATCCCTGAGCTGTGTTCCAAAATTAAGGGTAACCTCTCCCTTTTTTAAAAGAAAAGTTTATTTTAGTCTAAAAGTCTAAAATCAATATCCAGATCCATTTCTTCTCAAATGCCACCTAAGTCAGGCTAAAAAGTTGTGGGATATCAAAGATACTTTTAAGTTGAAAAACAATAAAAGCAAGTTCTAAGTGAATTAAAGTATGTTTTAAGAAAACTGGCTATTTTTAAAGGCAAACTATTTTAAAACAGCCTTTTCATCTTATACCAAAACTTCTGGCCATTTCAGTGCTTTACTAACTGATGACAATGCTGGGAAAGTCATGATGTGCCTCAGTGCCACATCAGTCAAAAGGGATCACATCAATTCCTGATGTCTGTTACGTAATGAATTCAAAGAGCATTCACATAATTCATTCCATATGATTTCTGTGAAGTGAGCAGGGCGGCTGCTGTTTTTCCCTTTCTACATATGACAGAAGTAACTAAGAGTTATCTAAAGTCACACAATAGAGTGAAAGAGATGGAACCAGAATCTAGATCGTGTGATTTCTGATTTACTGCTTTTTTCTGCCATATCACCTGACCTCCCTGGATTAAAGGCTCTGTTAAGGTTTCCAGAGCTGTGAGAGCTAAATATAAAGAACGAATCCATGAGTTACATCATCACTGCAGAAATTCACATACATGATTAATTCAGAATGAAGCTGTAAACTGCTAATCTTGGTTAAAGGCACTAAAGTCATTGAGAAATTAGCAGTCTAATTGTGATTCTGTAATTCTTGTTAAGCCTTCTTCCAGATTTTAGGAAGTAGCAGCTGTACCTTCCTGTACACTATTCAGAAGAGGAGTTTCTGAAGCTGGCGGTGCAATAAACACTCCCACAATCATCACTGTTGTATTAACTTCTAAAGTGACTCAAGTTTAAGTTGTTTTTAGCTTGATTAGAAATTAGAGCAGTCTTGCCAACAGAAAAAACCAGAAGCTAAAAATAAACCAAGAAAAATTGGCAAGAGTTTAAGTACTTTCAAAAAACATCTTAAAGGCTGCATATATTCCCAGGCTTGTATTAATTTAGGCTCTGTTTCTAGTTTCTAAAGCAGTGGGAAATTGCTAATGAATGAAAAACTTACATTAAGAGAGGACATAACATCTATATTTGAAATTTTGCACAAAATTCCATATTCCAGAAGCTATTTTTATTTCTATTGATTTCTCCATTTCAGTGATAGTGACACATATGTCACACTAATCACTGGAAACCTTTATCTTATTGATGATACAAAGGACTAAAATACTTAGATATTTTAAAAGTATCCGTCAATAAGGACAGGTTATATAATTTTATAGGAAAACAAAGTACCTACTTACATTTATCAGACAATGATAATAGCTAAGTTTTACACTGCCTCTGTTATCCACCTGTATTATGAAGTGATGTTTCAGAGACAGATGGAAGGCAAATGCGTTAAAAATATAAAAGCCAGGCTGATTTGGTTTTAAAACATAAGCACAAATATTTGTGGAGAAATTGAAAATCAACTATTTCGATATTCTCCTCTTTCTGTTTATTGCTAGTGGATGTAATTCCACAAACCTCTTTCTCAAACACAACCCCTAATGGATTTCAATACGAGCAATGGCAAAAACATCCTCTGTGGTTTTTCTTCTTCACCATTTTAGGTAACACTCTTTTCTACCCTCAAAGCCCTGGACTCAGATGTCCACCATGTTCACTAGCTGCTCCGCCTCCGTCTACCCAACCTCTCTGTGTGTACAAGTACCTGCCAACTCTACCATCAAGTCCCCGGTCTCGGCCCAGGCTATTTCAAATATGAGCCGTGTTTTCTATTTTCTGCTGGCCTTCTAGCTGCCTGTCTCCCTCATTCTAAAGCTATTTTCTTTGATAATATTTTATTGTACAATTCTTCAAAATCTTAGGAAATCAGAGTATATTTACATTAATGTTCAGAATACAGCATACTAGATTCGAGGTGATAAATTTAATCCTTTTTTAACACATTTTTATTGGCAAGGTCAATAAATTTATGAAATATTTGTTACATAGAGTTATTTATGTAAATACCCCTCCCCCAACCACCATAGTGAAACACCGTTAATCAGGATGTCTGTTCATGTGATAATTCTCCCTTTAATACAGCCATTTAAAACGCTACAAGAAACAATAAGCTCCTCAACAAGGATTTATAAACAATCACTCTTGAATTCCTTAAAAAAGGAAACAGACGCTATGCTGACGCACACACACTTAAAAAAAAAAAATCAGAGAGTTTAAAAATAGAACAGCACTGCCCTATAGATCAAAAATTCGTTCAAAAGATTTTTTTAAAAGTTAAAACACCCGAACTGAGCTTATACAGGACACAAACTCCAAAGAAATCTAACGCAGTTTTTTGCAAATTTTCTATATGAGGGCATAAAATAGCAGTAAATACTTTAAAGAAAAATATCAACTGGCTTAAATTTTTTCAATACCATTTTCTTTAAAAGAGAAATTCACCATGCATGGGAAACACCTTTTCCCCACAATTCAGTATGAAAAGCTTTTATTTCCATATAATGTCAGTTCTGAAAGACCCCTACCACAAAGTCATCTCATTTCTCTAAGAGAGACTATCAAAACCAGACATACCATATTTCTTCACCCATGTTGTTTTAAAGTCTCAATAATTAATTTGTACTAAATTATTTCCTATAACTCTGTAACAGAAGTGAAATTCCTACTTTCATCTTCTGCTTTTTATGTATATTGCTTTGTGCTTTCTTACTGTAGGTAAAAGTCTCTTCACATCCTTACCAGATGCAGAATGATCCACTTGACTAGACAATTTCCCCCCACACCATTTCAGATGAATTCTGAAGTTTTGATGTAGTTAACTAATTATTGTATGTCTAGAAACACTGGACCTGAGGCACTATAAATTAGATCCCACATAAAACCCTGTTGCAATTCTTTTGAGCAACAGTTAAGCACCTTCTAATTCACCTACATTTACAGAGCAAACACCACCAATAGACTGACTGGATTTTGTTAAAAACTAAAATTATAATGACCAACATCTAAATACAAACTAAAATCTATGCATTAAAATAGAAGTTATCTATAGTCAGAATTTATTACCTATTTCAGTAAGAAAAATAACAGTACTCTGACTATATCTTCATAGTAGACCTGTGTTTGCCCAGAAGTGAACAAACTGTTTATATTACTAGCAATTCAAACCAAGCAAGTAATTCTCTTTATTTTTACTATTCAATATACATAATAAAAATTATATTCTAAAAATGAAAAAATTCATGAGTCAGTGTAACATGGTATCAAGTATACTCTATTTCAAGAGTCAAGAAACCTAATTTCTAGTCCTCTTCCTGCAATTAACTGGTATGATTTCTGGCAAATCACAAACTTCAGGGGCCTTGGGTTTTGGTCTATAAAGTGAAGGATTGATCATCTAAGATCTATAGCTCTGTTTCATAAATTACTGTTAAAACACTTGAGTGATCAAGCTGGTTGAAGCCACAATGAAGTCTGAATTAAGTAAGGTTAAACAAGTTTTCTTTTATGATAATGTCTGAAAGTAGTGCTTATTAGTTATTGGATTTTTCTCATTTATTACAGCCAATGTCTCTTATTATAATTCTATACAATGTAATAAAAATATGCAAGTTAAATTTTAGTTTTTGTTTCAGTGTAAGCCACAACTTGCACTGTATGTTCTCTGATAAAAGACCTATCAACCAACTGAACCAAAATTAAATAGAGCAGACCAATAGTTCTTTAAACAAATAGCTGATCTATTATCATTGTAGTGAGGACCAAGAGTCCATCTGAGCTGGAAAAGACCTTAAAAAAATAGCTGCTTTCATGTTTTACAAGTTCATACATGGTCTATTAAAAACACATTCTATATTGCCAGTAATACATTCAGTCACAGACCTTACAGAAGTCAAATAAGCTAATAATTAATACTTATTATTTACCGTACCGTGTGTACGGGAAATCACAATTCATGAAAGCTGCTTACAGGTTTTAGTTACACTAGTAATATATTTATGACATAAATTAAAATATTCAATTAAGCTTCAAAATAAGATAGGAAAGAAAAATGTCAAAAAGCTTAGCTACAACACTTCTGAACCCAACAGTGGCTTTTTATTCCTCAAGAAATTAATGAAAGGAATTTTTAAAAAAACTTTAACATTTTAAAAAAGTAAAAAATCTTGTCAATTTAAATTTGAATACACCTAACTTTGCAAAGTTCTATAAATTAAGTGTTTTATATTAACTAGAAATAAAACCATTTAAGTTATTCTATTCAAAAGCTAAAAATTAATGTAAATGAGAGCAACTATCAAAAGTAACTAATAAAACACCATAGCAAAAGTACTGTGTCTACAGACTTAGCTAGCCTTGTGTACGTTAAGGAGAAAAGACTGCCAAGACTAAAGAAAAACTATCAAGCTATGCTTGTTCTAGTTTTGCTTGTTTTGAAGTTTCCTCATTCAAAAAATAAAAGGCACAGTCCCCTGAAAAAAAAATATTTACTTGTAGTTCTATAACTGCTTATTAATAATCATAAGTCAGTTCTGTGAAATAAAGCAAGCAGTAAAGAAAATTTTTATCATTAACAATAGGAGCTTTAAAGAAACAATTATATTAAAAATTTTGAAATTTGAAAATATTTTCCAAATCAAATACCACTGACTTGTGATAGTAAACACTAGCAAGTCTTCTTTAGCACCTGCCACTTGTATTGCTCTACAGAAAGAAAAAAAAAACAACTTCTGCCTCACATAGATAAGAATCTAAGGATTAATTCTACTCTAAATAGTCTAAGAACCCAAAACAAAGGTTTAAAACGATGAATAGTTTAGAATGTTTATGATAAAAAGTTCTGTGAATCTTCCAAGACACAAAAATCAGAATAATGTGGCAAGAAGAATAACCTGAACCTTTATAACCTTAAAAATTCCTGCAGAAGTAGCAAAGAAATAACAATTTTGCAACTACAAATTTCAGGTAATGAATAAAAACATTTTTTTAAGCTGTATTCTAGATCTTAAAGAAGCTGATGGTCATCAACTAAATAAACAGGTCATATTAATTACGGAAAATTGTACCTCTCAAGATAAGTTTCATATGTAAAAAAAGATGACAGAATAATCTATTTTTCATGTAGAATCCTCGGCAGCTTATTTAAATTTTCTGTGCTTTGATCTGTTTTTTATTTTTGGGTCAGTAAAATGAATATACTGACTACAGAAGTTTCTAGGTGAAAAATCAATAGTAAAATTGGAATCCCAGTCTTCTTTCATTATATTCAACATGTTTCAGTTACTGCCTGCTACTACCAAATGATATACACTTAAAGGGCCCAAACTGCTTTTAAAATTAGCCTACGGAAAACACTATTATTTCACTATGGAAAAGACTAGCAAAAGAACTACCAGATTCAACTGGTGCCAGAATAGTTTCCAGAGAAAACTGAGAACCCATTTGAAGGACTTTCAAAACTGGAGAAATTTCCCCAGAAACACACATATCCTAGAGATAGAAATATATTTAAGCAAAAAGTTTGGGGATGGAAGTTAACTTACACATTCAACTATTTAAGAATAGCACTTGTAAGAGCTGTGTTTGATTTTATATGTCTTTGTAATAAAAGCATTCTTTGAAAATAAGTTTATATTTATCAAGAGCTTTCACATATTTCATTTATTCTTTCCAACAATATTCTAAGACAGCTGTTTTGATGTTGATTTTTGAGATGAAAACTAAGGTTCTAAAACCTTAAGGAACTGTGATAGAGTGAAGATGTGAATCTAACAGTGAGTGCTCTTTCCACAGTATTTTACAATCGTCAAATTTCCTACTATGTAGGGAAGTTGAAGAACACTGGATTATCATGTTACTTTATTAGAAGAAATAAAATTACTTTAAAAAAATCGATCATTATATTTGTTCCTTACTCTCAAACATGATATTTGATGCAGCCCATTTAAAGACAAACATGTCTCAACCCCCTAGGAATCCTCCAAACACCTATGTTTGTCTCTAAAAATTGCGCTAAGGTGAAACTGTTCTCTAAATAACATCAGTTGTAAAAAGCAAAAAATACTGAAAACTTAAATGACTCCCAGGATTGCTAAATTTAATAAATTTTAGGAATGGAAATTAAGAAAAAGCAATGCTGTATATATAATGTACTACCAGCACAATTTTGGTAATGGATATCAATTAGAATTTTTACTGATTTTATCTCAGTAATGAAAAAGAAAGAAAAAAAAGAGGTAAAGGAGTAAAAAGATTTTTAGACCCTAATGATGATTGATTTATCACTACTTTTAGTCTTGTTTCTGCCACTGTCTAAATTTAGCCCAGTAACTTTATTTATAACTCTGGTTGCAAAGTTAAAAGTAACATATGTAAATGTGGTAGAAAGATTATAAAATTTCAAAGAAATATAAAGTGACGGTATTTTTAGTCAAAGGAAAATCAACTCTGATAATGCGGAGGTCTTTTGCTGTCAGTTTGCTTTCTATTTTAGGCATAATGACCTGTGCAGCAAAGAAAAATCAGCTTGAAGCAGAATAAAAGTGACAGGCAAGTTCATGCTTCTTACCTGCGTACATATGGTATGTGAGCCTCTCTATAAGTTTAATAACAGTTCCTGCTTTGATAATTGGAATTCCAGCTTTGGGCTGCACGTTTTCTTCAAATATGATATTTTCTTCAGAGTCAGGCTCTGCAAATCTATAAACATCAGCACTAGGGAGCCTCATCTGCTCCTCCTTTTCTTCCTGTAGCATTGTCACATCAAGCATCCTTTCCAGTGTACTCCGGTACTGTAAAGATATCAATGCTGCCATCCAATTGTTTTTCTCTTCAGCTGACTTGGCAGAAAATATAACGCTATTTTCATCTTTTAAAATTATCTCAAAAGCATGCTTGTACTCATTGGTGTCATCTTTGTCATTAATTTGTACCTTTCTCATAAAAAACTTTTCTTTAAGACGATACTCTGCATTGCTAGCACCAGGAAGTCTTGGCTGCCCATGATTTGATTTACAGCAAATCATTAAGCCATCAAAGAGAAATATGTGTCTCTCATGTTTGGCTCCTACACGTGTAAGAGTTCCTTCCATTATAAACTCATTGCAACACTGTCCAATGTCTTTTCCCTCCCAACCATCAATATTCTTCTGAATCTCGTTCATTTTCTTGATTGCTAGTTGTTTCCCCTTCATTTGCTGACTATAAAACCGACATGCAGATTCACTAGGATAAAGGAAAAAACATGGTTAGTACAAAGATGACAGGAAATCTACAATTCATGTAAATAAATGACAGTGCAAAAGTATATTTTAAAAAGTTGCACTGAGAAGGTTTTCACTATTTCTCCAAATATATTAGTGTTACAAAACTGCACAGTTTTGGAAACTAAAGCAACACAGTGGAGACATTTTTTTAGTGCTCTAAAAAGAACAACTGACTATTGACAAAATTCTACCCTATAAATTTAGCTACAGAATGATTATTTCTACCATGGCTATGAAATATTTAGAATGACAAGTATTAAAAAGTAGCCCAATATAGTGAAAGAAAAGAAAGATTAAAAAATTTATCTAGAAATGCTTAAGTAGATAATACCTAAAGTTAAAAACCACGTATATATTATAATTAGGAAACTGGAAGCATATTATCTGAATTAATGCCTTGAGTTACATAATCCCTAAAATAAAAGACACTACTAATTTTACTTTGACAGAACAATGATGTTGACATAAATCTACCCAATACATTTTGCTCTCTCTCTCCTTTAGCTTACCAGTTGACTCTCAGGAGGTCTTGTCTGGGAGTATGCAAGGAAAATGCACAAATATGAAAGGTTTTTCAAACAATAACAAATTCTCTTGGCTTTGATGTCACTTCCTCTGAAAGACCAAGCTTGTCACTAAAAGTATTTTCTTCATTGTTTACTTGAGGAGGGAACTGGGATCCCTGAATTTATACCACAATATTCAGGGTGAAAAGGAGGATTATAAAAAAAGTGAAAATATTCACCTCAGTCTTCGTTTTGCAAGACTTTTAGAGCATATTTTTTCCATACCACTCTGAACATTAAGCAAAGCTGTTATTGCTTGTTTCAAACATTCCTTGTCTTCTTGATCTTCACTCTTTTCTTCTAACTGCTGCAAAGTAAAAAGTGACAAATCTGAATTAGCAGAACAGTTCTGGCCCCAAAAAATAATAATCCCATTTTTATTTAAGGATAAAGATAACATTGATTAACTCTTTCTACCACAATAAATAAAAATTTTAAACCTGTCATAAAATATATTTTATTTATTTATTTGGCTGTGCCAGGCGTGCATGCGGGATCTTAGTCCCCCGACCAGGGATCAAACCCGGGCCCCCTGCATTCGGAGCGTGGAGACTTAACCACTGGACCGCCAGGGAAGCCCCTATTATTCTTTTTAGAAGTCTTTTTCTTCCTTTATATTACTATCCATATTAACATGCAACCAAGTTTTCTACATTAAAAAAAACAAAAAATGTAGAAACAGTGTTAACAGATATCACACCTTCTGACAGGCAGTAATGTGCAGCTTCTCAGATAAATATTACTGAAAGGAAATGAGGGACATAAATTATCTTTTTACTATCATAGGTCTTGGCACCACAGTAGACACACAGATGAGATTTTTTTTGAAGTGTGTAATTTGGTCTTAGATTTCTGATTCCCACATTACGGTTGTAAGCAATGGAATGCCGAGGAAGATAAATATACAGAGAAGGATGCAATATAGTGGAGAGGAAGTTGAAGACACAAAACCTAAGATCAAAATTTGACTCTACTTTCTGTGTGACCTTGGGGCAAATTACTTGACTTATGAGCCCCCCTTTTCCTATCTGTCAAATGAGGCTTATAAAACGCCTGCTTTGCCTATTTTATGGGATTGTTATTAAAAATGAAAGCACTTTGTAAATGGTAACATACAATATAGGTGCAAGTTGCTTTCCTTTGTAGTTCTACTACAGAATTAACATTGGTATCATGAAGAACTTTGTCAGTATTCACATGTTAAGATTTTGAGTAAAACTAGGAATATACATGTTAGTGAAACTCAAGCACATTTTCAGTTAGTGGCTAAAGATGCCACATGTGCCAGACAGAAAGTCTGTACTTAGTAAGAACTGAGTCATCAATAACTACTAATCATCAATGCAACTAGGTGGCGGTAATTCAAGCAAGCAGTTAACTGAGGTATGAGTGACAGTAAGTGACAATAATTCAGTAACCTTATAAATCTCTTTGTGGCCACCAAAAAGGAAAAGTTAAGAAATGACATTTATTAATAGAGCTTTCATGCAACATTTAAGAACACTTATTCTCGGTCATAAAGGAAAAAGACTTGAGAAATAAAAACATAAAAAATAGTAATTTACAAAGGTTTACTTTTCAAAGAGCTTCATTATCCATTAGTACTTTAAGAACTTTGTTCTTGGAGAGGTATCTCTTAAAGAGTAATGATAAATTCCTTTTTTGCTTCAACTGATACAGGTTATACACACACACGCACACACATACACGCACACACATGTGTGTACTGATGACCTATGAAAAGTAAACATATTCTTACTCAATGCTCCAATTTTTATAAAAATAATTTGCTTAAAATATCTTAATGCTCAAATATTCCAGAAGTAATAAATATATTGTAATATCTATTTAACAATCAGGTTTTATTATTCAGATTTCTTCTATCCATTATTTAAAACTCACTGAGGCATAATCTGTACTCTTTAGAAAAATATTCAGTCTCATTTGTATTAAATAAAACAAAA
This sequence comes from Aethalodelphis obliquidens, assembly GCF_003676395.1. Taxonomy (NCBI): domain Eukaryota; kingdom Metazoa; phylum Chordata; class Mammalia; order Artiodactyla; family Delphinidae; genus Aethalodelphis; species Aethalodelphis obliquidens. The sequence goes on along the minus strand of NW_020837956.1, from coordinate 12,667,441 downwards.
ATCTATTCACATAATTTCCAACAAAAAAGGGTTGGGGGAGGGAGACAGTTGCTAAAGGATAAGAGACTTAAAAACAGCTACCTTACAAAAAACATGCAAATACCTTTTACTCATAGTATTTCTCTTCACCATGGCCAGCCAGATTAAAGAAAGCCAATGGCCAAGTGTTCATAAAGAAAGAAACTAGGTTTTTAGTTAATGGATGTTAATGGTAGGCTGAAGGCTGGACTCTGGGTAATCTCTAAAAGTATCTTCCATCTCTATGATTCTAAACTATTTACCTCTCATATGGCAGAATTTTTGGAGACAAATAAAATATTACCATAAACTTTATCAAGTTTAGGCTTCAAAGGCAGCAGACAATCTAACACTGAAAGCAATATTCAGTAAGAAAGGGCAAAATTCTAGATGGTTTAATAAAAGTACCACTAAAGAGTAAACTACTTCACTGAGTTGTTTCAGAATTTAATCACTCAATATTTAAGTCAATATGATACAAAGCAAAAAAAAAAAAGAGTTGACACTAACTACAGAATATTATTGAGTCCTTTACATTCTATCCTTTGATATTTTTAATATTATTAATTCAGGCAAACATACCTAAAGTCATACAAAACACAATTCTAACACATAAAAAGAACTCTGAAAGTAACAAATCCATTTAGACATGCATTTGATTTTCTATTCTAAAGATGTTTCAAGTTTCTGGGTCATTTATCTATCATTAACTATAGCATTTCACATACAGAATATACTGGTATCTCAAAAATATTTTTAATATATTTTAAAAGCACAAACCCAAAGTCTGTTTTAAAAACCATAAAACTTTACTGAAATAATTTTTAAATGTAATATTTACCTTCACAGCATTAGTCAAGCATCTAAAACAAATTTCAATGTAATAAATGACCTTCCTTATAAGCATTCTTTGCTTCTTTTACTTAACATAGCTGATTTAAACAGGGCATTGGTGCAGAATAATTCAAGCTAACCACCATCAAAGGGGTGGCTTATTGTTGCTACAGAAACAAAGCAATGGCAATTAGTATGTAAATGAGACTCCACAAAGCAGCATCCTCTTGTTACCAAAGTGATATTCAATACCATGCTTTTCATGGGTGCCTATTTAATAACACTATGTAACAGCAACAATTTAATTTTACAAATGCTGTTTACTATATAGTTTAAAAAATTATCAAGTCGTGATATTACATTGCCGTATATGAGAATGTATTTAAACTTACCCAGAGCATCATATTCTAAAGCACAATGGTAAATCATACGATCTACAGAGATGATAAAATTCACGTTTTCAAAAGAAAGGAGCCACTTTTACCAGTAATTTTTTGTTTTTTTTTGGGGGGGGTCCTTTCGAAATAAGTAGAAGGGGCAGTAGTCAATATGGTATATCGCATGCCCAAAGGAAACCCTGAGAGATAAATAGTATTAAATTTAAGAAGCTTTAAACTGGAAAAAGATAGGAGACAAATAAAACTCAAGATTGGTTTACACATAAAAAAATAAAGTGCTGTACCTGATGCAATGTATATAAGTTCAACTAATTCACAAACATATAATGGCTCCTCTCTTTAAAAACAAACTTGAATCCATATGTTTTTATTTCTAGAAATTAGTTTTCTCCAACAAGAAATACTATAGAATAAAGGAACTGCCATACTTGATGATGGAGGCAGGCAGGACCAGAACCCAGGATTTCCAACTCTCAGTCCTTTTCAATATACTACCCAAAGAACTGAAATGACTTGAAATACTTGTTTAGAAAATATTCACCAAATAAAACCTATTCCATTCAAATAGGTAAACTGCAATGCACAAGGATGACAAAATATATAATCAAGAAACATAGTATAACTAAATTGCTGTGTTGAACACCTGAAAGTTACACAATATTGTAAATCAACTGACTTCAATAAAAAATTTTTTTTTAAAGAAATATACACTATAATTGTCTAAGATTTGGAACATAAAGCTAAAGATTTATCTTTATCTTAAATATTGTGTACATATATGAGTTCATCACAAAATGTGAGAACACAAGCAAAGATAGGAATCATGGAGTAAATTTCATAACTAGTTCCTTCCTTTCCCCCAAATGTTATTTTTTGAGTTAAAGTGATTTCATATATGCAGATAATTCTCCTAAAATATATAAAATTTCAACCAGTATGTGATGTTAATGATATTAACAGAATTCGATCTTCTTTTTCTTAACCCTTATTTTCCCCCCAAGACAAGCAAGGAGATGACCATTGCCAAGGTGGTATATAATACATGAAATAAATAGTGTAACACTATAAATAATCCATAATTGTAATTTAAATGAAACTATCTTTATTAAATTAGCCAATGGCTGAAAATATAAAAGTGAAATCTTAAAATATAAATTATAACCTGACTTACAGTTCACTATTAGGAAATTAAAGCAAAATTCTCTAAGTTTTTGAGGAAAGTCATAAGTTTTATTGAGATAATTAAATGGTCTTTTGTACACTTTTAGAAACTATTTAGAATATTAATAGTAGCTGAATGAAACTCAAAAGGGCAGATCTACAGGGGAAGCCAGTGAAGTTCCAATCAGAATTAATTTAACAAACATTTAATTAACCATCCATTATTTATAAGTAATGAAAATATGACAGTGAGCAAGCCAAATCTGGTCACTGCTGTTAGAGCTTAGAGTGTAAAAGAGAAGATGAATGACAAAGTGCTATAATGGGGAAAATACAGGACACTCTGGAAATACACAGCAAGGGCCCCTGACTTAATAAAGGGAGAGATGATAGCAAGGAAGGCTTCCAGAAGGAAATGACTATAAGGTTCGAAGGATAAGAATGGTTTAGCTATGGGGAAACAGAGGTACAAAAAATGTATTAGGAAGAAGAAATAGCATGTGTAATCAAAGAGTTATTCAGGATCAAGGCTGAGAGAAACTGGCAGAAGAGTAGAACCTGGTGGCTGGGAAGGATTGGGGTGGGGAGAGGTGAGGAGTTAAGATGTTGGAGAAGTCAACCGGGACCAAGTCAGGGCTGCAAGCCTTATTAGGAACTTGAACATTAACCTGGGTCAATGCGGAGCCATTAAGGGTTTTAAGCTAATGACTAATGTGATCAAATTTGCATTTTAGAAAAATGGCTTTGGTTTGGTTACCTAGGAAACAGCAAATGTGGGGGGTGAGGATGGGAAAGGCAAGACTGAAGGGAGATGAGATGATCATGGCCCTCATAGAGTACTGAGAGGAAATGAACAGAAGATGAATCCAAAAGAAGATCCTTTTCACGAATGAAAAGGACTTACTTGGTGACGAAGTGGATGTGATGTGGAGAATGACAGAGAAGAGTTGAGGACTTCCAGGTTTCTATTCTGAGTAACCAGATGGATAGTAGGACCACTTCACTGAGTGAATGAGTGCAGAAAGAATAGTTTTGCTGGGAAAGATAAGGAGTTTTCAAGAAAGTGAACTTGGTTTGTTTACACAATAAAGAAGCAGAGTAGTTCAAAAGATAGTTGGACAATAAACAGTCTACATTTCCCCATTTCCTTTTTCATACCCCTCTCTTCATTGAATCTCTTTAATCCTATTGAGACCAGCAAAATTCCTGATTTTCTTCATGCTGCTAAAAGTAACCTTGGGTGTGACAGGTTTCTTACCTGATAGCAAAGGGGTCACTGCTTTTCTAGATAAACTTCATGAGTAAATGATAGGACGGGAGTGGGGGAGAAGGGTGTGATAGGGTTCAGGACACACTACTCCCCAATTTGGCACCTTGGCATACTGAATATTTTAAGTTGAAGGAGTTTGAGAACAGCAGGAGGGAGGGAGAAGGTCAGTGACCTCCCTGGTTCTGTTTTGTCAAGTTCCTTCAGTTTAAAATACTCAATATGCCAAGGATCCTGTGTCATATAAAACTTACATTAAATGAATCTGTATGCTTTTCTCCTGTTAATTTTTGTCAGTTTCCTTTTCAGACCCAGCCAGAGACTCTAAGAGGGTTGAGGAAAAAACTTTCTCCCCTACAGGTACTTGGGAGCAGAAATAATTTGAAAACAAACAAACAAACAAAGCATATTTTAATAGAGAACACTGCGGCATGTAAATTATATCTCAATAAAGCTGTTTTTTAAAAAAAAGTAATAATTTAATTCTTTTAGCTAAATATCTGCTCTTCAACTTTCTGTATACTGTACCTATCTTCTCTCTTAAAATGGGCTTTTAATGGTTTTAGCAATCAGACTGATGGTAAGTTCAATTTCTAGTCTGAAATGTGCAATTACCAAAGAAATCATATGACAAGATTTTATGGTTTTAAAAAGTAAATGGCATCATACTTTATCTATTGAGATTTCAAATATTAATTTTAAAAATATTTGACCAAGAGAAGGGAAAACAAAAAATACTGACTGTTGATTCAGTGAGTTTAAAGTTTGTAATTAAAAAAAAATTTTTTTAATACTAGCTGAAGTTTATAGTTATTTTATATAGTTTTATTTGGGGTTTCTTAAATTAATTAAAATGGGTATTTATAATTTTTATTATAAAAATTGACAAAATACTTAAAAGTAGAGAGAATAAAATGATGAATACTCATATACTTCATCCATATTTGGCAGTTTTTAAGATTTTGCTAAATTGGATTTAATCTCTTTTGTCTTTCTTTGCTATCCAGACAGGTGGAAAATTGCAATTAATATAAACATTTAAATATATATAATAGGAATTAAAACTGTCTATGAAAAAGTTTTTCAGTATATATGATCAAAAGAATGATAGAGACAGGGGCTTCCCTAGTGGTGCAGTGGTTAAGAATCTGCCTGCCAATGCAGGGGACATGGGTTTGAGCCCTGGTCTGGGAATATCCCACAAGCCACAACTACTGAGCCTGCGTGCCACAACTACTGAAGCCCGTGCGCCTAGAGCCCGTACTCCGCAACAAGAGTAGCCACCGCAGTGAGAAGCCCGTGCACCGCAATGAAGAGTAGCCCCCGCTCGCCGCAAATAGAGAAAGCCCACACACGGCAACGAAGACCCAATGCAGCCAAAAATAAAATAATAAATAAATAAATTTATGAAAAAAAACAATGATAGAGACAGATAATGATAAAAGTATTATTTACTATTATCTATTACCAGTTAAATATTAGAGTATTAGAAATTCTGAAAACTTTTATTTTTTTAAGATTTTTAAAAATATGGACCATTTTTTAAAGTCTTTATTGAATTTGTTATAGTATTGCTTCTGTTTTGTTTTGTTTTTTTGGCTGCGAGGCATGTGGGATCTTAGCTCCCTGACTGGGATCGAACCTGCACCCCCTGCAGTGGAAGGCAAAGTCTTAACCACTGGACCACCAGGGAAGTCCCTGAAAACTTTTTAAAATAGAGAAGCACTTAATGAAAGAAAAGATCTTACACCTTAAAGAAAGAAGAAAGAAACTGCGCTATAACTGGAAGGCCAAAATTCTGGTGAATAACGTTACCAAGCTCCTTTCATTGTGACTTAGAATCACTTTTTTACGGTAAGGCCAAATTTATTTTTAGCTTTTTAAAGAAAAGGAGAGAGTTTGGTGAATTTCCAGCTAAAAAAGGGGAAAAAAAATTGAATACCACAATGTTTATTTGATGAAGAAGTCATAACACAACAGCAAAAAAAGTAAAACAGGGAACTATGTTTCTAAGTATCACTATTATGTTTTCAGATTGTAACAATCCTAGATAATTGTAAAACGTTTTTAGAGTTCCTGCTAATTGGATTAAATTTGTGTACTGTTTCTGTATGGGAATATTTTAAGCTCAAGCATGTCATCTAGGTGAGGAAAAAGATAAAGGATGATCTAAGAACAAATAAAGCAATTAAAAAAATAATCAATGCAACCGATTTTTAAACATGCCCAATATTCAAACTGTATTTTAAACAGGATCCAGCTACTCATATCTTTAAATCTATTAGAATACATTTTCTAACATTAGCAGCTCTCTTGCCTACTTGTGGAATATGAGTTGCAGCCCTTCACTGTACCCCCTTCCTATTGTTACAGACAGCAAAGCCTTAACAAATACTGAAGAAGAGCTATAGGGCTTCCCTGGTGGTGCAGTGGACACGGGTTTGTGCCCCGGTCCAGGAGGATCCCACATGCCTCGGAGCGGCTGGGCCCGTGGGCCATGGCCCCTGGGCCTGTGTGTCCGGAGCCTGTGCTCCGCAACGGGAGGGGCCGCGGCAGTGAGAGGCCCCGAGTACCGCTAAAATAATAAAAAAAAAAAGAGCTATAAAAATGCAAGAACTTCCAGTAATGGTGGTGAAGTGAAGAAGTCTTGAAAACCCTCTGTAGATAACAATTATTCAATCTAAACAAGAGATTAAAAATATTTATAGGCACTGGAAAAAATCTGAAAGAAAGCATAAGCCAGAAATACTATTGCTCTTGAAAAGCTGCAACTAGAAAGTGTACACTTGTGGGATTAGGGCTTTCTCCAACCTCCCATGATGACAGTGAGGAAGAAGCAGAGGAGAAGAGGAGCTTCACACACTAGAGATGAAAGAGAGCAGAATTTAAAAGGAAACTGAAGGGGGAAATCTGGAAGTGAATGAATTGCAGAAGGGTTGAGACACAAAATCTGAGAATAAACTCTACCTAAACGCCTGGTTGACTCCTAAACTCTGCATGCATGAAAAGACCCCAGGGAGTCTAGAAAAAAAGTAGGCAGAGACCAAAGAGGAATCTCTATTGAAAGACAGAGCTATAATGGATAGGTTCTGCTTTTCTTAAACTGAGCTTATTCCCCAACTGTACATAGCTCAGAGAGCAGAAAGCTGAAGACTTACTGGTTTAAGGTGCCAGGGAATAGAGTCTGAGGCTGGCAGAGTGGCTGGAAATTAAGGGGGAATCTCCAGGTGTAAGGGAACCAGATACTGTGCCCCCAAATTTGAACACTATCTCTGCCCAAACATTTAGTCTGTCAAATCATACATGTGTAAGGAAGACAGTAAAGAGTCAAGCTAAAAAAGCAGCGTATGGAAATCCTAAAAAGTGATACAGAGATATTAGCTGCTGCACAACACAGAAGAGACAAATTTGCAGTTGAGTCCAGAAAAGTTAACTGTCTACTACTAGAATAAAAACCCAACAATCCAAAACAAAACGAAAACCAAAACCCACAAAGGGAACCCCAGAAATCCTCAACATAACAGAATCCAGAGTTGTTAACTAGCAAAAAAACTGGGAAAATGTGACCCATATTCGAGGGAAAAAACCCAGTTAACAGAAACTGACTCCAAGCGGCCCAGATGGGGGGTTTAGGAAGACTTCAAAGTAGCTTTTGTGATCATATTCAAAAAATCAAAGGAAAACATGGTCTTACTGAGTGGACAGATAGGGAGTCTCTGGAAACTATAAAACAAAATCTAAATGGAAATTCTAGAGTAAGTATAGTAACTAACAATTCTATTGACAGATCAATAGAAATTACCACTCTGAAGAACAAAGATTTAAGAAAAATGAACAGTCTCAGAGATCTGTGGGACAACATAAAGTAGTTCTACATACATGTAATTGGAGTTCCAGAAAGAGGAAATGAGAGAAAAATGGCAGAAAATGCAGTAATGTAAAAGCAAGTTAAAATCTGAAAGGTGAAATGAGTTTGAAACTTTAAACAGGAAATCAACCCTAAAAAAATGTTAGGATAATCTCATTTATGGAATAAAATACCTTTCAAAACCATCTCTCTTTTCTTATCAGAGAAAAAAAATCACCAAAACTATGAATGTTCCTCAAAGCACTTTAGTTGATTTAAAATTTCAACGCTGGAGTAATATATTAGTCAGCTATTCGTTTATAATGGCTCCTGAATTATACTATTCTGTGTTTAACTTTAGGCATTCAACATCTGTGGTCAGATATGATACTACTTAGCTCACTGCTTTGAGCCCATGGTTTCTGGAAAAGAATTTCTAAATTTAGAAAGCTAGTTCAAAGGAATGGAAGCTAGACAGACCTCTTCTGGACTTATTTTTATGATACTCAGAGAGAAGCTATGTTTTCTAAATCTCCTCTTATTGCTGGTATTAAGCATCAGCTCATGGGCAGTATAAAAAAATGGTCTGAAGCATACAGCAATTAAACCAGATGCAGAACATGAAAAAAGTAGATAAAACATTATCTAGAGTAGAAGATGTCTGATACTTGTCCAGCTCCCAAACTGAAAAAGCAACAAACCAAAGCCATTAACAAATGCATACAAGATACCTGTAGTAGGGGTCTGCAGAGCATATTTCTTTACAAGAGTTTCTGGTGCACTATGTGAAGGCCATTAGTGGGTGTTTAAAGTGAATGATGTAGCACAATTTATGTTTGCCTTTTCCAATTTGTTTTATATACTGAAAAAAAAAAAAACTACTCTGGGAGGAAAAATGTCTCCTACTTTTAACATTTCTCAGTTCTTGAGCCTAAGTTTCCCACTCACTGCACCATTCAGTTCTAAGTTCTTATCTGTAACCCTTTCCCACAGTTCTGTACTTAAGCATTTGGGGCTACAATTTTGGCAATACTTATGATGCTAAGGGAAAATGTTAAGGACTATTCTTCGAGTCAGTCAGTACACAAAAATCTAGGAATATTACAAAATTTAATGTTAAATTTTAACATATAGCAAGTGTCTAACCATGTGAACATTCAGATTAAAGTCTTTAGTGTCTCTTATTTTCTAAAGTAAAGCTTGTGATCAAGACAAGCACTGCACTGTTATAACGAATTAACATCCACTAAAATATTTACTATTCCATTGGTTCTTAATTTAATAATCTTACCTAAAAACTGAGGGTTATTGTGATGTGTTAAAATTAAACCTGGACATGTTTCTCTCAATTATTTTCCTAATCTTGTACTTTTTATTATCAATGAAACCTAAGACAGGTATGGAGGTTTTAAGTGTTAAATTTTCTATTATTTTTTCATTTAAGGGAAAGCATACATGATAACCCCAACCTCAGTTATGTACATTTAGTCTTATTCAGAAGATTGTTAGTAATTTTGAATTCCCATGAGTTTTTAGCTGCTTATAATCCATCTATTTGAAAAATACTGCAATTGTTGGCTTTTCATTAGATTTTTGCTGGACTGAAATTAAATGTTAAAATCTAAGATCAGGAGGAAATGATTAATTGGCCCATGCAAAAAATATATTTTTATGGGTTTAAGAAAGCCAATATACACTGGAGAATCAGAAAAACAAAAATGAATTTAATTTTTATAGTATACCAAAAACTAACTGTAATGGGTTGAGTTGTGTTCCCCCCAAAAGTTCTACACATGGTACCTGTGAACATAATCTTATTTGAAAATTGGGTCTTGGGTTTCCCTGGTTGTGCAGTGGTTAAGAGTCTGCCTGCCAATGCAGGGGACACGGGTTTGAGCCCTGGTCCGGGAGGATCCCACATGCCGCGGAGCACCTAAGCCCATGCACCACAGCTACTGAGCCTGTGTTCTAGAGCCCGCGAGCCACAACTACTGAGCCCGACTACTGAGCCCGCGAGCCACAACTACTGAAGCCCATGTGCCTAGAGCCCGTGCTCCGCAACAAGAGAAGCCACCGCAATGAGAAGTCCGCGCACCACAACAAAGAGTAGCCCCCACTCGCCGCAACTGGAGAAAGCCCGTGCGCAGCAACCAAGATCCAACGCAGCCAAAAATAAATTAAATAAATTAAAAAAGAAAAAAACATTGGGTCTTTGCAGATATAATCAAGTTGAGATGAGGTCACATTGGATTAGGGTGGGTCCTACATCCACTGACTTGGCATTTTACAAGAAAGGAAAGAGATTTGGATGCAAAGGTAACAGAGAAGAATGTGAAGATATGAAGAAAGTGATGTGAAGATGGAGGCAAAGATTGAAGTGAAGGCATTTATAAGCCAAGGGATGTCAAGGATTGCTGGGATACACCAAAGGCCAAGAAAAGGCAGTAAGGGTTCTTCCCTAGAGACTTTTTTATAAAGAGTATGGCCCTGCCAACACCCTAATTTTGGACTTTTTGTCTCCAGAACTGTGAAAGAATAAATTTCTGTTGTTTTTAAGCCACTCAGTCTGTGGTGCTTTGCTCTAGCAGCCCTCGGAAACTAACACACTAATGCACAAATAACAATATAGATTTGAACCTGATTTTTTAAATTGAGGGAGACTTACTTTCCCCTAGGTTATATGTACCCAGCATATTGGAAAGAGAACAGGTAATTTTCTAGGGAACTGACTGGCTCAAAATCACCCTGGATGATTTTTTTCTAACATTTGTCTGAGTATACCATAAGAGGATAAAATAATATATCTAAAGAACAAAGAAAAAGTTAACATTTTTGATGATCTGAACAATGTACTGATTTGGTAACCTTCAAAATACTGGTCAACATATTTACTTAGCCCCAAGAAACAACTCTAAATTGGTTTAATAAAGCAAATTAAACTTCACATAGGAAAATCAAATTACTGGAACAATGAGGTTTTCAAAAGGACACAAAGGAAGTTTTTTTGTTTTTTTTTTAACTTCATAAAAATTAACTTTAATGTGAAAAAAATTAATCAAAGGTTCCAAAGACTTGACTGCAAACTAACTTGCTGGTGGGGGGCAGGGGAAGGGGGGGGAAGTATTTCTTTTTTCCAGTTTCAGTGGCATTAAAGTCATACTATTAATAACTAAACTTTTATTTTCTGAATTTAAAAAGTTGAAGGCATTCTAAGTTTCCAAAGTAAATGTAATTATATACATATTATGTATATATATGCAATATATATGTAATTATATACATATATGTAATTATATTTACAGTTAAACTATTCCTACAAATATAAAACATTTATAAGAATTGTAAGGAAAACTTACTTTACTTTTGCGATTCATTTTTTTTTTTTTTTTTGCGTTACGCGGGCCTCTCGCTGTTGTGACCTCTCCCGTTGTGGAGCACAGGCTCCAGACGCACAGGCTCAGCGGCCATGGCTCACAGGCCCAGCCGCTCCGCGGCATGTGGGATCCTCCCAGACCGGGGCACGAACCCACGTCCTCTGCATCGGCAGGCGGACTCTCAACCACTGCGCCACCAGGGAAGCCCGCGATTCATTTTTTAACAAGCATTTATGGAATGTCTAAGTGCCAAACACTACGAGGCATGAGAATTCAAAGATACATAGGGCTCAGTTCCATTCTTTATGGAGTATACAGTCTAATGACAAGGTAGACAGTAAAAATGGGACATGTTCTATAAAGAGATATGAAGAGAATAAAGGAGCTTAGGCAAAGGATCAGCCTAGGAAACCAAGGGAAACTTGATGGAGAACCAACATTTGAACAAACTCTTTGACAAGCAGGAATTTTTCAGATGAAATGGGAAGGTAGAAATAGAAGCAAAATTCCAGGAAAATAGAAAAAAAGAAAGATATGGAATCCTGAACAGATTTGACATATCCAGAGCTGCTCGGAAATTTTTTATTGCTAAAGCATAAGGAAAGTAACATCAAGTATTGAGAGATGAGGCTGGAGAGAGGCTAAAGAATTTAGACTTTGTGTCCCACTTCACAGGGCACCAACTGCACTTTTCAAACTGGGAGTTCCATGAGACACAAAGACCATATAGGAAACCGCTACAGTAACCCAGGAGAGACATACTGAGGGTTTGGACTAAGGCAGTGTCAGTGGAATGGGAGAATAGACTGGATTCCAGAATCATTTCTGGAATCAAATCATGATGCTCTGCTAATAAGGGACTAAGAAGAATCAAAGATGGTACTGAGGCTTCTGGTGAAGGGATCTGAGCTGATCAACAAAGAAATGGAATACAAATTTGGGCAGGCAGGAGAAGTGGGGAAGTGGTGAAAGATGAAGGTAGTAAAATGTTAGTTTAAGATATCTGCAAGACAAGAAGAAAATTTTCTAGTAATGACAATACTCAGTATTTATATTTTTTACTGCATATGAAGTACTTTTACATACGTTCTCTTGGTTGACAGAAAAACCCAGTGAGATAAGAGCATTTCACAGATAAGAAAACCAGAGCTCAAAAGGTGAGGTGACTTGTTACAGGCTACTCAGCTAGTAGGCTACCAGGCTAGAGTCAGAAAAAAAAAATCAGAGTCCTATCTAGTCTTTCAAAAGCCACTCCATACCATAGATAAATTATGGTTAGTTTCCAATTGTTATTCACGTCTTAGCATTTTGCTGCTTCCCACTGAGCTGATTTTATTTAATCACTGTTGAGTCCAGAATCACCTAGTCCACACTGGCACTTGAAGTTATGACAATATCCAGAGGAAAAAAATTTAGAGTTAGTGAGAATCACGTTACTGGAAAAAATCTTAGACCATTAAGTGTTAGAAGGTCTTTCAGTTCTTCTGATGGAGGAATTCTATGATAGGTTCCCAAAGTAACCTCCAGAAATACATTATAGTTTCAAAGGGTTCCATGGTTTAATTAATTTGGGAATTAATTGCTTTAGATTGCTTTATTGCACAATTTTACAAAGACTTTAATATTCTAATGTACACTGAAAATTTCTAGGAGTATAATTAAGGATACAGTGTTCCCCAAACGTATCTGACCACTGAACATTTCTCCCAAACATATTTTTCTTTTTGGCTGCACTGCATGGCTTGTGGGATCTTAGTTCCCCGGCCAGGGATTGAAGCCGATTTAGAGTATCTTATGGGACTAGCATTCTATAGAATACACTTTGAAATACTGCTCAATAAAACTATTTAAGCAACATACCAACAAATACAAATTAAAAATAATAAACACAAACAGTACATTAGTGCTGAGGGAATGCAGAATAAAAAGGAGGGATGACAATTTGTAGAATTAATTGGGCAAAGTTTCCTGCTCAATATACTGTTTAATTTTGCAATGAAATTTAGGCAGTAATATGAACTAGGAATACATGTGCTTACCAGTAGAAATCTTTTAAATTGCTGATTGACGCAATTATAAAATAAAAATTTGGGGGACTTTGCTGGTGGTGCAGTAGTTAAGAATCCGCCTGCCAATGCAGGGGACATGGGTTCGAGCCCTGGTCTGGGAAGATCCCACATGCTGTGGAGCAACTAAGCTCGAGTGCCACAACTACTGAGCCTGTGCTCTAGAGCCCATGAGACACAACTACTGAGCCCACGTGCTGCAACTACTGAAGCCCATGCACCTAGAACTCATGCTCTGAACAAGAGGAGCCACCGCAATGAGAAGCCTGCACACGGCAACAAAGAGTAGCCCCCACTCGCCACAACTAGAGAAAGCCTGTGCACAGCAATGAAGACCTAACACAGCCAAAAATAAATAAATTAATTTAATTTTAAAAAGTTTTATGACCATAACTTATAATTTTAAAAAATTTAATTGCCTATACTTGGGGGAGTAAATAATTAATTTCTCTTATACTATTAAGATGGTTAGGTTTTATAGCCTTCTGAAACTTCATCAAAGCTTCTTGTTCTTACTTATTAATTAATGACTGCTTCAAGGTTTCATATGGCCTTTAATCCATCAGAATTTCATTGTAGTCTCAGGTAAAAATCTCATTATTACAGATTCCATTATGAGGAAGGGATCTATATAATAAACTTGTTTGCAAATGTCCCATTCTGAGGTTATGATTTGTCATAATGAATTTTTATAAAGAATGATTTTACACACCAAATGCTTCCTCTTGATTATCCTCTTAAAATAATCATCCTATATTACCGCAGACGATAAATGGTATTCCGTTTGCAGCCCAGAACAGAGAGCTAAGAGCTCCATAATTCTGCCTGGTGATCAAGTCCTTTAACTTCCTTAGTCCTTTCCTACTTCAAACATTCCTACTCAACAAATCTAACTGAACTCCAAATTACTACAATGTAGAGAGACCTGGGAAAATGGAAGGAAAATGTAAGAATCTGAGTTCCTCCAGTTTACTAAATTCAGGCTTTCTATTCATTCATTGATTCATTATAGAGAGCCTTCATGTACCCCTGCAAACTATAAATCTGATTTCTAATAATACATGCTTCATAACAAAATCATGATAATAGAATTTTTCTTTAATAAAACATTCTTTTAAAAACTAAAGAAATAATAATAGTATTAATGCATGTCTTATTTTGTATTTATGGGGTTAGTTCATTAAATAGAATATCTTTATTATCTCATTATTTAAAATTTTTGAAAAAAATTTGATTTTTTTTAGGACATATTATCCATAATCCAAAGCAGACATCATTAGATACATAAGATATTTAAATCACCTGGAGCTACACTACTTAATTATAATTTATACAGACTAAGGTTCCCTTTTCCCTAGTTAATTTCAGTGCATAATAGGAAAAGAGGGAAAAAAGCACAACCTTTTCTTTTTGGTGCTTTTTAAATTGAGTATTTTAATCAAATGGGAATTTTTTACTAGGATTACTATAGTTCACTGCTTCTAGAGTAACAGTAAGCAGTTCTACAGACACAGTTGCAAACTTAAGCTATGAAAATTAGGTGATTAATCTTCTCCATTACTTTGGCATTATCCCCACACTGGTTCCTTATCTAAGGAATCTGAATCTGCTGAGGTCCCAAAACGGAGACTTGGATGCATAAATACAAGGTTGTTTCCAAACATTCGACCATGTAAACAAAAAGTAAGGGCACAAGATAAAAGTATCTGATGATTGCTTTAAAATTCCCTATTGAAACTGGAGAAAATATGCCACTCTTCTGTAGATTCATTTACATTTGCTTCTTAACTAGAAAAAGAAAATAGATACAGACATGTTCATGAGCGCTCACATAATGATTCACACACAAATGAACTGGTAAAAAACTGTAACACACTTGAATATTTTATAAGTAGAAGAAAGTTTTCTTACCTTCAGAAGTTCAAAGTAATGTAGACAGTGGTAAACAGGGGCTAGAAGTAGCCTGGGTAAAACATACTGAACAGCTTCCTTGAAACCTTCGCCTATTGACTAGAAAACAAAGTGATTTAATTTTTAAGTTTACTTTTCAGACATCATATATCTTGATCTAAAAACTACTATACCTGCAAATAGAGTGCCGCTCCAGGCTTTGATAACTGACTAAGGAAACGATCATGAAAACCAGGTCGTAAAATATCTCGAGCATATGATTCATATGGATCAAATGCCAGTTCCTTAGAAAATAAAGAAGGCAAAACATAAATAATCTTTCTCCAAGGTAAAGTATAAATGACCTACCACCATAAACACAAAAAGATTAAATTATGGGCACACCTATGCCTGCACAATTATATATTTCTTTTAAAGCCTCTAAACAAAATTACATTGCTATTAATTTTAACAGAATAAACCTAATATTCTCAATTAAGAAAGTAAATCAATTCTTTCTGATGAGTAATGGGATTCTTATATGTTATGACACCTCTCATGAAAGGGTTCTAGTAGAGTATTATCAACAAACATAGTCAAAAGAATGGGGGGATTTTTAGATCTGGAAAACTAAGTGTAGCCTGAATAATAAAGAATATAGATATCCACAACCAGGTAAAGTATAAACATTTAGAATATTGGTGCCAGACATTTATTTTCTCACGGTTATTTCTTGTTCATAGACTTACTTACACATTCTGCAAGCCAGAGGTAATTGTTTATATCATCTAAAATTCATTGGCACATTTTCACAAAACAATTAAATAAAAATTTAATCCAAATTGCCCCAAAATTTTACCATCACCAATGATTAATAAACTAAACAATTCTAAAGGTTAGAATCTACTGGTTTTGCTGATTCCTGAGGAAAAAAAGAGTAGTTATTGTGATTTTATCAGGAGGTAGGATTTCTACTCTCCGCCATCCTGTGCTCTATTCCAGGTAAAAATAAAAAGCCAAAAAGCCCAAACTATTATGAAGATGGTGTTATAGATTCTAGCAAGAGCTCATTTCTATGAAGGGTAATTCTAGAAAGAGGAAGAGGACATCTAGTGGAGGACTGCAGAAGAATGAAGTTAGGAGTGAATGACAGAACAAATGTTTATTTTTAAATTACCCTTTATGTTGTTTCTCAGACTGTTTTCTTTAAGAAAGATTCAATAATAACAACACAAGATCAGAAATCAGAAGACCCCAGTTCTGTTCTCTGTGAAATGCAATATGGGATATAAAGTTCCAAGTCATCCTAAATTCCTTGAGCCATTTCAATTCCTTCAACTGTCTTCTCAACTGAAAATTTCTGTAATAATATAACAATGGAAATTGCAGTCCATTGCAGATCTTACAGGAATGGATAGTAGGTTTTCAACAATAACAGCAGGAGGGAGTCAGGTTATGAATAGACTGGATGGGAGAGAGGAATAAAAATGTGATTGGATGCTTTTATCTTGGGTCTCTTGAATTCATGAACTTATATAGAGCAGATAATGTTTGTCCTCCTCCCCTTTCAATAAACTCTAATTTATTATAGAATTTTTATGACAATTACACATATAAATTAAAGACTATACAGACAGTGTAGTGGCTTAAAAGCATGACTCTAGCATCAGAGAGACTCAGGTTCCACTTCTTATTGTACTACTTACTAGCTGTGTGACCTCTGACAAACTATCAACATTTACTCTCTCTAAGCCAAGCTTCCTCATTGGAAACTGTAGATGATATCTACTTCAAGGAGTTGTTTTAGGAATTAAATGAGATACACACAAAGTGCTTGCAATAGCGTATGCACATATTTAGCGGTGAATAAATGGTATCTAGTATTATCATTCTAAAATAGCTAATTTCAAGAGAGAAAAAAATTGACAACTAACTGGAAATCCAAGCTCTTATCACATAGTTTTATTCTTGAGGATAAATTTATAGAATGGCAAGCACTTCTAAGCATCCTCGTATAAATTAATAGATGATATTATGATCAGTTTACTGGTTAAATGCAATACTTATAAGATTCATTTAAAAATTTAATTATTGATACACACAACTGTGTATTAACAGTTAAAAATATAGACTATTCTAAACATACAGAAAAGTACAGAAAACAGTTTAACAACCATATTCACCATCTAGCTCAAAAAGAGCTCAACATTTTATAACACTTCACCTTTTTTTTTTTTTAAAGAAATAAAACAGTAGAGATGTAATTGATCCTCCTGAGCTCCCTTTCAGAAGGTAATTTCCTCTCCTGCTAATCCCCAGAGGAAATCACTATCCTGAATTTGATTATTTCCAAGTATATTTTTATATCATAATTACATATGTATCAAGAAACAAGGCAATGTTTTCAAATTTTATATAAATATTGTAATGTACATAGTAACAATAAATTCTTCTGCAATTTGGTTTTTATATTCAGTTGTTTTAATGATTTATCCAATATGATTCATATAGTTCCTTACAGTTCATTTATTTCAAACTCTGTATAATATTCCACTGTATAAATATATCTTTTTTTAGGTAAATTTTTTACTCTGAGATAATTTAGATTCACATGTAGTTGTAAGAAATAATACGGAAAGATTCTGTCTGTCTGCACACTACCCAGTTTTCCCCAGTGGTAACCTCTTAGAATAGTACAATATAGTGCAATATCACAACCTGGCCATTGACATTGATGTAGTAAAGTATAAAATATTTCCATCACCACAAGGATGGCTCTTGTTGCCACCCTTTTATAGCCACACCTTCCTCCTTCCCATCATAGCCTCTTTAGCCCCCAGCAACCACTGATCTATTCTGCACCTCAATAGTTTTTTCATTTCAAGAAAGTCATATAAAAGGAATTACACAGTATGCAACCTTTTGGAATTGCTGGATCATACAGTAATTCTTTAATTTTTTGAAGAACTGTTTTCCATAGCAATTGTACCATTTTATTTACATTCCCACCAGCAAAGTTTGAAGGTTCTAATTTCTCCACATCCTCTCCAACACTTGGTATTTTCCTTTCATTTTAAAAATTTAATTCTAGCCGTCTTAGTGAGTGTGAAGTGGTATTTCATAATGGTTTTGATTTGCATTTTACTTATGACTAATGATGCTAAACATCTTTTCATGTGCTTGTTGGCCATTTTTATATATTCTTTGGAGAAATTCCTATTCAAATCCTTTGACCATTTAAAAACTCAGTTGTTTGTCTTTTTTGTAAGAGTTCTTTATATACACTGAATATATCAGATATTATCAGACATATGATTTGCAAATATCTTCTCCCATTCTGTGTGCTGTCCTTTCACTTTTGATGGTACTCTTTGAAGCACGAAAGTTTTACATTTTAAGTCTAAATTATGTATTTTTTTCTTTTCTCACTCATGCTTTTGGTGTAATATTTAAGAATCCTTTGCAAAGTCAAGGTCATGAAGACTTAGCCATGCTTTTCCTAAGAGTTTGATAATTTTAGTTCTTATATTAAGTCTCTGATCCATTTTGAACTTATGTTTATATATGGTGTGAGGTAAGGAGTTCAATTTCATTCTTTTGTGCTTCTCGTAACTTTATGGTTTTTTGTGTGTGAACAAAAGTTTAAAAATTTTAATCTCTTCTTTTATGGTTTGTACTTTCTATGTGTTAAGAAACCCTTCCTACTTCAAAGTGATAAATATGTTCTCCTGTATTTTCTTCTGAACTTCTAAAGTTTTGCTTTTCATTTTTAGATTTTATTTAAACTACTGAGAGTTTTTCCTGTATGATGTGAGCTAAGGAAGGAATATTTTCTTTCCACATGGAAAACCAGTTTTGACCCAGCATCATTTATTAATTAGTTTGTTATTTCTCTACTGATTAAAATGTAATCTCGGTCACATATCGTGTGTATGTGTATTCTTTTTCAGGGTGCTCTATTCTGTTCCACTAATTGTCTATATCTACAACTAATAATGTGGCTTTGTAATAAATTGTATTTACTGTGGCTTTGTAATAAATCTTAAAATCTGATAGGACAAGTCCCCTCAACTTGTTCTTCCTCAAAATTGTTATTTTTGTCCCTTCATTCTTCCACATGAATTTTACGATCAGCTTGCTGATTTATAGATTATTCGGGGACAACTGCATCAATACAATATTGAGTCTTTCCATGAACATGGTATTTCCATTTCTTCAGATTTTCCTTATGAATATCATTATTTTATGATTTTCTTAACAAAAGTCTTGCATATATATGTTTATTGGGTTTATTTCTGAATACCTTATAGTTTTGTTACTATAGAGAATGGAGCCTTTTTCCTTTAATATTATACATTCACTTGGTTGGAACTGAGTATAGTAATGCTAGCAATTTTTATGTTGGTCTTTTATCTAGCAACTATACTGAACTTGCCTAATAGTTACAACACTATATATATTTTCTTGGATTTGCTGTGTAGACAATTATGTTGACTACAAATAGGACAATTTTGTCTTTTCTATTCTTTTTCTGTCTTTTGGCTAGTATCTCTATTAGAGTGCTGAAAAGAAGTAGTGAGTGGCATTCTCCTACAGCTTAGTCATTAAATATATCTTTTATAGGTTTTTGATAGATATCCTTTATTAGATTAAGAAAGGTCCCTTCTATTCTTACTTTGCTCAACATTTTAAAGAAATTCCTGAATGAATGTTTTTCTATGCTTTTTCTTATTTGTTGAGATTTTAATGTTAATGTGAAATATTACATTAACTTTTAAAAAATTTCAAACCACTTAAGAGTAAACTTCCTAAGATATATCATACTGGCCACAGTTTTTATTTAATTATAAACTGATTACTTTTCTTTGCCAGTTGTGTCAGTATGTGAGAGTGGTTCATATTTCTTTCTTGTATTACTCTTATCCAGTTTTGATAATATATGTATTGATATATAATCCTAAAAAATTGAGTTGCCCTTTGTGTCCCTATTTTTTATCTTCCTTATGAATCTATTTTGTGGTTTTCTTAACAAAAATCTTGCATATGTTTATTGGGTTTACTTCTGAATACCTTATGGTACTATTTCTAAACTGAATGGAGCAGTGGACAACTTTCAAAAGAGTAAGGTTAACTGTTTCTTGAAGACTGGTAAAACTCCTAATACTTAGTGTATGCCTCATGTCATTTGTTGACACATAGATTTGATTATTCAATTTTTAATGGTTTTTAAGTTAATTAGGATATCTATTTTTTTTTTAGGATATCTATTTCTTAAGTCAATTTTCCTATTTTATATTTTTTAAAAAGTTAACCACTCCATCCCAGTTCTCAAAAATTTTCAAATGGATCTCAGCATTCCTGAATGATTTTAGAAGTTGCAATCTGTAGTTAGTTATAACTTTTTCTTCTTAATATTTATGCTTTTCCTTTTTTCTCCCTTGATCAACATTATTAGAGGTTTTGTTCTATCTGTTGTGTGCTTTCTAGTTCATTAATTCTGTTCTTCTATTACTTCCTTTATGTTGTTTCTATTATTATCAACTCTCAAATTTACATTATCTTTCCTGTTTCTTGGATTGAAACCTTTACTCATTTATTTTTAGTTATATCTACTTTTTAAAATATATGTCTAAAACTGTAAGTTTTTCTTTATGCATTGCTTTAGTTGCATCTTACAGGGTTTTGTATATAGTACTTTCACTTTTGCTCAATTTCAAGTATTTTGTAATTTTCATTGTCACTGCCTCTTTAATCCATGAGATATTTAGAAATTCATTTTTAAGACTTCCTAGTATTTTAATAACTTTTTATTGTGATTTCTAATTTAATTTCATAGTCAGAAAAGATGGTTTATATGCTATTATGTAATATTTGAGACTTCCTTTTTTATCTAATACTGTAACCACTTTTTGTAAATATAACTGGTATCTTGAAATGAATCTAGAATCATCCATATATACATAATCAAACCTGTTCATTTTCTTATTTTAACTTCTATAGCCTTAATCTTTTTTCTGTTTGTGATAGAGATGTGCTACAATTTCCTATCATGATAGTAAATTTTTTTCCATTTCTCGTAATTGTCAGTTTCTATTTCTTATATTTTGAGGCTTTATAATCAGGTACACATACATTCATGATTGTTGTATCTTCATGACGTTGTCCCTTTTCCTATTTAGGTAGTGTTCCTCTCTAATGTCCTCCCCACCAAGCTTACTTTTCCTAATTATATCAATTGATATTTATATACTAGCTTCCCTTTATTTGTTTTCATATGTTGACTTTTCAATCCCTTTACTTTATTTTATTTTATTTTTTGCAGTATGCGGGCCTCTCACCGTTGTGGCCTCTCCCGTTGCAGAGCACAGGCTCCAGACGCGCAGGCTCAGTGGCCATGGCTCATGGGCATAGCCGCTCCATGGGATGTGGGATCTTCCTGGACCAGGGCACGAACCCGTATCCTCTGCATTGGCAGGCGGACTCTCAACCACTGCGCCACCAGGGAAGCCCAATCCCTTTATTTTAAATATTTCTGTGGTTCTGTTTTGGGTGTGTCTCTACAAGCTGCAAGAAATGGACTTTTAAAAATAAAAAATAAGTACTTTCTTTAAATAGGCGAGTTTCATCAGTTTACATATACTGAGTTACTAACATAGTAGTATAATGTAGTTGGATTTATTTGTATCATATTACAGTCAGCCCTCTGTATCTGTGGGTTCCACATCTGGTGATACAGAAGGCCAACTGTACTATGCCATTTTAAATGAGGTTACTTTACTTTTTCTTTACTTCATTATTCTTTCCTATTACCAGTGGAAAAGATTAAAAAGTGTTCCTACAGTTCTTGTACATTGTAAGATATAGGTAGTATTTCTATTCTTTTGGTGATTTTCCTAAATGTTTTAAAATCAAATAAAGTTTGTTATTATCTATAAATTTTTCTAAATTTTAAAGAGAGTTTACAGTTGTTTAGTTTTTCTTATCTTCTGAATACAAGCCCATTTTATGTGCTGAGAAGTTTAGTTTACCTTCCCTTTTAAATTAAAAAAAAAAACAGTTTGGTTTTTAAAATATTCAGTAGCTTGGGCCTCCCTGGGAGCACAGCAGTTAAGAATCTGCCTGCCAATGCAGGAGACACGGGTTCGAGCCCTGGTCCGGGAATATCCTACATGCCGCAGAACAACTAAGCCTGTGCACCACAACTACTGAGCCTGTGCTCTAGAGCCTGCAAGCCACAACTACTGAGCCCGTGTGCCACAACTACTGAAGCCCACACACCTAGAGCCTGGCTCTGCAACAAGAGAAGCCACCACAATGAGAAGCCTGTGCACCGCAATGAAGAGTAGCTCCCGCTCTCCGCAACTAGAGGAAAGCCTGTGCACAGCAATGAAGACCCGAAGCAGCCAAAAATAAATAAGATAAACAAATTTATAAAAAAAATATTCAGGGCTCCCCTGGTGGCGCAGTGGTTGAGAGTCCGCCTGCCGATGCAGGGTACACGGGTTCATGTCCCGGTCTGGGAAGATCCCACATGCCGCAGAGCGGCTGGGCCCGTGAGCCATGGCCGCTAAGCCTGCGCGTCCGGAGCCTGTGCTCCGCAACGGAAGAGGCCACAACAGTGAGAGGCCCGCGTACCGCAAAAAAAAAAAAAAAGATATAGTTGATTTCGAAATGAGAACAAAGAGCTAGAAATTTCAGAATGACTATCAATGCTAACTTGTAAGGGCTAACTCAGTATTTTAGCACTTGACATATCAAGGAGAAGGTTATCATTTTTCTCCCCCTATGATATCTGAATCATCTAGGTCCTGGACTTGATTTCCCTATTCACTTTATCCCTCCTATTCTAAATAATTATGCACAGTTACCATATATTAAGTAGCTGTATGAAGCTGGTTAGCTAAATATTTCAGGAAAGTTATTTAACTTTCAAAAAATCCTGAGTCCTATTATTATCTTTCTTTTACAAATATAGCTAGAGAAGTTTAGAGATGGGAAGTAAATTGCCCACGGACACATACAACTACTAAGTAGCAGATTTTAGACTGGAACACAAGTAGTTTGACCTCAGGTCCAAGTTCTGTGGCCTCTTCATTGATAAGATAGCCAATTAAGTGTCAGCTGTGGGATCTGTTTTTTATAATGATGAGAAACTACTTTTTCTAAGTTTCGTGAGATAATGGAAACAAATACTGACAATGACCCTTTGAGGAAGAGGCAATATAGTTGAGTAGTCAGCAGTTAATGTATATGTTAGCTGGAAACAAGAATTCAGATTCCAATTTTAATTCAAATGTCGGGCCTTCTAGATGCAGACTTTTTTGGTGTATAATTACTTACCTCTGCTAAGTCTTCAAAGCAACTTCCTACTAATGGATGGGGACTGCCTTCATCTGTCATTTCTACAGTATCTTCTATATGGCCCAGTAACTTTACACTAAGTTCATGTATATCCACTATACGGCTAAATATATTTTCTACATCCTGTTGGGATGAAAAACACATGAATTCAGTTAGGTGGTATAATAAAACAAATTTTGAGCCAGTAAGTCATTTTATAATCATGAAATTTAACATGGCAGATACAGTGAGAAATTTTAACAACTTACAAATATAAGTAAAAGACAAAGAATTCCTTTGGCAATGAAGTACAGTTTGCAAAAAACATTTCTCTAGGTCACTGGTTCTCAAACTTTTGGTTCTCAGGACTCCTTCACACTCTTAAAAATTACTGAAAACTCCAAAGAGCTTTTGCTTACTATATTAGAAATTATTTACTATCAACATTTACTATATTAGAAATTAAAACCAAGAAAATTATAAAACATTTAATTCATTTAAAAATAACAATAAAGAGTTCTTTTGTGAAAAGTAACTATATTTTTCTAGAACAACTAAAAATCTTAGTGAGGAGAATGGCACTGTTTTACATTTTTGCAAATCTCTAACACCTAGTTTAATAGAAGATAGCTGGCTTTTCATGTATATTTCTGCATTCAATCTGTTGTGATATGTTGCTTTGGTTAAAGCATATGAAGAAAATCTAGCTTTACAAAGACATGTAGTTGGAAAATGGAGGAGTCTATTCAAATAACTGTGGATACCCTTTTCTTTTTCTGCATAGTTTCTTCACTGAGATATGTCACGTACCATAAAATCCACCCTTTTAAAGTGTACTTTCACATATTCACAGCCTGTTCAATCGTCACTACCATCAAATTCTAGAACATCTTCATCACCTCAAAAAGAAAGGCTGTGTCCAGTAGTAGCCCTCTCCATTCTTCCCCGACACACCCATCCCCAGTCTCTGGCAACTACTAATCCACTTTCTATCTCTATGGATTTGCCTATTCTGGAAATCTCATATATATGGAGTGAATATCTTTTTATGGTATTATACAAGTCAATAAATGGTAGCTTCTTAAAGGTTAGTTGCAACGTAGAATCTGAAACTATATAAATTTTGCACATTAAAATCCACTGGTCTATTTTGAACTTTGAAGGGATGTTTTACCCAACTGTGATTTTGTAGTGGAATTGCTAGGTTGTATGGCTACCTTATGGTTAATATTATATGAAATTACCAAATTCTTTTCCTAAATATTTATACCAGATTACATTCTCACAAGCAATGTGGGAATTTTACATTCCCAAAAGCAGTTGCTCCACATGCTTTTCAACATTCAGTATTGTCAGTCTTTTTAATTTTAGCTTTTCTAATGAGTGTGTAGTAGTGTCTCATTATGGTCTTAATTTGCATTTTCCTTATGACTATTAATGTTGAGCATCTTTTGATGTGCTTTTTGGTCACTGGCATACCTTCTTTTATAAAGTGTTCAAATTTTTTGCCCACCTAAAATATCAGGCTGTTTTTCTTATTATTGAGAACTGCAAAAGTTCTTTATATATTCTGAATACAAACCCTTTGTTAGATATATGTAATTCAAACAGGTTCCTACAATCTGTGGCTTACATTTTAATTTTTCTGACAATGCTTTTCAAAGAGCAAAAGTTTTTTTCATTTTAATGAAGTCTAATTCATTAATTTTTAATTTTATGGTTCTTGATTTTTGTGTCCTAAGAAATCTTTGCCTATTCTTTACCACTTTGTTTTTAAACAACTTTATTAAAATATAATTTACATACCATGCAATTCATCCTAAAGTGAACAATTCAATGTTTTTTTACTATATTTACAGATTTGTGCGACTCAAAATCCACTCCTTTATTTTTTAACGTCTGCTCATTGCCATAACAGTGAGTGAATACCAGTCTCAGCCTCTGTTGTGAGCACCACTTCTCCATCAGTCACCTGTGACTATGTAGCTACAGTTCTAGAAATTACTAGAATGCAACTCCCTTAGACAATCTCAACTGTTCCCATTTAGCATTTCTCCAGGACCCAATAAGGTTGGTCTAATTACTACTATAAGATCAGCAGTCCCTTCTCTAATTTTCAGTTATTGGCACCTTCCTTTGTGCTCCCCAAAATACTGTTGTCATACTTCTGTTTATGGTAATTACCACATTGTATTGCAACTTAAAGTTTACATTTCTGTCTTGACTGGACTAAACTTGACAGAAGAACGGTTTTTTATTCATCTTTGAATCCCCATTGCCAAGTATGGCATCAAAAATATAGGCAGCCCTGATGAAGTGTTGGTTCAATGATACAAATGAGTCAAATTAAACATAGAAACCTTCCACCTAAACAAGACGTTTTATTCTTTGGAGTACATGGAAGAGTCTGTGAATTCATTTGTACTTACACTATCAGTCTAGTTTAGATTTTGTCTTTTAATTTCTGATGTTTAATTTATCAAAACTGTTGTAGCAACTTTATTTTTGATCACAGTCATGATGAATTAAATCCCACTACTTTTAAAAAGTGGACCAATTAGCAATCATGAACTATACAAATTCAGATTTGAGTGGTCATGTAAAATTAACAACACATGCAATGATATACATTTATTCAATGATACTTACGTTAGCTGAAAACAATTTTGAATTGGAGACAAAGGGCTCTCTAAAAACTTTTATAATTAAATTAAGTTCCCTTATGTATTGTCGAATTTCTGCCATAAATGCTTTTACCAAATCATAATAAGTTTGCTCTCCTGAGGTGGAAGGCTCTTCATCAGTTAAAGATAATATATTTATATCTTCTACATCTTGATGAAACATATCCATCAATACCTACAGTCAGAGATAGAAAAAAGTATAATAAAATATGAATCTGTAGTTCAACTTGAAGTGAAGCACCCTAAGCTATTATTTGAATACAGTTCTTAAATGATAATAAGCAGACACACAATTACCTCTTCTCGGATATAATGTCATTTCCCCCTCCACAGCTTCTCTAAGACAAAAATTCTACATCAGGTATCACAAACTGCCTCTTCCAAGTTCTCTGTCAATACAAGTATCTGTCTGTCTGTCTCTCTTGTTAACCGTGTATTACTTCTAATTTGTTTCCAAATCTTGTCTTGGATTTCTCTCTTAGTTTCCTCTGTTTCATAACCTTGACATCACCACTTCATTCCAGGGCCTCACATAATTCATATTTGAATAATTCCTACGTTTGTTGGTGATTGATCAAAATAAGTCCTGTTTTTTTCCAAGAAGTCTACTATTACTACTCTTGCTAAACCTTATCTTTTCCCTCCTGTGAACTTCAACATCATTATCCAAGAAGTCTACTATTACTACTCTTGCTAAACCTTATCTTTTCCCTCCTGTGAACTTCAACATCATTATCCCTATAACATAATAAAATATTTTATCTTGTATTACTTTCTGCTTGTTTCACAAATGTAAGTACCCTTTCATCAAATTTACAGTCTCGTTCTATATTTCTCTTGCATCTCTTCTCTGTGTGAGCACGTACTACATACTCAGAAATATTTTATCAATTCACTTAAAAGTATCAAATATTTTATATTCATTGAAAAATAACTATTTTAAAATCAAATACTCATTCATTAAAAAATAAAAGCATCTGAAATCCTTCAGATGAGGTGATTTTTACATTCTGAAAGAACAAATATACTAAAATATATTTAAGTGGATTCAGCAATCAGAAAGAATATTCCGAATCAATAATAGTTGGAAAAAAGGGAGTGAAATGCTTCATCAGAAAGTATTTTCTTTTCTGAAAACTCATTTTTATAAAATAAAATTACTGAGACAGTACAGCGCAATGACTTAGACTCAGATCTGGAGTGCACGTCTAGGCTTTGAAACTTCTCAGAAAATTCTAGACCAATTTCTTTATCTCTCTGAACTTCAGTTTCCCTTTTATAAAATGTAGATAAGAGCATCTACCTTAGAGGGATATCATAAGGACCAAATGAGATAAGTCGCATATATGCTTAACTTTCAATAAATGTTTGCTCTTAACATAATCATAGTAAAACCATACAAGTAGTATCTAAAGAAAGCTAGGAAAAAAAAACATAAAGAAAGCTAGGCAAAGAAATTAAACTCTCAAGAATTTAGTATTGGGTTGGCCAAAAAGTTCCTTCGTTTTTAAGTAAAAATAAAAGATACATTTTCACCAAGAAATTTATTGAACAACGTATTCACCCATTTTGTTCCACTACCTTCTGCCATTTTTCAGGCAACTTCATAATTCCACCTTCCCAAAACTTTTTAGCTTTTTGAGCAGAGAACTGTTCCAGGTGTCTTTTACAGTCATCCAGGGAATTGAAATTTTTTCCATTAAGAGAATTTTGTAAAGACTGAAATAAATGGAAATTCGAAGGTGCAATGTCT
Organism: Aethalodelphis obliquidens; assembly: GCF_003676395.1. Classification (NCBI taxonomy): domain Eukaryota; kingdom Metazoa; phylum Chordata; class Mammalia; order Artiodactyla; family Delphinidae; genus Aethalodelphis; species Aethalodelphis obliquidens. Next base: position 12,639,809 of record NW_020837956.1, on the reverse strand, counting down.
GGTGAATACGGCGGATGAATCAGAACTTCCCAGCCAAGCTGTAACAGTTTTTGCCTGGTCATCAAAGAAACATGTGGTCTTGCGGTATTCTGATGGAAGATGATGCATTTTCTGTTGACTAATTCTGGATGCTTTATCGTCGAGTGCTGCTTTCAGTTGGTCTAGTTGGGAGCAGTACTTACTGGAATTAATCATTTGGTATTCCAGAAGAGCTCATAATAGAGGACTCCCTTCCAATCCCACCATATACACAACATCACCTTCTTTGGATGAAGACCGGCCTTTGGTGTGGTTGGTGGGATCTTGCCCCACTTGCCCCACGATCTCTTCCGTTCCACACTGTTGTACAATATCCACTTTTCATCGCCCATCACAATTTGTTTAAAAAATGGAATGTTTTAATTATATTTCAGCAGAGAATTGCAGGCGGAAATATGGTCAAGGATTTTTTTCACTTAACTTATGTGGAACCCAAACATCAAAGCGATTAACATAACCAAGCTGGTGCAAATGATTTTCAATGCTTGATTTGGATATTTTGAGTATGTCAGCTATCTCCCACGTGGTATAACGTTGACTGTTCTCATTTAATGTCTCCATATGCTCGCTATCAACTTCAAATGGTCTACCTGACTGTTGAGCATCATCCAGAGAGAAATCTCTAGCTCGAAATATCCCAAACCACTTTTGACACGTTTGATCAGTCACAGCACCTTCTCCATACACTGCACAAATCTTTTTTTGTGTTTCAGTTGCATTTTTACCTTTCTTGATATAATACAGCATAATATGCCGAAAATGTTGTTTTTCTTACATCTTCAATATTAAAATGGCTACACAAAAATTCACCAATTTTGATAAGTCTTTTTTAAATGCATACTGAAATGGCAGCTGTCACAATACAATCTAACAAAACTGTTTCAAATGAAGTTAAAGACAACTAAGCGCTACTAGAGAGCCATCTTACGAATGAAACTTTTGGCCAACCCAGTATTTTTACATTTTTGAATATTCTTTTCAAGTAAATCCATAATCTTCTAAGTCTTCCAATGCAAATAAAAATTTAAGAAATTCGCTAATAAGAGATTATTACTGTTATTAACCCTACATGCAGCAACACATAAAAGAAAAGCTACATGACATACTTAAACACATTTAAATACTATATATATAATACTTTATTTACATAAAGTGATATCTGGAGTTCTTGCCATTAGAGTACTAAAAGTATGTCCTAACAAACAATATACAATTTTATTCAGTCTAAGTAGTATGTTAGCACCCAGTAAGTCATGAATAAAAATTTAAGAACAAAACATATAGATCTGTATCCTACCTTATCAGCACACATTGCCACTTTAATATCTTGTTTTGTAATTTCATAATGCCGTATATTTCGCACATAATTCCCCACCAGCTTTAAAATGTCTGCAGAAATGTATTCTAATACTGCTACTATGTAAACAGAAACCTGGTGGTCAATTTTATAACCTAGGACCTCCTGAAAAATTAAAAGAAAAGCATGTTTAAAATTATTTACTACAAATTTGACACACTGAGTTTTTAAAAAGTGTATACAGTTTAGCTTAACTTTTACTGAGGCGTGTGATTATCAACAGCATTTAATTTTAAGTAGTTCATCTATGAATAATATACATATTGCTATTTGAAAATGTAAACTAAGAAAAGGTAAGGCAAAATTACCTATGATCATGTAAAATACTTAAGAAGTACAGGTAAGTAAATAGATAATCCCTAAACTAGGAATGGAAGCCCAAGTTTGGGGGAGGGGAAAAATGCTCATTGTTACCTAATTCAGAATACCTGGAATTAAGAATGACAAATGAGGGTTTTTTCCTTTATGCAGAACAAGAGTTAATATATTATTGGTATCTGGGAATATCTACCATCCTTATACCTCTATCCTTCTTTCCAAAGGAACCTGGGCTTCCTAAAAACCCTAGTGGTACATTCATTCCTGGTATCTGGGCTGTTTCTATGGAAAAAAATTCATGCTATGTCTTGCTGAACAACAGTGGTTATTAAGGGCACATTAAATAGTCCTATTATTAGACTTCAAAGAGAGTATGGGCTTTTGTGGGGCTGACCAATTCCTATAGGAAAATAAATTCTATTTTGTAAACAATCCAATTAAGAAAAAAACCTTCAAAATAATAAGTTTACTTATATATTTTATAACAACTTTAAATGGAGTATAATCTCTAAAAATATTGAATCACTATGTTGTTCACCTAAAACTAATATAACATTGTAGATCAACTATACTTAAAAAAAAAAGTTTACTTATAAGTTGGGAACAGGTTGCATTTACCTTTAAGAATATGTAAAAACTATTAACTGTTTATAGTGATATGGATATATTAATAAATTGAAATGATACCCACAATTAGACCCTAAAATGCAACATTTAGAATCATTAATACAGCATGCACATACCTCAACTTGTTAATTCTCTTAGAATATAATTCAAAGTATGGCTATAAAAATCATGAAAAGAGAATTATAAAGAAGTGCAATGACTAACAGCTTAGTAATTTTCTATAACTTGAACTTACTTCCTCAGACCAGTTAGTAAGATATAGGTAGATATTTCTATTCAAACAACAAAGGACAAAACGTAACCTTTTGATAGTCTTAATCACCCAAGTGTTCAGTCTTAAATCTTGTACAAGATCAAACTGACGTGGATTTCCTAATGCTATTCACTTAGAGTCCTGTGAACTAAAAGTTGCTTAATCACCTTCTGCCTCAGTTATCTCATCTACAAAGTGGGGATGATAATAATTAACTCTGTTGAATAATAAAACCTACAGATAATGTATGCAAGCATTAGCATTTTACTTGTATTATAGTACACATAAAATTATTGATATCAGAGAAGTATTATTAAGGTTTTAATTATTATCATACCTATATTTTTGATGTGAGAGTTAATCAATAGTTTGTTCATTGTATTAAATAAAAAAGAAATCACATTATTAGAGTTCCCAGCAGTTATTTTTTCTATTAGTTCTGGAGAGATTCAACTGACTGACTAATATAAATGACAAATAGGACTAAATAGTATAGGTGATCTTTATGGAATTTTTGTTCAGAGATTACACATAGCCCTATGGCAGTCTCACAGAGGTCCCTACACGTCTAACTATGTGAAGGATTTATAGGGACACTTAGGTCTAGCCAACAAAAAAAGGAGTTTTACAAGTTCTCTTTGAGGTTCTATTAACATCTGAGATGAACAAAATCCACAATTATAACTTTTCTTAGTGCTTTCAATTTGCTTGATTATTACTGTTGGTATGAAATTACTTTAAGTCATGTTGTTCAACTTATAGTTTCCTATTATATCATCCCTCCCCATGACATAAATTCCTGGAAAATGTAAAACGAGAAAATGTCACTCTTCAGTTGACTCTATTATCCGTAAAACATACTCTTTGTGTTTGAAAATCATGGGTTTTATTTTGCTTTTAAAAGGCAAGAAGGCAGTATTTCAGTTTTACCTTTAACAAAGGATGAATTTTTTCTACTGGGAGAGATAAAGGGTTTCTTCGCTTCCTCTTTTCAATAGCCGACTGGGCATCAGCTATTGCCCACTTATCAATTGGATGAGGGAAACTTTTTTGAACACGTTCCTTGGAAAATAGGAAAATAACAACTAAGCAACAAATATATTAAATAGTGCTCTTCACTTACAATTTACTTTTAAAATCAAAGAATACCAAAAGCAGGCTTTCACATGTAGTATAATTTATACTACAAACATACCTAAGCTAAGAGAAAACCATAACTGCCAATGTACTAGTTTCTTAATTATGCAATTAAGAGACTAAATGTTCCTTCTATTAACTAGGGGAAAAATCACATCCTGAATTTCAACTTCACTGTGGTAAAGCTAATGACAAGAATGAGTAGATGCTATTTAAAACATTACTTATACAAAATTTCAAGGAACAAGACCTAAGCTTAAAAAGAAAATATCTAAATCCAGTTCATTTGTCCTTTATTTCAACACCAATTACAAACTAAAATAGTATTTTCTACTTGAAACTTCTAAGAATTTTTTCCTTTATCTATCATGCAAAGGTACTTGACTTCAAAACTATTTATAAATCATGGAAATCAAGGGTTTACATTAGTAACAGCAACTTTAATACACTGTAGCTTATCATTAGAGTTTGAATCTTCCACAGGTTATTAATTTTTATCAAGATATTTCATTTTAATCCAGCAGTTATCCGGTTAGAATTTCCATTGAAAGTGAAAGAACTCATGTAAAAGCTGAATTTCCCGACTTTAATAAACTAATATAATTCACTTCAAACAAAAGGTACTACTTTCATGCTCTGAAGTTTTTAAAATCCACTTTCAGTATACCATAATTAAAACCAGTAGAGGTCGCTATTACACAATTTTAACATGTATTTTAAATTGCTCCGTATTTAGTTAGTAATATATAAAAACTGTTTAACATCACTCCTGATTGTAAGTGTAAATTAAAAGTTTTGTCAATTGCTACTAAGATGGAAAATGAAAAAGATTGCTATGTGATATTCTGTGGAGGGAAAGGAAACATTGATTCCAGGACATGTTAATAACAAATTTATAAACTGAAAATAGTTTAACCCATTCAAATTTAAGAAATTTTCTCTTCATCTATGTTCAAGGATAAGTCAGCTTCTAAATATAAGAAGTGATCATTTTAGGGCTTCCCTGGTGGCGCAGTGGTTGGGAGTCCATCTGCCGATGCAGGGGACACGGGTTCCTGCCCCGGTCCAGGAGGATCCCACATGCCGCAAAGCGGCTGGGCCCGTGGGCCATGGCTGCTGGGCCTGCGCGTCCGGAGCCTGTGCTCCGCAACGGGAGAGGCCACAGCAGTGACAGGCCCGTGTACCGCAAAAAAAAAAAAAAAAAAAAAAAAAGAAGTGATCATTTTAAATCTAATCACAGAAATTATTGTAGTTAAAAATGGAGTTTACAGACATTTTCAAATGTCTAGTTGAAAAGCTATTTGCTAGGATGCTACACCCTCATATAATAAAGGCAATACAAAGGTCCAAAATACTGGGGGAGTTCGGCAGGTGAAAAAGGACTAACAAAGGAAGAAGGAAAAGGGTGGAAAAGAATGTCCAAAACAAGAATTCTTTTCCTTTTTTCCAAATCAATACTATAGACTTGATAATCCAAAAATGACAAGAGATTTAGGACTAACTTTACCATGATTCCCAATTAAAAATTTCATACTGATGGGTTTAACCCATGGTTAACTGAATAAATGATTACAGACCTTATAATAGTATAGCCCTATGGCTAACATTTTTTTGGTGGGGGGGACCTCAATGCATAGTAAGAAATCTTAATACATTTTACATTACATTCTTGTATATCACATACATAGTACACTGGAACAAAGTTTCATAAAACAAAACCTTCTTTTACTATAGGCAATGTACTGATTTTTCCTATTCATTTATAAAAATGTTAGTTGGGCATAAGGGGTGATGACCTAGAATCTAAAAAGCACTGCTGTGTAGTGGTGATAGAAAGCAGGAGAACAGAACAGAAGGTGAACTCAATCTAATAATTCTAAATACATTTAACATATATCTTTGAAGAAAAATCATCAGTAGAGTTACAAGGCAAACTGTAGGCAGGGGTTGAGGTAGAAGAGAAAGAAAACAGAACAGCAATCCTTGCCCATCTCAATTTTATCAACCTAATTCTGAGTTTATCTATTGTTTTGAGAAAGAAGGGGAAGGAAAGTCAGGAATGCTAAAAGAGAAGGCAAGAAAGGGAAAATAATAATGATGAAGAAAACATTTTAAACTTACTTGTGTATTACTGGACTGTATATTTATGAGGTAATACCAAAGGTCATGGGAAAGATTAATAGGGTCAAAATAGATGCCTTGAATGTGGAAAGGCCAGACTGAAAGAAATACTTTGTATCTTGTAGTGGCAAATTTAATTACAATTTTAGAGCAAAATAAAATTTATTTTTATAATTATCTTATATAATTTAAGGTAAAGAAGCCCAAGGAGAAATGATCAATGAAAGATTCATGAATTAAATAAAGTCTATTACTCTTTCAAGATACTCTTTCAAGATGCCACTTTCAAGATTAATAGTTTTGTTTTAAATTGAGAAATTCCACCTTGATTGATATTTAGTGGCTTTGGGAAAAATAAAAGATAGAGAGCTAGGTTTGCAATTCAGCTCTGTCTCTTATTAGCAGAACCTTGTCTTTTCCTTTACATAATAAAGGTGTCTAAATAGATAATCTTGATGATCAATTCCAATAGAAACATTCTAGGATCTATAAAAATTCCTACACATGCACTTCAGTGTAAATATTCAGACCTGGAGGTACTTTTGAAGTGCTATTAATAGTAATAAAGGCTTAGAATGTGTAGAAGAATTTTTTTTTTTCTGTCTAGAAAGGTAGAAAATACTGTGAAATCACTTGGGAAATCAAAATGTGAATGGCAAACTTATTAGAAATTACAAAGATTCTTCAGGATGTGAAGGAAAAGAAAGTTAAAGAAAAAATGAATGGGAAAGGAAATGCAAACTTTTAAAATTTAAGAATTCAGCTCACGGGGAAAAAAGTCTAAGATAAAAGGAAAGAGAAATAAAAGGGATCCAAATTGGAATAAAAGAACTAAAACTGTCACTGTTTGCAGATGACATCACGCTCTACATAGAAAATCCTAAAGACACTAACAGAAAACAACTAGAGCTCACCAATGAATTCAGGAAAGTTGCAGGATGCAAAATTAATATGCAGAAATCTGTTGCATTTCTATACACCAACAATGAAAGATCAGAAAGAGAAATTAAGGAAACAGTTCCATTTACCATCACATCAAAAAGAGTAAAATACCTAGGAATAAACCTACCTAAGGAGGCAAAAGACCTGTACTTCAAAAATTATAAGACACTGATGAAAGAAATCAAAGAAGACACAAACAGATGGAAAGATATACTGTGTTCTTGGACTGGATGAATCAATATTGTCAAAATGACCATACTACCCAAGGCAATCTACAGCATTCAATGCAATCCCTATCAAATTACCAATGGCATTTTTCAAAGCACTATAACAAGATTTTTTAAAATTTGTATGGAAACACAAAAGACCCTGAATAGCCAAAGCAATCTTAAGAAAAACAAATCTGGAGGAATCAGGCTCCCTGACTTCAGACTATACTACAAAGCTACAGTCATCACAACAGTATGGTACACGCACAAAAACAGAACTATAGATCAATGGAACAAGACAGCCCAGAAATAAACCCACTTACCTATAGTCAATTAATCTATGACAAAGGAGGCAGAAATATACAACGGAGAAATAACAGTCTCTTCAATAAGTGGCGCTGGGAAAACTGGACAGCTACATGTAAAAGAATAAAACTAGAACGTTTTCTAATACCATACACAAAAATAAACTCAAAATGGATTAAAGACCTAAATTTAAGATCGGATACTATAAAACTCCTAGAGGAAAACATAGACAAGACACTCTCTGACATAAATCGCAGCAATATCTCTTTGGATCCCTCTCCTAGAGAAATGGAAATAAAAACAAAAATAAACAAATGGGACCTAATAAAACTTAAAAAGCTTTTGTACAGCAAAGGAAACCATAAACAAAATGAAAAGACAACGTATAGAATGGGAGAGAAAACATTTGCAAATGATGAGACTCACAAGGGATTAATTTACAAAATATACAAACAGCTCATACAGCTCAATATCAAAAAAAACAAACAACCCAATCAAAAAAAGGGCAGAAGACCTAAATAGACATTATTCCAAAGAAGACATACAGATGGGCAAAAGGCACATGAAAAGACGCTCAACATCGCTAATTATTAGAGAAATGCAAATCAAAACTACAATGAGGTACCACCTCACACCGGTTAGAATGGCCATCATCAAAAAGTCTACAAATAATAAATGCTGAAGAAGGTATGGAAAAAAGGAACCTTCCTACACTGTTGGTGGGAATGTAAATTGGTGCAGCCACTATGGAGAACAGTATGGAAGTTCCTCAAAAAACTAAAAATAGAGCTACCATATGATCCTGCAATCTCTCTCCTGGGGATACATCCAGAGAAAACCTTAATTCAAAAAGATACATGCACCCCAATGTTCACTGCAGCACTATTTACAATAGCCAAGACATGGAATCAACCTAATTGTCCATCAACAAATGAATGGATATAGAAGATGTGATATATATATACAATGGAATATTACTCAGCCATAAAAAAGAATGAAATTATTCCATTTGCAGCAATATGGATGGACCCAGAGATTATCCTACTAAGTGAGAAAGACAATTACAATTATATGATATCGCTTATATGTGGGATCTAAAAGAAAGAAAAAAAGACATAAATAAACTTACTTCCAAAACAGAAAGAGACTCACAGACACAGAAAACAAACTTACGGTTACCAAAGGGGAAAGGGGGTGGGAATGGGGATAAATTAATAGGCCGGGATAAACATACAAACTACTGTGTATAAAACAGATAACCAAGATGCAAGAGGGAAGAAATATGGGGATATATGTATACATATAGCTGATTCCCTTTGTTATAAAGCAGAAACTAACACACCACTGTAATGCAATTATACTCTAATAAAGATGTTAAAAAAAATAGATAACCAACCAACAAGGATCTACTGTATAGCACAGGGAACTATACTCAGTATTATGCAATAACCTATAAGGGAAAAGAATCTGAAAGAGAATATATATATACACACACACACACACACATATATATATATATGAAAAAAAAAAAGAGTCCAAGAAAGCCTGAGTTAAATGAGAGGAAAAATCTATCAGTGTCCTAAGAAATTAAAGTTGGTTAAATACAGGACACACAGGCGAGAAAGGGAAACAGGAAAAAAAGATATTACAAATGGAAATCAGTCTAGTCAACCAGAGAGAAATAAAAACAAGTACAATTATGAAAGAACAAGACTTAAGAAATTTAAAAGAATATACTTATGGGGGACTTCCCTGGAGGCACAGTGATTAGGAATCTGCCTGCCAGTGCAGGGGACATGGGTTCGAGCCCTGGACCGGGAAGATCCCACATGACACAGAGCAACTAAGCCCACGCGCCACAACTACTGAGCCCGAGTGCCACAACGGAGCCCGCACACCTAGAGCCCATGCTCTGCAACAAGGGAAGCCACTGCAATGACAAGCCCGCACACCGCAACGAAGAGTAGCCCCCGCTCACCGCAACTAGAGAAAGCCCACCAGCAGCACTGAAGACCCAACGCAGCCAAAAATAAATTAATTAATTAATTTTTTAAAAAAAGAATATACTTATGGATAAACAACAAGGTCCTACTGTATAGCACAGGGAACTATTATATTCAATATACTATAATAAACCATAATGGAAAAGAATATGAAAAACAATATATGTATGATTGAATCACTGCTGTACAGGAGAAATTAAGACAATATTGTAACTCAATTATACTTCAATAAAATAAAAATTTTTAAATAAATAAATATATACTTTATCAGGGATATATCAGAAAAAATACTACTGGTTTTACTTCTACTTTTAAAACGACTAAATATACAAAATGAGGAGAGGGAGAGCAAACCAGATTGGAGGAATTTTTATACACTATCTTTTAAAACATAATTTTAAAAAGACAGGACCAAATAACATATACCCCTTCTCTGCATTCCCAGGGAGTTTATATATACTACCTTATTCATCTGGAACACTGCCTGACAAATAGTGGATACTCAAATATTGGTGCCATGGATTAGTGAACATTAGCTACATCAACAAAACAAAATCCCATTCATTTGAACTACGATAGTTCATAGTCTGTAATAACCTGTAGCACAATTTATCAAAACTTTTAAATTAGCATAAGCAAGATTATAGATACGTATGTAACCCATTAGTTTTCAAGCACTTCTGAAGTATCTATTTTCCTAAAACTATAGGGCAACTAAAAATCACTTTTAGTTTTTCATTGAAACAAATCCCCTAGGGGCCGAATATTAAGCAAGAATTGCCACCCTACTTTGAATTATGCTTATACTTTAAAGTAATCAAAATGTATTCTTCAGAAGTAAAATTCACATATTCCACTAAATCAGACTGCTCTATTTCTTAAAGCACATTTTTTATACGGCCTTCAAATTAATTTTTTTTATGAATTATCCCTTACCTCAAAATTTATTTGAAGGGCTTGCTAAAGTCATGGCCCTTATTATTTTAAAAGAAAGCTCCATAAATGCATTAAAGAAATTAAAGAAAATTATTTCCTGATAAAAGAATCTAAAGACACTATTATATTCATCTAAATATCTCCAATCTCCATATTCTTAAATAAATACCCTTCCAGGAACGGTACACAAAGAAGGGTATTTGACTATTGATTGGAAAAGAACTAGATTTCCATCTTTTTAAAAAAATCCGTTCTACCATTCTGCGGGTTAACTGTCTAATATATAAAACAAGGAGAACAATAACTACTCCACAGGATTGTTGGAAGGGCACAGAAATGTCTATAACAGTACTTTGAAATTACGAAGCCTATTACACAACTGATTGCTAACTCTATTACTGTCATATATTCTCTTTCAAAAAGTCCATTCCCAACCACAACATCAGCTCACTGGAATATCCCATGGCTACATCTATTTTAAATGTCCAAGTTACTTGCTTAAAAATAACACAACAGGGCAGAGGGTAAATATCTTCATTATCTCAGAAGTTTTCTGAGTATTAAAAAGCCATGAAATATCCCTTATTATCTAGAATCGTGAGTACCTACATAATGATTAAATCTGTGCAAGTGGAAGATTGAGAGACTCATTAGTAATTTTTGAGAATTCATGGAGATCTCCTTCAATACTGGAAAATTGTTAGTTTTTATATTAATGAAAAGGAGAAAATTAGATAAACATAGGTACAGCACAACATTATTTGGAAAGAGCTGAATTTGAGTTTGTAGTGTTTTCAAACTAGCAAATACCTGGAATATACCAACATCAGAATGATGATGCGATCTGTAACCCCATTCTAATACACTAGGTATAGGATTGGATGCTACATTTTATGAACACTGTGGGAGAACCTAATCAGGGTCCAAAAGATCAAACGGAGTTGTTAACAAGGAGAGTCAGGCAACCATTTCTATTCAAGATCTACTCTGAAAACCCAATGTTAATAAATGCCTAAAGGAAATTATGAATAAAAGGTATTTTACTTATAATTCAACGGAAAAATGGGATAAAAATATATAAACCTACTTTGAATTACTTTAAAAATCAAAATGAATTACTATTCCATAGTACACAATCTTTTCTACATCCACAACCTCTGTAACTTAGTGTTGCTTAATATTTCTTTGCCTCAGTTGAAATCTGGATCTCCCCTAAAGACATCTAGAGCAGGAAATGCCCTTGTCCCAAAACCCACATGAAGGTGGATTTAGCATCTTTTCCACTCCCCAAGCTGATTCTGGAATATCACTCTTCCACTCTCATGTAAAGTCCTGCCATCATCCTGTGTGACTTTATTGTTTAAATTAAGGACACATAAAATACTCTGACCTCTTAACTCCTTGAACACTTCATTATAGGGACCTTCATGTCTAGTCCAGCTACCACCACATGGCCACATCCTGCTTTTGTAACTATGTTACTTTAGAAATCCTAAATTCTAACAACTCTGTCTCTGATCTCAATCTATTCTTCTATTTCTATCACTCAGGTATTCTAGTGTTATCAGCTCTCTGATCTTATTGGGAAATCCTATACTGTTCCCTCCATGTTTTGCCAATCTACCTTCCCCTCTCCTACCTGGCAGAATAGTTTAGTAGAATTTATGCCCAGAAAGCTTAGGCTTTCTGGGTTAGAGTCTTGGCTTCACTACTTACTAGCTGTAACCATGGGCAACTTATTTAACCTCTCTGTGCTTCAGTTTCCACATTAATTCATTCAACACATACTTTCTGAGTGCCTTCTTAGTGCCAGACAATATTCTAGGTGCTGGGGATTTGGTAGTGAACAAGACCTTATATTCTGGACCTTATATCTTATTAAAGGAAAAGACAGCAACATCTTCATGGGGTTATTAAAAACTTTAAATGAAACATAAACATAGAAGTGTTTAAACCAGTGTATGATACTATAGCAAGCACTCAAATATCAGCTGTTTGTAAATTTCACTTTTTTTCCTTATCCAATTTGATTCTCTGATGCTCTTTTCAGCTGAGCTTCCTACTGAATATAACTATATATCAATCCCTCACCCCTCAGGGGAACAGAGCAGGGCCTGGGGTAGACAGAGATACACCTCCTCCCCAGTCACTGTGTACCGCAAAATCATGATTACATTCTAGTGTGTTGTGTCCTGAAAAGGGTTGTAAAGCACTGCTGCTACCAATTTCCACAATTCTCTTGCCCTACTGTTCTGCCATTATATATCCATGGTGAAATGCCATTCAACTCAACCATCCTTTTTGTGCCCAAACGAGTACTGCAGAAGAAATGTCACAGAAATGCAAAGATTTGTATACTATACATTCAAGGTCTTTAAAGTCAAATGATCCTTCATCATTGCCAGAAAACTCCTTTTGTATTTCCAGCTCTATCTCCCGTTTTCTATAGTTGGTACTCAAGCCTCCTTTCTTCTCCTCTCAATCTTGACTCCTCAAGAACTCCATTTAGATGGTCCTTGTTCTGAGAAGCTCACCTTAAGCCCCAAAGCCTGTGTTATTAGTTTACCCATTTTTTCGTTTCCCACATACACTTTTCTCATAGTACATCACATTATGTTATCGCCCATATACCCACCTGTATCTCCACTAATCTATAAGCCCTAAAAAGACAGGAGCCATGTCACCTTTGTAGATTACAGAACTTCCTTCCTAGATTTTTAGATGTTTCCCTCCCTTCCAATTGGTGGAAAGTGGTTCACTTCTATCTAAAATACACCTAGCAACTGAAGATCAAAGGATTAATTGAAATGTTTTTGAAATGACAGCTGGCTTTAAAAAACAAACAAATGAAAACACTTGACAAATTCCACTCTTAAAGGTGTATTTGTCATTCTAGCATCAAGAAGCAATGTTTAGAGGCCAATAAAAGTTCATTTTAGATTAAAAGCAAATAATGGAATAGTTTGACAGCAAAAACATATACAAGCTATCATATACTCAATACAAAGTTAAAATAAATCCAGTCATTATTTTAAAATACCATATATATATTTTGTGGAACTGAAAAGCAAACTCTTTCCCCCTTCACTGACATTACAATAAACACACATATTAGACACAAGGCAAAATTTATCATACCTCTACATCTGAAGCACTTCGGGGCTGAGCTTGGCATAGCATATTTAGTAACTGCAAAATTAATTCTTCAACATACTGAAGAGCATCATCACTAGACTCAAGAGTAGGATGAACTTGCCCCTGAACCTATAAACAAAAAGCAAAGTAATTAAAATGTAGGCTTGTTTCATCTAATTAGACAAATGAAACAAATAATTTTGTTTTTTGGGTTTTTTTTTGCGGTATGCGGGCCTCTCACTGTTGTGGCCTCTCCCGTTGTGGAGCACAAGCTCCGGACGCGCAGGCTCAGCGGCCATGGCTCACGGGTCCAGCCGCTCTGCGGCATGTGGGATCTTCCCTGACCGGGGCACGAACCCATGTCCCCTGCATCGGCAGGCGGACTCTCAACCACTGCGCCACCAGGGAAGCCCATAATTTTGTTTTTTTAAGTGTGGATTTGTATTCAAGAAGATGGTCTGGCTTGCAAATACAGATTTGAATGTTATGACCCAAGTCTGGAATTCTTAACCTTTTTCCCAGCCACATGCACCATACATGCTTATTAACATGTTTCTAGAGATTCAGATACTTAATTGCATAATTTCCTTTTTTTTTCTTAAACCATGGTTATCCTGGAGTGTGGGAATATAGAGAGGGAGGGAGAGGCTGAGCTGGGGATAAAAGATGCAGTTTATATGGTTTTTGCCAAGAACCAGTGGTAGTTAGAACACTTAGTCAACACAGTGCTTGGGAAAAATTGACCTCCTATGGGTCCCTTGTTTAACTCTATCTTTCCTACCCAATGATAAAATCCAAGAGGGATATATCTTATTCACCAAAGTAACTGGGATATATCTTATTCATCAAAGTAACCCCAGCATCTAGCGCTGTACATGGCACATAATACAAGCTTGATAAATGTCTGTTGAACAAAGTCACCCGACATCAAAGGACACAAAATGGGCACTTTTGACAATGTGAGACTGTCTATGCTTCAGGAAGATAACTTGATGGTCACTCATTCATAAATGCCCAATAATCTTTACCTTCATTTTCCTCAACCATTTCTTTGGAGGCATCTTAGGCCACCGGTTTTTGTAAAATTTACATTTTAATAACCAGCATGATAGTCTTTACTTGCATCCCTTTGTCACTCACTATGGGTCAAAACTGTTCCCTACTTTAGAAAAGGGCAGAAAAATCAGTTTCAGGAGACAAACAATACATGTTTCAAAATATGCTCAACTCTCTAAAGGACGGTAGAGCTCTCAGAGCTCTCATTGGATGAAAGTACACAGTACTCACTAGCCAAGAGCATTTAGTATGGTCTGTCCTACTACATACACCTCATTAGCTGAGGGTTTGACAGCCTCAATGTATGGAGAAATTTTATTATAAAGTATACCATATAATGAATTTTAAAATATATATTAAAAGTACATAGACATGCATATAAACATATATATGCACTTATAATACTTTTTAAAGAAAAGTATTTTAGAGGCAAATAACATTATGACAATTCAGAACTGTGTGAGGGGTGCTACATTAATTATGACGTTTGAAACAATTTACTATTATTTTACAGGTGAAGAAACTGAGTCCCAAAAGGCTTAAATCATCTGCCCAAGTACTTTTTGTCATTTTTGGTATAGCTATTACCAACCTGATTGTAACTGATCTGCTTACAAATCTCTCATCCTATTAGATGACTGAATGGTTGTGCACTTAAAATAATGGATGGAGTATGGACTAGAACCCAGAATTCATGTTTCTCAGCTTTCTATTCACCAGGCCATCACATTCTGACTAATCTGTGTAGGTAACGAAACTTGTTTGTAAACAGACTCCTCTTCAACACTAAGCATGATTAAAAAGAACTTTTAAAAATGAAACCAAAAAAACCCTGGAACTTTTGAGAACAGTTTTATTTTTATACATTGAATTGCATGCCCTCATTGGCTTAAACTGTTTTCTTAGATACCCTTTAACTTCATGGTTGACTTATCTTCCTTGACAACTGAATCCTAACACTTCATGGTGGGTTTTTTTTTTTTTTTTTTTGGTGGAGGGCTCTCGACTTTTTTAAACTCTCTTTTCTTATTATCTGCTTCTCTTATTTCTGCTTCTCTTATTTCTTTGTTTCTTTTTCCTTACAGAGTTCCATATCTTCCTTCACCCCTCAAATGTGGAGTCCCTCCTTGTCTGTCTGCTCCCTTCTTCTGTTCTCTCTGCCAACTAATCTCATTTACTTCCACATTTTTATCACCTGCATGGATGACTCCAAATCTACCTGTAGTCCTGACTTTTCTCCTGACTTTTAGACCCATATATCAAAATACTTGCTAGATATCTCCACCTATCCTACCAAAATCTCAACTATACATGGGCTGGGGGGGGGAAGTGGGGAGGAACTTATTATAAATGTTGAACAAGAGAAACTATATCTCACAAATGAAAAACAGTACAGACAGCCCCTGGTTTCACCAAGATGTAGTCCCGGAAAATGTAGCTATAATTGGGGTTACTTTCCTATTCAAGGCTCCAGCATCACATAAAATACAGCTACAGATTTATAAAACAACATAATTTTATAAGTAAAAGAGACTTTAGAAGTCATTTCGCTCAGTCCCTTTATTTAGCAGATAATAAAAAGGACACACCCACAATCCTGTAGCTAACTAGTAATGCTGAACCTGGGCCTCCTGGTATTTAGGCCAAAGCTCTTTCCACTAAACCCCTGACTGTCAACTTGGAGGAGTCCTAGTAGCTCCTTCAGCATAAGGAGTAGAATGTCCATGAACTGTATCTATTTATATAGTGGGCTTCTATATAAAACTTCGCTTTTTTTTCTCTTGGCTGCACCACGCAGCATATGGGATCTTAGTTCCCCAACCAGGGATCGAGCCCACACCTCCTGCAGTGGAAGTGTGGAGTCTTAACCACTGGATCACCAGGGAAGTCCCTAAAGCTTGGCTTGAAGTATGCGGTCATACTTTAAGAAACATCAGCATGTCATAAATGTAAATGCAGCACTATAAATCTTATCATCTGAAAAGGTAAAATCATTCAAAATGGGTAAAGTGATCATTGATTACACAAACGATCCCATGTATTACATAAAATTGTAAATATACTAAAAATGTGACATAAAACTAAACTGCTAGAGATAATAAATATTAAGATGAAAATATTTAGGGACTTCCCTGGTGGCGCAGTGGTTAAGAATCTCCCTGCCAATGCAGGGGACATGGGTTGGAGCCCTGGTCCAGGAAGGTCCCACATGCCGCGGAGCAACTAAGCCCATGCATCACAACTACTGAGCCTATGCTCTAGAGCAGGCGAGCCACAACTACTGAGCCTGTGTGCCACAACTACTGAAGCCTGTGCGCCTAGAGCCCATGCTCCACCACAAGAGAAGCCACCACAATGAGAAGCCCGCACACCACAGCGAAGAGTGGCCCCCGCTCGCCACAACTAGAGGAAGCCCACGCCCAGCAACGAAAACCCAGCATAGCCAAAAAATAAAGATATTTATATATAAAAAAAGGATGAAAATATTTAATCAATAATAATTCTAATTAACTTTAAAAAATATCAAGCCTTTTGAGGAAGTGGTTTAGGTACCTCAAAACACATTTTAGAAAGTGTTCAAGAAAATGTAAATTGATCAGATTATATTTTTTAAATGTTCTCTGTTTTTCAAAGAAACCCATAGAAACTGTATAATTCTTCACTAATATAGCTCCATCTTTAACTGCTCTTCAATTTACACTTTATGCTGAAGCAATTCATACTATTCACAGTTTGTGAAACATGGCATGCAGTTTTCACTCACACTGTTCTCCATGGCTATCATTCATTCTCTTCCCATTTCGCCTGACTTTCAAACCCCAGATCTCGTGTCATTTGGGTAGACTTTCTTGCTTGTTGTCTCTTTCTAAAGCAGAATTAATCTCATTCATTTAACTGATTTATTGAACCTATTAAATACTGGATATATAGAGATTAATAAAAAACAGCCCCTGCTCTATGGGTCTTATACTCTGCTCTGTGCTAATCCTTGTACTAGGTATCACATTTTTGTTATTGGGTTTGTCCTACTGAGTTATAATTACACGTTCCCTTGTCTATTTCCTCTATTGATGCTCCCATTATGCAAGGCCTTGTTTATCTACTTATAGAATCATTTTCTCTTTGCTTTTCACTCTAAACCCCTGACATTCAGGGAATACTCAAAGCCTCTGTGTTATAGGGGAGAAAGGAAGAAAATATCTCTTTCTCAGAATTAAGAGTTAAAAGGGGTGGTGGTAATGCTAGAAGTCTGGTTGATTTCAGGAGAATAAATCCTTATGGCAGAAACCATCAACATATAAAGGCAGTCAGAACTAAAATCAATGTTTATTACGTAGAATCAAATGAACTGTATATAAATACAGTGGTGAAATGCTATGGTTTAAAAAACAAACCAAAAACCGTGATACTGCTTATCACTTATAGTTAAAATGTTAAGCTTGACACCTTGTATGATACATGAAATTTCAGAAATTCAAATTCAAACAGTTTTATTCGTTGATGGTTACTAATAGCCAAATAAAACCTACTAGGTAAATAAATCAAACAAAGAATTAGGCTTAAATAGAAAATAATGCATGATGCCAACTGTTCACCTAAATTTCTGGAGATTAACCTTTATCACATCTTAAATCTGTCAAATTAGAATCGTAAGGTTCATTCATATGAGACTAATAAATTATTTTAATTCTCTAAAAACAATACTTCAAAATCTCTGACTGAAAAACATGTACAATGGTAAATGCTTAAAGACAAGCAGAACACCAATTCCTGAAATACAGACTTTGCTCTTTATTCTTTCAAGGAAGATGCTGTTAAGAGATTTCTTTAATGAGCAGACAGAAGAAGCATTCCATTTCCTTATACATATAGGATAAAAAAACACTTCTCTTCTATAAGATAGTGTAACACCTAAAGTGTTCCATTCCATCTAAATGGTACTCAAAGATATTTAATAGATCAAATGATCCAAAGTATTCAAGACTATACAGAATAGGTTACACTGCCAAATTTGATGACAGCCTTTAGAAGCTATCTACAACTAACATTCACTAAGGGTGTGTGTATGAGAGCAATTATAATATGCATTTAGACTTGGGTTTAAAGTTGATGGGGGTTTTCCTTTACATGCAGTTTTCAAAAACATTATATTTTATACTTAGGTTTACTGACATAGAAAACTTCATATGCTTCTTTAAATGCACTTATCTTAGGTAATTTGAGTAAAGTAAATGTAAAAACTTCACTAAAAAATGAATGATAGCCATTAATAAGAATTTTATATGATCATGACTGTAATTCTTTTGAGGTATAATCATCATATTCGATTAAGGAATAATCATCATATTCAGTTAAAGATGCCACCCACTGAATTTTAAACATTTCTTAAGGACTGCCGGCTTCTGTCTTGACAGTTCATTTTGTCTCTAGTAATTTCTAACAAATTCAGAAGCAACTTTGTGGCTATTATTGTCAGATTTATGGAATCTGGAATAGCAAAGGGATTAGATCTATAACAATTCCTAGCTGTTTGATCCATGAGTCCTCTAACTGTATTCAGGAACCCCTTGGGTAAACTGCTAGAAAACACTAAGTTGAATTCTGATGAATCTTTCATAGCCTTTTCTAGCTAATGGCTCTCTGAAGAATTAGAAAACTTCTGGATTGTACTTTGTCACATCTTGAGCCCAGATCTGCTACTTTTATTTAAACACATAACAGAATTTGAAATAAAACTGGTATGCTCAAAACCTTTACCATAGCAAATAATAAAGATTTGGACTGTTAAATCAATTTCTCATTGTTACAATTAGTCAATGTATGATGTTTTAGGTTCTTATTTCTCCTCATTTTGAGGTTTATTTAAAAATCAAAGCAAAAAAGCCTTTGTTTAAAAAAAATTAAAAGCAACAATAATAAAACAAATCAGAGAACAAATTTTTTCCAAAAACAAAATTGACTGAAAATATTTTCTCATTTCTTAGGGCTTGTTAATTAGCCTTTAGGCCCATGTATGTAACATTTTTTTCCCCCCTGATTTCCTCTCATTGCTGGGGACACGAAGATGAATGAGAACATGACATCTGCCCTCAAAGAGTTCAGCTCACAGAGGAGCTAGACATGTCAACAAGTGACTTAACACAGCGTTATGAGGTTACAATGGAGTTATATTTACGGTACAATGATAACCAAAAAAAGAATGATCCTTGCTGATGGTGTGTGAGGAGTATCAGAAGTCTTCACAAGTAAAACACACTTGAACTGGATTATAAAGGATGAATAAGGTGCAACAGGGAAGCAGATAAGGAAGTAGGGCTTTTACTAAAAGAGGTAACATATAAAGAGGCATAGAGGCCAAGATAAAATGATGTATTGGGGAAACTGTAAGAGTTGAATCAAAGACTGCACCTGGGAAAAGCTAAGACTGGAAAGGGCAGGCTTGTGTGTCATGCTAAGAAGTTGAGAAGTGATCAGGCCAGGAGAAAATGATAGAAGGGTTTCAAACAGACATTGACATAATTAGATCTATTTGCTGAAGAATCTCTCTGGTGTCAGTATAAAGGATGGGTTAAAACAAAGATCAAAGTGAAGAAAGCAAAACTAGTTGGAAGGATGCTGCAGGCTGTGTAAAAAGATACAATGAAGGCCTGAAACAATGTAGAAGCAGTGGGAGATGTAAAAGAGGTGAGGAGGTAAGTTTGGATAATTATTTTGGGGGTAGTGAGAACAGCAATGAGGGAGAACCACTAATTTCACTAGGATAGGAAATACTAGAAGAGGGTAATATTTTTCAGAAAGGTAAGAAATTCAAGTTTAACACCTTAGTTTAAGGTTCTTGTACTATATCTAAGGAAACAAAGTTGAAATTGTTTTTTATGAAGTGATTTTTAGAGTTTTATTATATTTTATTTTGGGGGCTGTGGAGAAGACACAGGGAGAAGATAGCTATCCATAAGCCAAGAAGAGAGGCCTCAGAAGAAATCCACCCTGGCAGCACCTGGATCTTGGACTTCTAGCCTCTAGAATTATAATAAAATAAATTTCTGTTGTTTAAGCCACCCAGTGTGTGGTACTTTGATATGGTAGCCCTGGTCAACTAATACAACTTTGTAGTTGTTAAAAAGAATAAATCAGAGCTTTGCCATGTAACAGATTTCCATAAGGTATTCTTGAGTAAGACAGAAAACTTTAAAGTACAGGAACACTCAAAAAATGACAAACACACAATACAAACACATACACACTTGTATGTATGTATAATGTATTATATACATCTGTATATGAACATGACAACATGGAGAAAAATATGGAATAATATAACCTAGGTTATTAATATGGGTTAGAAGGACCTGGCAGGGCAGGAATGTGGATGAAAGGGAAGAAAAAAGGGGGAAGAATGAACAAACTCCCCCCTCCCTCTCAAAAAAAAAAACCAAAAAAAACCTGTACTGAAAATAAGTGTCATATTTATGCACTTTTGTAACTTTATGTAAATATAAAATGTAGATTTAAATTTTTTCATTTAAATAAAAAATTTCATGATTGCTTTTCTGCTGTGTGTACATCAGCGATGGGAAAGACAACATTCAAAGTCCTTTCCCACAGAAAATAACTATGCACATCAAATTCCAACCACGTGTCAAGTGCCAAGTTTACATCATCTTTCATTTATTTTGCTTTAAAAACAATGAGTATGGCCTTCCTAGACAATTTTTTTATTACTTTCTGTGATAACAGAGTTCCCATCAATAAAACAAAGAACTGACTCAAGAAAAGAATCTCTGATGGAGTTTTAGTTCTTCTTCAAAGCATTTTCTTAATCTTCATACCCAAGAATCTTCCAAAAGTAAGAGAAATCCCTTATCAGTGATGTCCTGACACAGGCAGGAGCTCTTTATAATATTCCCATCTTTTTTACCCTAGTGCTCCCACTCATTCTATTCTACTTTAAGTTTTGATCTCCGTCTAAGAGGCATCTTTTTTTTTTTTTTTTTTTTTTGCGGTACATGGGCCTCTCACTGTCGTGGCCTCTCCCGTTGCAGAGCACAGGTTCCGGACATACAGGCTCAGCAGCCATGGCTCACGGGCCCAGCCGCTCCGTGGCATGTGGGATCTTCCCGGACCGGGACACGAACCCATGTCCCATGCATCAGCAGGCGGACTCTCAACCACTGTGCCACCAGGGAAGCCCTAAGAGGCTTCTGTAAAGCTGGAAGTCATAACACATGTGTGTCTATTGTCTATTCTTTGACAGTTTTCCCCAAAATAGCAACAGATGGCAGTTTGTGACTAAAATATCTAATAAAACTCACCAATTGACTGCCCATAACCTCTAAGCATTAGATTCTAAAATCTAGTGAATCAAAGGCAGGGGGAAATTTTTTTTCAAATTCAATCTTCTCCAAATAGATCGGGTTCCTTGATGTATAATCACTAACAGTAAATTGATTTACGAGATGAACTAAATAGATTTCTACACATTTATACTTTCATTTCTAGAAGGTAAAATGGTATATGTCACTGTGAATCCCAGGTGACATTCTTGTAAATTTTATCCATTTTCAAACTTTCTGAGTAAATGAGGCTACATCTCAAATACGACAATGCACTTATGCATATGTTCAACTAGATACTAGGAATATAAGATAGACATAGTCTCTGCCTTCACAGAGCTTAGAAGTACAAGAGGGGAACAAGACAAGTAATCACAAAAGTAACTACACAGTAAGAGGCAGAGCAGTGAAGAGGTTAAGTGTGGGGTAAACTGTCTAAATTCAAACTCAGTTCTTCAAATTATCAGGGTGTAACCCTAAAAAATTACTTAATCCTTCTGACAATATCATGTACCAGTACACAGTCAAGGTTTACTAAATGTTAGCTGCAGCTATTACTGTTATTCTTATTAAAGGATGTCATGAAGCTACAAAAGGGGCCTAAATTAACCGGGTAGTTCTGGAAATGAAGATTAAAGCTGATATCTGAAGGGTGAGTAGAATTTAGGTAAAAAGTGGATTGGCGAAGTGAGAGGAATGATATTCTAGGTAAATGGAACAGCGTGTACAGACATGAAGGGGAGAGTGAAGGAAATGAAATTAGAGAGGGTTACGTAGGGCCCAAATCACTGGCCAGATGCACCAGATGCAGATGCATTTACTAAGATGAGGAAAACTGTAAGAAGCAGATTTTTTAGTAAACGGGAGGACAAGGAGATTAACAGTTTAGTTCATTATGCTTGATATCTTCTTTTTAAAAGTATAATCAACATACATTATATTAGTTTCAGGTGTGCAACATATTGATTCAACACTTGTATACATTGTGAAATTATCACCACAATAAGGCTAGTTACCATATGTCACATACAAAGTTATAAACCTTTTTTCTTGTAATAATAACTTTTAAAATTTTTCTTAGCAACTTTCAAATTTGTAATGCAACATTACTGACTATAGCCACCATGCTGTACATCACATCCCTGTGACTTTATTTCATAACTGGAAGTTTGTACCTTTTGATCCCCTTCACCCATTTTGCCCACCCCTCAACCCCCCTCCCCTCTGGCAACCAGATTCATTCTCTGTATCTATGAGTTCCGTTTTATTTTGTTTGTCCATTTGTTTTCTTTTTAAAATTCCACATATAAGTAAAATCATATGGTAATTGTCTTTCTCTGACTTATTTCACTTAGCATAAAACCCTCAACGTCCATCCACGTTGCTGCAAATGGTAAAATTTCATTCATTTTATGGCTGATTAGTATTCCATTGTGTGTATACACACACACGCCCCACATCTTATTTATCCGCTCATTCACTGATAGACACTTCGGTTGTTTCCATATCTTGGCTATTGTATTCCATTCTGTGTGTGGATACACACACACATCCTACACCTTATTTATCCACTCATTCACTAATAGACACTTTGGTTGTTTCCGTATCTTGGTTGCAGTGAACATAAGCGTGCATGAATCTTTTCAAATTAGCGTTCTCATTTTCTTCAGATAAATACCCAAAAGTGGAACTGCTGAATGATATGGTAGTTCTATCTTTAATTTTTTGAGGAACCTCCATACTGTTTTCCATAGTGGCTGCACCAATTTACATTTCCACCAACAGTGCACAAAGGTTCCCTATTCTCTATATCCTCACCAACACTTGTTATTTCTTGTCCTTTTGATTATAGTCATTCTTACAGGTATAAGGTGTGTCACACTATGGTTCTGATTTGCATTTCGCTGATGATTAGTGATGTTGAGCATCTTTTAATATGCATGGTTGGTCATCTGTGTATCTTCTTTGGAAAAATGTCTATTCAGACCCTCTACCCACTTTTTAATAAGATTGGTTGTTTTATTTGTTATTGAGTTGTATGAGTTCCTTACATATGTTGTATATTAAGTCCTTATCAGGTATATGATTTGCAAATATCTTCTACCATCCAGTAGGTTGCTTTTTATTAATGGTTTCCTGTGCATGCTTTTCAGTGTGATGTAGCTCAGCGGTCCCCAAACTTTTTGGCACCAGGGGCCAGTTTTGTGGAAGACAATTTTTCCATGGACCGGGGATGCTGGAGTGGTACATTCAAGCACATTGTATTCATTGTGCACTTTATTTCTATTATTATTATATTGTAATATGTAATGAAATAATTATACAACTCACCGTAATGCTGACAGGAGGCAGAGCTCAGGTGGTAATGCGAGCAATGGGGAACGGCTGTAAATACAGATGAAGCTTCACTCACTCGCCCGCTGCTCACCTCCTGCTGTGCGGCCTGGTTCCTAACAGGCCACGGACTGATACCGGTCCGTGGCCTGGGGGTTGGGTACCCTGATGTAGCTCATTTTTTAATTTTTGCTTTTGTTGCCATTGCCTTTGGAGTCAGATCCAAAAATATATCTCCAAGAGCAATGTCAAGGAACTTACTGCCTATGTTTTTCTTCTAGGAGTTTTATGGTTTCTGGTCTTAAATTCAAGTCTTTAATCCATTTTGAGTTAAATTTTGTGTATAAGTTAGTAGTCCAGTTTTCCAATCACTATTTATTAAAGAGACTGTCCTTTGCCCATTGCATATTCTTGCCTCCTTTGTTGCAAGTTAATATACCATCTATATGTGGGTTTATTTCTGAACTCTCTATTCTGTTCCATTGATCTACATGGCTTTTATGTTGATACCATACTGTCTTGATTATGATAGCTTTGTAATATAATTCTGAAACCAGGGAGCGTGATGTGATGTCTCCAGCTTTGCTCTTTCTCATGATTGCTTTGACTATCTGGGATCTTTTGTGGTTCCTTCCATAAAAATTTTAGGATTGTTTGCTCTATTTCTGTGAAAAATGCCACTGGAATTGATAGGGATTGCAATGAATCTATAGATTGCTTTGGGTAATATAGATATTTTAACAATATGTTAAAAATTGTTCCAATCTATGAGCACAGGATGTTTTTCCATTTACATGTGTCTTCTTCAATTTCTTTTGTCAATGTCTTATAATTGTCAGTGTGCAGGTCCTTCCACTTCCTTGGTTAAATTTATTCCTAGCTATTTTATTCTTTCTGATGCAACGGTAAATGGGATTACTCTATTAATTTCTCTGATAGTTCACTGTTAGTGTATAAAAATGCAATAGATTTTTGTATATTGATTTTGTACCTTTCAACTTTATTGATTTATTAGTTCTAACAGTTTTTTTTTTTTGGTGGAGTCTTTAGGGTTTTCTAAATATAAAATCATGCCGTCCACTAATAGTGAGTTTTACTTCTTCCTTTCCAAATTGGATGCCTTTTATTTATTTTTCTTATCTCACTGCTTTGGACTTCCAGTGCCAATACCAGTGGCAAAAGTGAACAACCTTGTCTTGTTCCTGATCTTAAGGAAAAAGCTTTTAGCTTTTCCCTGTTGAGTATGATGTAAGCTCTGGGCTTGTCATATATAGACTTTATTATATTGAGAGACACTCCTTCTATACCAATTTTGTTGAGAGTTTTTATCATAAATGGAGGGTGAATTTTGTCAAACACTTTTCTCCATCTGTTGAGATGATTATATGATGATCTGGATGATCTGGACTTCATTATGCTTGAGATATCTTTGAGATATGAAACTAACAAACAATCAGTTTAATATATGGGTAAACAAGCCTGGAATTTTATTTTTAATAAGTTTATCACACTGTGCTCCTATGAAAATAGCAAGAAGTAGATATCAGATCACTGTTAAAACAAAAATGTCACAAAAAAACAATAAAACTTTTTTTCCTCCTACAGATCCCATACTATCCAGCAGAAATCAGAGGCATTTATTTATTTATTTTTATTTTTATGTTTTCTGTGGTACGCAGGCCTCTCACTGTTGTGGCCTCTCCTGTTGTGGAGCACAGGCTCTGGACGCGCAGGCTCAGTGGCCATGGCTCACGGGCCCAGCCGCTCCACAGCATGTGGGATCTTCCCGGACCAGGGCACGAACCTGTGTCCCCTGCATCCGCAGGCAGACTCTCAACCACTGCGCAACCAGGGAAGCCCCCTAGAGGCATTTTTTTAATGCTTTGAAAACTGTAGCCCACAGTTCCCTTACCACACCAATTCCACGATGGTAGCTAGGAAGGCTATGGGGGTATGAGTATTAAACTAGAATATCAGAAGTGGCTTTTCCCTACATCCTTCTACTATTCTAGAGCATGGCCAAATGTCCCTGGCAAAGAAGGGAACCTACTGACTCTTGGGCTCCAATGTGTTGAATACGTTCTTCACAGAGAAGCTCTAAAAGAATAATGAAAAGCATAGTATACACAAATGGTTGGGTACAGAGATTAGTTCAATGCAAGAGAAGAAAACAGCTCCACACAATAATAGATATGCTTCAGATTTCCTGATAACTAGCATTAATTAGTATTTATTATAAAGTATCACATGTTTATGCTTCATAAAAATACTTCCTTATATAGAGTCAGTGTATCTTGATTTTGTAAATATTAAGCAATATGGCAAGAACAATAGAGCTGTCAAATGATAGTCTGCAAAATAAAGTATTAAGTCTTATGATTCATTTAAAAATTTCATTTTTTCAGTTCACAAAACAATTAAATCCATGGGATCTTTCTAATAACTTAAACAAGACCTCCTATTTTCTTGGAGACCGCCAATGGGGGAAATAATGAGAGTTGCTGTCAGAAGATCTATCTTGGAGGTCTGACTTTACCTGTATGTATGTATGTATTTGTTGTCTTAGGTAAATCATATCTCCTAAATCTCAAGTTTCTCACCTGAAAAAGGCAATATCATTACCCATCTCCAGAGACACTTGATCAAATGAAGTCATATAACTGAAAGTACTTTAAATGATAGAATGCTAAATAATTGTAAGTAGTCACTATTCACATTACCACATGCAGTGAGGTACAAATTACAGCAGCTGAACATTAAAAACAGATGAAGATTGTATGTACTTGAACTCATCAATTTGACAAATTTCTCTTTAGATATAGTACCAACAAAATACAGTTTATCCCACTTTGCATTATATAATCCCATATATCAGTGGCTCTAACCGAAACCATGCTTAACAATTACCTCAAGTGTTTTGCTTTTTTTAAATTGTGGTAAAATACACACAAAATTTACCATTTAACCATTCTTAAGTACACAATTTAATGGCATTAAGCACATTCACTGTTCTGCAACCATTACCACTATCCATCTCCAGAACTTTTTCATCATCCCAGAATGGAATTCTGTAGCCATTAAACAATAATTCCCCATTCCTTCCTCTCCTCAGTCGCTGGTAACCACTTGTCTCTATGAATTTGACTGTTGTAGGTACCTCATATGATTGGGATTATACAAATTTATCCTTTTGTGCCTGGCTTCTTTTGCTTCACAAAATCTTTTCAAGGTTCATCCACATTGCAGCATATATCAGATTTCATTCTTTAAAAAAAAAAATAAGTTTATTTATTTATTTATTTATGGCTGTGTTGGGTCTTTGTTTCTGTGTGAGGGCTTTCTCCAGTTGCGGCGAGTGGGGGCCACTCTTCATCGCGGTGCACAGGCCTCTCACTGTCGCGGCCTCTCCCGTTGGGGAGCACAGGCTCCAGACGCGCAGGCTCAGTAGTTGTGACACACGGGCCTAGCCACTCCGTGGCATGTGGGATCTTCCCAGACCAGGGCTCGAACCCATGTCCCCTGCATTGGCAGGCAGATTCTTAACCACTGCGCCACCAGGGAAGCCCCAGATTTCATTCTTTTTTAAACTGATAACTCCTAATAATCAAAAGACTATTTTTTAGAGCAATTTTAGTTTCACAACAAAACTGAGCAGAAAGTAGAGAGATTTCCCATATACCCTCTGCCCGCATACATGCATAGCTTCCTCTGTTATCAACATTCCCCTATCAGAGTGGTACATTTGTTACAACTGATGAATCTATATTGACATATCATTACCACCTAAAATCCTTAGAGTTCACTCTTGGTTTTATACGTTCTACATTCTATGTAATTTAAATTATACTTTTTCATTGTCGATATACAGGAAAGTGACTTACTTTTGTAATTTAACCTTATATCTTGCAACCTTGTTAGAATCACTTATTAGTTCCAGGAGTTTTTTTGTCCATTCTCAGGAGTTGTTTTTTTTTTTTGTCCATTCTTTCAGATTTTCTACATAAACAATCATGTCATTTGCAAGCAATGATGGTTTTATTTCTTCTCTCCAAACCTGCATTCCATTTATTTCCTTTTCTTGTTTAATTGCATTAGCTAGGACTTCCAGTATGATGCTGAAAAGCAGTGTTAAGAGGGCACATCTTGGCATTGTTCCTGATCTTAGTGGAAATGCTTTGACTTTCTCAACATTAAGTATGATGTTAGTTGTAGGGTTTTTTTTTTGGGTTTTTTTGCGGTATGCGAGCCTCTCACTGCTGTGGCCTCTCCCGTTGTGGAGCACAGGCTCCGGATGCGCAGGCTGAGCGGCCATGGCTCATGGGCCTAGCCACTCCGCGGCATGTGGGATCTTCCTGGACCGGGGCACAAACCCGTGTCCCCTGCATTGGCAGGCAGACTCTCAACCACTGCACCACCAAGGAAGCCCGTAGCTTTTTTTGTACCTATTCTTTATCTAGTTGAGGAAGTTCCCCTGTATCCCTAGTTTACTAAGTTTTTATCATGAATGAGAGTTGGATTTTGTCAAATACTTTTTTTTGCCTCTACTGATATCACCATGTGATTTTTTTCTTCTTTAGCCTAGCGATGTGAGAGGTTACATTAATTTTCATTCATTTCTTTTTAAGGCTGAATAATATTCCATTGTATGTACATAGCACATTATGTTTATCCATTTATTCATCCAGCAATGACTATTTGGGTTGTTTCTACCTTTGGCTATTGTGAATAATGCTTCTATGAACACTGGTGTACAAATGTCTGTTTAAGTCCCTGCTGTCAACTCTTTGGGGTATATACAGGCATACCTCACTTTATCATGCTTAGCAGATACTGTGTTTGTTTTTTGTTTTTTTAACAGACTGAAGGTCTGTGGCAACCCTGTGTGGAGCAAGTCTATTAACACCATTTTCCCAACAGCATTATTTTTTAATTAATATATGTATATTTTTAAAGACATAATGCTATTGCATACTTAACAGAACACAGTGTAATAGAAACATAACTTTTATAAGCACTGGGAAACCAAAAAATTCATGTGACTAGCTTTACTGCAATATTTGCTTTATTGCAATGATCTAGAACCAAGGTATGCTTGCACCTAGAAGTAGAATTGCTGGAATATATGGTAATTCTATGTTTAGTTTTTTGAGGAACCACCATGTTTTCTGCAGCAGCTGTACCATTTTACATTCCCATAAGTAATGCAAGAGGGGTCCAATTTCTCCAAATCCTGCCAACACATTGTTTTCTGATTTTTTGATAATAGCTATCCTAATGGGTGTGAAGTGGTATCTCATTGTAGTACTCAATTTCATTTCCCTAATGATTAGTGATGTTAAATGTGGTTTTGTTTTTTTTAAACACCCTTGATGATTCTGATATCGGTGGCTAATCAGAAGACCCCACTTTTCATAAAACACTGATCCTGTATTAGGCATCCCTCAAAAAAGGGAAGAACTGAGGAAAAAGTTGAATCAGAAAGCAGTTTTCAACAGAAGCCAACTTGAAAGAGCTCCTAATGGCCAAAGCTGGAACAACTAAGCAATAAAATAAGTAACAATAGTACTGTACTGGGGGCAGAAGCAAGATAGGGGTAGGAAATTAAGAGGTACAAACTACTATGTATAAAATAAATAAGATACAAGGATACAATGTGCACCACAGGGAATATAGCCAATATTTTATAATAACTTTAAATGAATATAATTTATAAAAATATAGAATCACTATGTTATATGCCTAATATTGTAAGTATAAACTAACATAATCAACTATACTTTAATTAAGAAATAGTATTGGGGCTTCCCTGGTGGCGCAGTGGTTGAGAGTCCGCCTGCCAATGCAGGGGACACGGGTTCGTGCCCCGGTCTGGGAAGATCCCACATGCCGCGGAGCGGCTGGGCCCGTGAGCCATGGCCGCTGAGCCTGCGCGTCCGGAGCCTGTGCTCCGCAACGGGAGAGGCCACAACAGTGAGAGGCCCGCGTACCGCAAAACAACAACAACAAAATAGTATTGTATTATAACCCAAAGAATAAAATAAATATCCATGAGTTTCCTACAAGAGGGCAGTGACTGTCTCCCTTATCTTTATATCTTAGCACTTCCCATGTGCCTGGCGCTAGCGAATATTCAATAAACTGCAAACAACTTATGTAATCTTGTCTTTCATTTTCCCCATTTTCTCTGTGATCTGAGTTTCATTCTTTTTATTGAAACAATCTATTTACAAAAATTCTGTGCATAAACACTAAATGTAGACTACTAAATAGCAAAAACATATTCCAAAAAAGCAGTGCCTGGTGTCAGTTCAGTTCAACAAACTCCACTGAGCACTTTTTTTTTTTTTTTTGCTGTATGCGGGACTCTCACTGTTGTGGCCTCTCCCGTCGCGGAGCACAGGCTCCAGACGTGCAGGCTTAGCAGCCATGGTTCACAGGCCCAGCTGCTCCGCGGCACGCGGGATCCTCCCAGACCAGGGCACGAACCCGTGTCCCCTGCATCAGCAGGCGGACTCTCAACCACTGCGCCACCAGGGAAGCCCCACTGAGCACCTTTTAATATGCCAATCCACGAAAATGTCTGATTTAATTTTTCTTCTCAATGACCATTCTTCTTCTTCTGGAGAGATGAGGGTAGTAATTGATTTGATACTGTATTTTATTTATAAGAATCTATAGTTCTTATTACATTATGTTTAGTTTGTGTAGAACAGTGCTTCTCAGACTTTTAACATGCATATATGTCACCTAAATATCTTGTTTAAAATACAGATTATGATTTAGTAGGTCTAGGGTGGGCATTTGGTAGTTCTATCAATGCTGCTGGTCTAAGGACTGTACTTTGCACAAGGATACATACATCTGTCTATTTTGCTAAATTTTTATCTCCTTGAGGGGAGGGACCATTTCTTACCTTTATATTGTAGTTTCTGGTACTTCAGCAGGAGCTCAAGTACAACACTTTGAATGAGTAAAATTATATATACAATGTATTCAACTCCCTTGATGTTTCATCTATAACACCAAATTAGGAATTCCAACTTTCCCATAAGTACAAATAATCCTCTGTAACGGGGTCCCCAACCCCTGAGCCACGGACCAGTACTAGCCTGTTAGGAACCAGGCTGCACAGCAGGAGGTGAGCAGCAGGTGAGCAAGCGAAGCTTCATCCGTATTTACAGCCGCTCCCCTTCGCTCACATTACTGCCTGAGCTCTGCCTCCTGTCAGATCAGCGGCGGCATCAGATCCTCATAGGAGCAGGAACCCTACTGTGAACTGCGCATGCGAGGGATCTAGGTTATACACTCCTTATGAGAATCTAATGCGTGATGATCTAGGTGGATCTGAGGGGAGCGGCTGCAAATACAGATTATCATTAGCAGAGAGGTTTGACTGCACAGAGACCATAATAAATCAACTGCTTGCAGACTCTCATCAAAATCCTATCAGTGAGTGGCAAATGAAAACAAGCTCAGGGCTCCCACTGATTCTGCATTATGGTGAGTTGTATAATTATTTCATTGTGTATTACAATGTAATAATAGAAATAAAGTGCACAATAAATGTAATGCACTTGAAACATCCTGAAACCGCCCCCTCCCCCTGGTCTG
Organism: Aethalodelphis obliquidens; assembly: GCF_003676395.1. NCBI lineage: Eukaryota > Metazoa > Chordata > Mammalia > Artiodactyla > Delphinidae > Aethalodelphis > Aethalodelphis obliquidens. The sequence continues at coordinate 12,608,091 of NW_020837956.1, read as the reverse complement.
TGGAAAAACTGTCTTCCATGAAACCAGTCTCTGGTGCCAAAAAGGTTGGGGACCGCTGCTCCATAAGTCCATTAGTTCCTTTCCAATTCTCTTCTACTTCACAAAATCCTAACTTCATTCATGAACAACAAAACTGAACTTAATCACAACTAGATCATTCCCACTGGTATACAAAAATGCTCAGAACAACAAAAAAAAGCTTTCCTTGCCCTCAGGTAACCTAGCCTTCCACTCATTTTCTGTTGCCTTTCAGAGATATACTCCTCAAGTCTCCATAGTAATTTTCTCTACCCACCCCCCAGGCTCTTCTCCACTTAGGTCTATCAGGGTCACCAAGGACTGCCATTCTGCAAAGTGGCCAGGGCTAAATCCCTGACCTCATCTCACCTGGCCTCTTGGCAGCATGACATAGTTGACCACAGTTGAAACCCCTTCTTCATTTGACTTCCAAGGCACCATGCTCTCCTAATGGTCCATTTCAATGGACACTCTTAGTCTTCTCTCCATCTCTGAAATGCTGGAGTCCTCCAAAGCTCAGTCCTTGGCACTTTTCTCTTCTTCATCCAGTGTACTCTAAGTGACCCAGTCCATGGCTTTACCAACTATTCACTCATAATTCCCCCATTTTTATCCCCAAACTTAACCTTTCCCCTGATCTGGGATATCTACACTCTATACATCTCCACTTGAATGTCTAATAATTCCCTCAAACTTACCACAACCCAAACTGAATTCTTAGGTCTGACTCCACCCTCAAACTACTCCTCCTCACATTTTTCTCATCTCAGTAAATGGCACCTCCATTCAGTCAGCATGGGCCAAAAATACAGCAGTCAACCTTGATTCCTCTTTTCATTCTTCCCTACACATTCAACAAATCTATTTGTTTTACCCAAAATATACCCCAATTCTGACACCTTCTTACCACCTAAACTACTAGTCCACATGACCATCACCTCTTGCCTCCAAACTGGTCACTTTGGTTCATTCTTGCCCATCAATAATCTTTTTTCCTTCAGAGTGCCCAGAATCATCTTTTTTTTTTTAAACCTAAATTTGACTTTGTCCTTTGCTCAAAATTTTCTAATGGTTTAACCATCATTAAGCATGTAAGTTTCTAGATGAAGTAGTCCCTTTCTACTTTTCCCAGCTTATCTCTTATAATTCTTCCTCACAAATGTAACACTCTAGTCATACTGGTTGTCCTGATCTTTCTTACACATACCAAGTTTGTCCTGCTTCAAGGTCTTTAGCTAACCCCTCTTTTAGGATGCTCCTTCACCAGATTTTTGCATGGCTGGCTCCTTCTGAACATTCTTGTCTCTTCTCAAATGTCACCTCCTCCAGAGGCCTTCCTTGACCACCACATTTAAAAGAACACCTTCCCTTCTTATCTCTCAGACCCTCTTTATCCCAACCTGCTTCATTTTGTTTATTACACTTACTCTTTTCTGAAACCACAATAGTTCTTTGTCCATTTATTTGTTTGCTTTCTCCTACCAGAATTTAAGGTTCATGTAAATAGCGACTTTGTCTCATCACTTTCTATCTCTGTGGTATCTAGAGTACCTCTTGTCATTTTGTTGGTTGGCTGAATGAATAAATGAATGATTAAGAAACAAAAACCACTAAATATATTTATAATTAAAGTCAATTCAAATTTTTAAGAAATTAAAAGAAATCCAAGTTTGATGTGAATTAGACTTACTACAAAACCATTGCCATTAGTCTCTACAAACTCCTTGTAAGCATCAGAAAGTTCCCTTCAGACTCTGAATACAAAGTATCTGCTTCTATATCCTTCAATGATTAAATCAATTTTCTGAAGTACTACCAATGTTAAGCTGAAAAAAAGAAAACTATCCTTATTTAAACTTCTAATTTAATTACTAGTATTATTTTCTACCATTTTCCTATTCTGTAAATATTCAGATTTTCTTCTATATGAGAGTTAAATGTGCTTTTGCAGCACTGGCCTGGAAACTAACCACCAGGTCTAATGCTGAGCTGTTGCCCAAAGACTGCAAATATCCCTTCTCTCTCAACAGACACTTCCTGCCATTTGGGCCCTTAACCTGAAATTTTGGAATCTCCTCACTTTCCACTAGCTGAAGGGTTAACACCTGACACAGTAGGGTGCCTATTCACACCAGTCAGATTACTAATACCAGTCACTGGATATTTTGAATGTGGTCACTGCAGCACCAGATTAAAGCTGCATATGAGAAAACAGAGGGGGGGAAAACTTGAAGTGAACTTAAACAGCCAACTTATATTTTTAAAAAAAAATAAATCAAAGACTAAGCATCCTTTTTTGCCTTTTCTAATTTAAGATGACTTTATCAGCTCTATTCCTTCATTTTGGATCCACCATCTGGATCTAAAGCAGGAGTTTTCAACCTCAGCACTCCTGACATCTTAAGCCAACTAATTCTTTTTCATGGGGGCTGACCTGTATACCAAGTTCAGCAGCATAACTTGGACACTAACCACTAGATGGCATTAGCAGCAACTCACCCACCCAAGTTGTGACAAACAAAAATGTCTCTAGACATTGCCAAATGTTACCTTGGGGGGCAAAATCACTACTGGTTGAGAACCACTGATCTAAAGTACACCTTTCCCCACCTCTTCACAGCCTACCACACGTACCTGGATTCCGTGCCCCACTACAAATTTTCTTGGATAAAAATAAAATCTCCAACACTTCGTAACTCTCGAACCTAACCCAGCAGACCTTTTCCTCTCTACCATTTATATATATTCTCTTACAATATTCCTTGTGTTTTCACAACACGCATTCACATTGTACTTAAATCTCAACTTTTAAAAATAGCAAATTCATATATTTACACCTTACATATCTACTGACAAAGAAATCACATCTTTTTAAGGCAAGAAAGGTACATGATATACTTAAAACTTGAAATAAATTTTTAAAATTGTAGTTGATTTACAATGTTGTGTTGGTTTCTGGTGTACAGCAAAGTGATTCAGTTATACATATATTTTCCATTGTGGTTTATTACAGGATATTGAATATACATCCCTCTGCTATACAATAGGACCTTGTTGTTTATCTGTTCTATATATAATAGTTTGCATCTGCTAGTCCCAAACTCCCAATTCAATCCTACCCTGACCCCCACTCTCCCCGGCAACCAAAGTCTATTTGTAGACTTTTTAATGATGGCCATCCTGATTGGTATGAGGAGGTAGGTACCTGACAGTACTTTTGAGTTGCATTTCTCTAATAATTAGTGACGTTGAGCATCTTTTCATGTGCCTATTGGCCATCTGTATGTCTTCTTTGGAGAAATATCTATTTAGGTCTTCTGCCCATTTTTTTTCTTTTTTTGTGGTACGCGGGCCTCTCACTATTGTGGCTTCTCCCGTTGCGGAGCACAGGCTCCGGACGCGCGGGCTCAGCGGCCATGGCTCACGGGCCTGGCTGCTCCGCAGCATGTGGGATCTTCCCGGACCGGGGCACGAACCTGTGTCCCCTGCATCGGCAGGCGGACTCTCAACCACTGCACCACCAGGGAAGCCCTGCCCATTTTTTTATGATTTTTTTTTTTTTCTGTTACTGAGTTGTTTGCATATTTTGGAAATTAATCCCTTGTTAGTTGCATCATTTGCAAATATTTTCTCCCAGTCCGTAGGTTGTCTTTTTGTTTTGTTTATGGTTTCCTTTGCTGTGCAAAAACTTACACATTTGATTCGATCCCATTTGTTTATTTTTGCTTTTATTTCTATTGCCTTGAGAGACTGACCTAAGAAAATATTGCTACGATTTATGTCAGAGAATGTTTTACCTATGCTCTCTTCTAGGAGTTTTATAGTGTCATGTCTCATATTTTAAGTCTTTAAGCCATTTTGAGTTTATTTTTGTGTATGGTGTGAGGGTGTATTCTAACTTCATGACATGTGGCTGTCCAACTTTCCCAACGCCACTTGCTGAAGAGACTGTCTTTTCCCCATTGTATATTCTTGCCTCCTTTGTGGAAGATTAATTGACCGTAGGTGTCTGGGTTTATTTCTGGGCTCTCTATTCTGTTCCATTGATCCATATATCTGTTTTTGTGCTAATACCACAATTGTTTTGATTACTATAGCTTTGTAGTATTATCTTAAGTCTGGGAGGGTTATGCCTCCTACTTTGTTCTTTTTCCTCAGAATTGCTTTAGCAATTCTGGGTCTTTTATGTTTCCATACAAATTTTAGTATCATTTGTTCTAGTTCTGTGAAAGATGTCATGGGTAATTTGATAGAGATCGCATTAAATCTGTAGATTGCTTTGGGTAGTATGGCCATTTTACCAATATTAATTCTTCCAATCCAAGAGCATAGGGTATTTTAGAACTTGAAATAAATTTTTAAAAAATTAATCAAAGTATGCTTCAACAGAAAAGATTAGAAATTTCAAACAGAATCTCTTCAAAATCAAGACAAATTTAAATCCACTTGGAAGCTCTTAATTAGTTGTAAAAAAGTCTCTTCAAACTAGGCATTCAAGAAAAACTTCATACATAACCACTCAAATTTCCCAATTAAAGTTTAAAATGAAAATGACAATTTACTTCTAAATCAAAGTGCTATGTTATAATTTCAGAATTCTTATGAGGCAATATTACTTCCTTTGTAAAATGTGACTCCAAAAAAGTGACTCTACAAATTAACCAAAGATCCCCCAAAATCAATTACTATAGAAATACTTTAATTTTTTTTAAAAATGCATTTTAAAAATGAACATTTAACTAAATGTTAAATATTTGTTAACTCTTACAATAACAGGAAACTTCCTGTACTTTATCTCTAATCTTCAACCATCTTGCAAGATAGGCATGATTTTATTGTACGACAATTAAGGGTTATTCAGGCCATTCTTAATATGTGTGAATAAGTAGGACCTGGATTAAAATCTTTTTTTTCTGGATTAAAATCTTGACTCTAACTTAACAGCAGTATGACTCTGGACAAGACATGTAACTTTTCAGTCTTCCTACTCCATAAATTGGGGCCAATATCTACAATATAATGTTATAACAAATATTAAATAATGAATGCAAATATGCTATATAACTTTAAGGGATTATTATTATGTGTGTGTGTATGTGCCCATAAAATTGTAAGTAACATCACTATCGGTGAAGTGCTAAGGAAGTCCTTTCATTATAATTTGTATCACATACACAACACACACACAACACATACAGACTTTCAAGAATACTGTATCAGTTAAGTGATGACTTAAGTATATTTATTTCAGAAATTACTAATGCAGGTGCTTCTGTACTACTAATCCAGGTGTTTTTGTACTTCTGTACTAAAAGTGTTATTAAACTGCAATCTATTTTTTTCTTTCAATTGAGGCTGCAATACAGTTTTAACTAACTTGTTTCTTCTGTGGATTTATAAAGATAGTTCTCCCTTCAACTAACTGTAGTGAATATCTGTCGTTTCTGGGCATCTTCCTAACAGGACTCTGACTTTCTTTTGAGGAATGAGCTCTCCCTCTCTGTGCAATGTTGGTAAAAGAGGAATTTCTGGTGACCACTTCCCAACATAGAAGCCAAAAGGGCTAAACACTACCTCTTCCAGTTCTAGCATAGCCAGGGGATGGGCACAGACACTCTTCCCTAAAACATAAGCAGGTAACCCAAGGAAGGAAAGACTGACTAGGGGTCAGTCGCAGCAGAAGCAGAGATCTAGCACGTCTTTTCCACTTCAAAGCCTGCTGCCATGAACCCTGAGGCCCTGAACAGAGCTCCCTTGGCTCTGATAGTTTCTCTATCAGGGCTACTCTCCCCTTCCATGACCCTCTAAGCAGCACCTTCCAACAAATTTCTTTTTAAAACCAAGTCCTTTTATTTGCAACTAAGAACTCCAACTGTACACTAATGGGAAACAGAAAGGGGAAAATCTGGAAATAAACTAGATAAGGAAGGTAGATGTGTTTCTTTTTCATGCTGACATCTGACTTTTGTAGGTTTTAAGTACAATATTAAACAAAATGTCTAACCGTTAAGGTACAACAATAATTATTTCCTTAAAATTTAATTTTTAAAGTATTAAAAATATATCCAGAATAAAGTTATATAATTAAATATTTCAGTATCCACTGAACTCGTAACACATAATAGAAAAAAAAATCCTCAAATATACATCTTTAACCTGTTAAATCAGAGAGAGGACTTTTCCTAAAAAGTTAGTGAGAATTTGTCTTTGTTTACTTGGGGCTCCTAATCATACTATATAACACCATAGCAATTCTGTAAGAGATGCATCTTTTTAACCCCTTTTTCCTTGGACTACCACTCAATAAATTGGTGAATTCAGTGAAGCATCAAATATATAGAAATGTAACTTCCTGAAAATGTGTAGTCTACAATACCTTTTAAGTGAAGAATATTAAGTATATCAAGCAATAAAAATGTACTTTTGAAGAAAAATGTTGAATGTTCCTGACCAGTAGGTTTAATTGTTTCAATCACCTAGATTTAAATCAAATCTGCCCTAAACATGTAGAATAGTGACTTTCTATTTCTGTTATATTTCCCTAAAATGACTGATTGCCTATGTGGTTAGGTTCTAGTAAACTATAATAGTAAAGACAATCTTTAGTGTTTTGCAAAGGGGAGGCACATTTATGTACTCTATAGCAAAGTATTAGTAATCAAAATGACTTGTCACCACTTTCATTTCCACCAACACAGGACCAAGTCAGAGTATGACATAAAGGTGGTGAGTAAATGTTTCTGACTGCAATGCTAATGTCAAGCCAAGTATAAGTAATTCAACTCAGAGATTCCTCTTTTCACATTCAAAACCAGAAATATGTTTTGCCAGTAGGTTTTTACTAAATTAAGATCATTTAACACAATATCTAATTTATGTGCTAAGAAGTCAGAGGGAACAGCAGCACAAAAGCCAACACAGGATACTGTTTAGAGAAACAAACAGCACGGAGTGCAGTGAGACTAAAGCAGAGTCAGCAGAGGGTTTGGAGATGAGATCAAAGAGGTAGTAGGAGGCCAGATCACTTAAGGACTTTGAGGGTGATAGAGCAGCAACGATGAGCCCTTAGAGCCTTTCTACAAGAGTACATTGCTACTCTAAGTTCAGGAAACAAAAAGTCCATTGCTATGGTTTCAGATTCCACATTGCAAATAAGAAACTACAACTTAACGGGGTCTGATGTCAAAGAAAAACATTCATATCATCTGAAAAACCTTTTCCCTTCCCAACTATTTATATGCATGAGGCTATATTTTCTTCATGTAGTTCAACTAAAACAGCATATCACAACAGACTGGATGCAGAGGGAGATATGAGAATCTGTGTTTCTTCTTCTTTTTTTTAATTTATTTTTTAAAATTTATTTTTATTTTTGGCTGAGCCATGTAGCATGCGGGATCTTAGCTCCCCTATCAGGGATCGAACCTGTGCCCCCTGCAGTGGAAGTGCAGAGTCTTAACCACTGGACCACCAGAGAAGTCCCTCTGTGTTTCTTCTATTAAGCCAGATGGTAAAGAGATTTGCAAAAATGTAAAACAATGACACTAAATTTTTTTGTTTGGAAAACATCGTTATTTTAATTAAAAATTTATTGTTGTTAATATGTAATGAGTTTACTATTTTTTAAAATTAATTAATTAATCTATTTATTTGGCTGCGTTGGGTCTTCGTTGCTGTGCGCGGGCTTTTCTCTAGTTATGGCGAGCAGGGGCTACTCTTTGTTGCGCTGTGCAGGCTTCTCATTGCGGTGGCCCCTCCCATTTGCAGAGCATGGGCTCTAGGCACACAGGCTTCAGCAGTTGCGGCACGTGGGCTCAGTAGTTGTGGCTTGAGGACTCTAGAGCGTAGGCTCAGGAGTTGTGGCGCACGGGCCTAGTTGCTCTGCGGCATGGGGAATCCTCCTGGACCAGGGCTTGAACCCGTGTCCCCTGCATTGGCAGGCGGATTCTTAACCACTACACCCCCAGGGAAGCCCGAGTTTAGTATTTTAAAATAAATTTAAATGTTTTATTTTAAAAAATATAAATTCATGGGTATAACTCATATACAAGTTGCTCTTTGAGAGCCTCAATAATTATTTAAGAGTGTAAAGGGGTCATGAGATCAAAAACTTGAGAACTATTGATCTATTAATCAAAGATGTCCTGGAGTAGCATTCCCCAATCACCATTAATAACTTCGGAGGACTTCTCGTCAGGCTAACTACAGAAAGTCTATTTACAAGTAATTCAGTCAGCCACACACATCATCGTTGTTTCCCCTCCAAAACCCCACATCATAAACCTGCTAGTCCAGTGATTTTCAAAACTTTTAGCAGGGAGAGGGGAGCTCCCAAAAGAAATCTCCACTGAACCACAATATATAACACAAATAAAAGTAAAGCTGCCCTGGTTAAAGAGAGGGTGGTGTCTCCTACCTCTAGTTCATCCATCCCCTCAGTTACCATGAAGGTCCCCCTAAGGTACTTCCTAGAATCACACAAAACACAGTTTCAAAAAATCTTTATTTTAAACCACTGCTCAAATGTGCTACTTAAAAAAGTTTCAGAAAGGTTCTGTCATTGTTTCAAAATGATCATTTTCAACTTCACCCACCAGTAGACACTAGATGTATAGTATTAGTATCTATACCTATAGAGAACTACAGAATTGGTTAAATCCCATAAACAACTCTCAGACCCATGAGAGTGTCTAAGGATTCTTGAGAAACTACTTGAGGACTGGTGGATGAGCAGAGTTAATCTGAAAAGGCTTCCTGGAGAAAGACACACTATGATTAGGCAAGCAGAAAAGTCTTAGCTCAGTTAGGAAGGGCTAGGATGAGGCACGTTTCCTAGATTATAAGGAGAACTAACAGCCAGGCAGTACGTGGCTCTCAAGTAGCTGAGTTCTGCAGGCTACATTCAAAAGTCTGTATCTGAAACAGTGAAATAACTCTCTATTCTTGAATCTGGGAAAGAAGTACATTTCCTACTTTAGTAAGTTCCCTTGGTGAAAAACGCACCAAGAATATTTGAATATTTGCTTCCAAGACAAAAATTATTCCAGTTCCACATAATCTGAGATTAACATAGGACAGGGCTGTGTCACTGTTCAAAGAAGACAGAAGTCATTAAGAGTTTTATCAGGGAAGCAGAAAAATTATTTTAGCAACATTACAGCATGGTTGGAATAGGCTACTGGCTGTGTAGAAGTCTATGCAGGAGCTGACCAAGGGCAATAAGTCAGTCAGCAGTGCTTTCACAATCTATTTTTACTGTTTAGTAGTGTTTTCTATGCATTTTATAGTTGGTGTCTAAAAAAACTAGATGTTTATATGAAGCTGCCTATTTGGCTACTCAAACTCCTATGAAAGAAACAATGCAGGGACTTCCCTGGTGGTGCAGTGGTTAAGAATCTGCCTGCCAATGCAGGAGACACTGGTTCGAGCCCTGGTCCGAGAAGATTTCACACGCCGCAGAGCAACTAAGCCCACATGCCACAACTACTGAGCCTGTGCTCTAGAGCCCGTGAGCCACAACTATTGAGCCTGCGTGCCACAACTACTGAAGCCCGCGTGCCTAGAGCCTGTGCTCCACAACAAGAGAAGCCGCTGCAATGAAAAGCCCACGGACCACAACGAAGAGTAGTCCCCGCTCACCACAACTAGAGAAAGCCTGCACGCAGCAACAAAGACCAAACACAGCCAAAAATAAATAAATAAATAAATATTTTTTTTTAAAAGAAACAATGCAGATTAACTAATTTGGGGGCACCCCCCCCAAACTTAACTATTAAGGTGAAGGGCTAAATGAAAAAAAGATTTTAGTATTTCTGTAATTATTAAAGTGAGTATTTACTAGCCTATAACCTAGACTGGCGAAAGCAAGACTGTCTTTTCCCTTAAGCAGACTTGGCTAGGGAGATTTTTGGGACAGGGGGCTGCTGGGAGGAGAGGGGGGAGAGGGCATGGGGCAGGCAGCTTTATACTTTTTCTATTACATGTCCTTTTCTCATCACTCCTCTGAATTTTCTAATAGGTGTAACATGTCTCCAAGAAATAAATAACCTGCTCACTGTACTGTTTTACATGAGTTTATTCATGGAAATCTGTCCCACATTTCATTAGCACACATTTTTTAACATCTATCTTCCTCCTCATATGCTTCCTTTGTTTAAAATCAGAAGAGAAAAGACGCTTCTAAGGGGAAATGTACCCCTTATACAAAGGGTACAAAGTTTCAGTAATGAAGGATGAGTAAGTTCTGGAGATTTAACATACAGCACAGTGACTATAGTCAGTAATACTATATTGTATTCTTGAAATTTGCTAACAGAGTACATCTTAAATGTTCTCACAACCCAAAAAAGGATGATTATGTGAGTTGGTGGATATGTTAATTAGCTTGATTGTGGTAATCACTTACAATGTAAATGTATATCAAAACATCACATTGTACACCTTAAATATATACAGTTTTTGCCAGTTATACCTTAATAAAGCTGGGAGAAAAAGAAAAAACAAAAACACCTATAAGGGCTTCCCTGGTGGCGCAGTGGTTGAGAGTCCGCCTGCCAATGCAGGGGACATGGGTTCGTGCCCCGGTCCGGGAAGATCCCACATGCCGCGGAGCGGCTGGGCCCGTGAGCCATGGCCGCTGAGCCTGCGCATCCGGAGCCTGTGCTCCGCAACAGGAGAGGCCACAACAGGGAGAGGCCTGCGTACCGCGAAAAAAAAAAAAAAAACCTATGAAATACCTTTTAAAACCTAATTATCTGTCAGGCTAAATTCATGGGGTTTTTTGGTATATAGTAAAGCAATAAAATACCATTTAGCACAGATTCAAGTTTTAAGTCATTTCAAAAATATTAAGCTTTTTATTATTAATATCTAAAGAAATGTTACCAAGGAGATCTGTATTTGAAAATCACTAAAAATATATGAGCTGATATAAATTTGTACTTTTCTTCAAACAAAAAAGAATTATTGGAAATAAATTCACTAAGAACTACCTATACGCACCATTAATTAGCTATGTAATCTTGGATCAAGTGAGTTAATTAATCTCTACCTGAGGCAAGGAGAGAAGGGATTAATTGGATGATTAAAATTCCTTTAAGTTCTAACATTCTTTGATTATTAGATATTTTCTTAAGTTCAAGGAAATTTGTGAGGATCTGTAGGGAGACAACCCTAGGAAGAAAAGTATACTTTATGTATGCAGGAATTTTGAAAGAAACTAAATAATTCAGCCACTACCTATGGTTAAATAATTAACCATAGTTAAATAGTATAAGAAACTATGTATATGCAAATATATACAAATTATATGTGCAAATACGGAGGGTAAATCTAAATTTTATCTAGTAGACAAGCAGAAATTGCTACTTATCAGCATTTCTCTAATATCTTATGATGGCTCATAGAGATCATTAAAGCAGAGGTTCAGGAACCAAGAGCATCAGCATCACTTGTTAGAAATGTAAAACCTTGGATCCTACACAAGACCTTCTTGAATCTAGGAAATTCTGGGAGTGGGTCCCAGCAAAGTACTAAAACAAACCCCCTAAGAGATTCTAATGCTTAATAAAGTTTGAGAACAACTGACCTAAGGCACAAGCTTGAAGTAAACTCCTGAAACATTAATGATGAACCCATGATTAGAACAGCTCAAGTGCTAAACATTTTCACTTACTGAAAATTAAATATTTATATAAGCTTTAAATTAATTTTTCTGTATTAATCACAATGTTCTAAGAATGCTCTGTTTCACATAATGGGAAGAATATTTTGCAATTCATATATCTGATAAGGAACTTGTATTCAGAATATACAAAGAACACTCACAAATCAACAAGAAAAAGACAGAGAACCCAATTAAATGGGAAAAGAATCTGAATAGGTATTTCTCCAAAGAAGATATACAAATGACCAATATGCACATGAAAGATGTCTAACATTATTATTTGATAGGAAAATGCATATAAAAACCACAATGACATATCACTTCATACCCACTAGGATGGCTAGAATCAAAAAGATAATTAAGTGTTAGCGAGACTGGAGAGGAATCAGACCCCTTACACACTGCCGGTGGGAGTACAAACTGGTACAGCCACTTAGGAAACAGTATAGCAGCTCCTCAAACAGGTAAACATGAAGTTTACCACATGCCCCAGCAATTCCACTCTGAGAACTGAAAATATTATATCCACACAAAAACTTTTAAACAAATGTTTATAGCAACATTATTTTTAACAGCCAAAAGATGTAAATAAGTCAAATGTCCATCTATTGATGGATAGATAAATAAAATATAGCCATAGTATATCCATACAATGGACTATTATTTGGCTATAAAAAGGAATGAAATACTGATACATACTACAACATGGACGAGCCTAAAACATTCTGCTAAGTGAAAGAAGCCAGTCACAGAACACACGTATTATATGATTCCATTTATATGAAATGTCCAGACTAGGCAAATTTATAGAGACAGAAAGTAGCTTAATGGCTGCCTGGGGCTGCGGGGTGGGGGGGTGACAGCTGAAGGATACAATGTTTCTTTTTGAGGTGATGAAAAGGAGTAATAATTGAATGTAGTGATGGTTGTACAACTCTGTGAATATACTAAAAACCACTGAATTATATACTTTAAATGGTGGACTGTATAATATACAAATTATATCTCAGTAAAGCTCTTACCCAAAAAAAGAGAGAAAGAAAAGAAAGAATGAAAAGAATCAAGAAAATTTAAAGAAAAACATATATTTTCATTATAGGAGTAGTTTCAGCAGTATGCCTAAAACAACTGATTAGATAATATAGAAAATAACTTTATATGTAGCATTATATGAATTCTGACAGCATTCTGGACACCCATCCTAACTAAGCCTGGTTTGAATTATATCTTATTTAAAAATTAATTACCAAAGTTTGTTCCAAATATTGACACTTCTGACAAAGCAACATTTACATTACAAATATAAGGCTACTTTTTAAATACATGTTTTTAAAAACCAGAAGTATGTCTCCTTCATAAAATGTTCAACTAATTTCTTGCTTTTAATTACCAGAAGCACAAAGGGAGCAGGAGTTTTCAAATTATGAGCACAGAACTGAGTGCTTCCCCAGGGCTTCTCCAAGTACCACCAGGTAAAGGTGAGGCATAATTCTACACATTGCCTCTGAAAAAAAGAAAAACTTTCTTTGTGATCTGTAATATACTGAATTTTTCTTTAAGATCTTGTTTGTTTTTTGTTGTTGTTTGCTTCTATTTTTTAAAAGGGAGAAGAGCTCATTACTGAGAGGAAAGAACAAGGATTTTAAAGTATAAAAGATTAGGCTATGTAGATTCTGGGGAGTAAGCCTGGTGGGATAGAGGAAGGGAAAGAAGAGGAAGAGATTTTCACTTTTATTACAAATGCATCTGTTTTATTTTAATCTGAATTTGAATACTGAACGATTATTACTATTTAAAAGGGAACAAGATCCCACAAAGTGAGTCACAGGAAGATCTCAATCTTTTAAGTTCTTTTTTTATTTTTAAGAAGGTTATAAAACCAATATGAAGATGCCCATAGTTACCAACATATCGGCTATTAAATGTAAACCATTTAAAACTTTTATTTTTAAAAAATACTTGTATTTTAAAATACTTTTATTATTTTTTTTTTTTGCGGTACGTGGGCCTCTCACTGTTGTGGCCTCTCCCGTTGCGGAGCACAGGCTCCGGACGCGCAGGCTCAGCGGCCATGGCTCACGGACCCAGCCGCTCTGCGGCATGTGGGATCTTCCCGGACCAGGGCACGAACCAGTGTCCCCTGCATCGGCAGGCGGACTCTCAACTACTGCGCCACCAGGGAAGCCCTAAAATACTTTTATTTTTAAACTTGTATTTTTGCTGTAACCAAAGTATCCAGACTAAAACAGCTTAGTACTATGAATTGCTAAAAGTCATCACATACTCAAACTCTAAAAAAGAAACCACAGAAGAAATGTTTTCATTTATGCATGATATTTTTGTTCCACAGTGGTGACTATGTGAAAAAATTAAGAGTTACTTAATGGTAGAACAACAAAGTAAATTCTGTAAAAAGTTGAGTCCTTTAACACTTTAATCATTCTAAAAGGTAGAATTCACTCCACATACAACTGTTAATAAGGTATAAATAAGAGCATTAAGTTATGTTTTTACCAACTTCATAACTGTTCAACCTAAATACTGAATAGAAGACAAAAATCCAAGAAAGCAAAAGCAAACTAGAATTGATTTATTATATAGATCTGAAAATAAGAACCAGAAATGGTTACTTATACTTTTCCCACTGGGCAAAGTTTTAAACTACCTCAGGTAAAATGCTAATATAACACAGATAACTTAAATATAGTCATAAAGAGATTTCACTACTTTCAAGCCTTGGTAATTTTACAGTACATATATTAAAGACTGAAATATTTGATTCCAAATTTCAAATAGGGTCAGTGGAATGAAAAATTACCTTTGCTAATAGAATCTGAAAATATAAAGTACCCTGGCTTAGAAAGGGGTGGGGTGGGTAATAGATAAATGTAATTTTTTTTTTACTTCACTGGAGACCTTCTTTTTAAGAGTTAGTTTATGTAGCTATAGCTGCTATGAAAAATTAAGTAGAACTATCATTACCATCTAAAAAGTAGTACTTTATGAAATAATTTTACTAAACTTTCTAAGTCATTTCTATTTTAGAGCAACATAATACAACTTCAGCTGGGAAAAAAATTTTTTTTCACACAAAAAACTCATACACACATGCAAGAGTAGATTTCCTAAATAGACTGGCTTGAATGCAGCCGGAGGAAAACACCACCTTACCTACATTAGAAAAACAATTAAAATAACAGAAGATTTCTCATCTAAAACCAGGGAGGTCAGAAGGAAGTCAAATAATATTTTTTAGGTGCTAAATGAAAAGAGCTATCAACCCAGAATCCTATACCCAGTGAAAATACTGTTCTGGAATTAAGAGGAAATCAAAACATTCTCAAATGAAACAAAATTAAGAAAATTTGTTGCCAGCAGACCTACCCTAAAAGAATGGCTAAAAGAAGTTATCTAAACAGAATGCAAACAACCAAAGGAAGGAATTTCAGAACACCAGGAAGGAAGAACAACATAAGAAAATATATAGGTAAATCCAATAGGCTTTCCTTCTCTTCTTCACGTTTCTAATTATGTTTGATTGTTGAAGCAAAATTATAACACTGTCTCATGTGGTTCTATACTAAGGCAATCATCCTATAAAGAGAATCGCATAAAGGGAGGGAGATAAAGTTTCTCTATGCTTCAATCAAACTGATAAAATGATACCAATAAGCTGTAATGAGTTATGCACAGTTTACCCTTGAACAATGTAGATTTGATCTGCATGGTTCTCCATGGTTATAGGGGGATATCTTTCAATAGTAAATACTTCACGGTCCACGGTTGATTGAACCTGGAGACTCGGAGCAACAGCAGATACTGGGGGGTAACAATAAGTTATGCACAAATTAACCCCTGCCTTGTTCAGGGGTTGACTGTATACATCATGTAATACTCAGAGCAGCCACACAAAAAGTGATACAAAGAAATACTCAAAAACACAATAAAGGAATCAAAATGGAATTCTAACAGATGTTCAAGTAACCCACAGTAAGGCAGGAAAAAGAAAACAGAAATGAAAAGCTGAACAAACAGAAAATAGCATCTAAAATGGCAGGCTAAAAACATGGAAACAACCTAAATGTCCACCGACATGACTGGATAAAAAAGATGTGGTACATATATACAATGGAATATTACTCAGCCATAAAAAAGAAGGAAATAATGCTATTTGCAACACGGATGCAACTTAGAGATTATCACATTCAGTGAAGTAAGTCAGAAAGAGAAAGGCAAATACCATATGATATCACTTATATGTGGAATCTAAAATATGGCACAAATGAACCTACCTATAAAACAGAAACAGACTCATAGACATAAGAGAACAGACTTGTAGTTGCCAAGGGTCGGGGGAAGAAGAGGGATGAACTGGGAGTTTGGGGTTGGTAGATGCAAACTATCAAATTTAGAATGGATAAACAACAAGGTCCTAATGTATAGCACAGGGAACTATATTCAATATCCTGTGATACACCATAACAGAAAAGAATATAAAAAAATAATGTATATATGTGTATAACTGAGTCGCTTTGCTGTACAACAGAGATTGACACAACACTGTAAATCAACTATACTTCCATTAAATAAAAAATAGAAAAAAACCCCACAGGCTAAGCCATAACACAGCAATAATTACACTGCATGAAAATGGTCATAACAATTAAAAGCAGAGATTACAGTGTGGATTAAGAAACATGACCTAACCAGGTACCATCTACATGATAGTCCCTTCAAATACAGTGATATAAATAGGATAAAAGTAAAGGAACAGAAAAAGATATATATCATGCAAGCATTAATCAAAGGAAAGCAGAAGTGGCAATATTAATATCAGATAAAGTAGACTTCAAAACCAAGGAAATTTATTGGACAGAAAGGGACATTACACAATGATGAAAAAGTCAACCTATCAAGAAGATACAGCATTCCCATGGGCCTCCCTGGTGGCACAGTGGTTAAGAATCTGCCTGCCAATACAGGGGACACGGATTCAAGCCCTGGTCCAGGAAGATCCCACATGCTGCGGAGCAACTAAGCCCGTGCGCCACGGCTACTGAGCCTGCACTCTAGAGCCCGTGAGCCACAACTACTGAGCTCACAAGTAACACCTACTGAGCCCGTGAGTCACAACTGCTGAAGTCCACATGCCTAGAGCCCATGCTCCGCAACAAGAGAAGCCACTGCAATGAGAAGCCCGCGCACCGCAACAAAGAGGAGCCCCCGCTCACCTCAACTAGAGAAAGCCCATGTGCAGCAACCAAGACCCAATGCAGCCATAAATAAATAAATAAATAAAGTAAAAACAAACAAAAAAAGAAGTAAGGCTTTACTTTATGCAAAAAAAAAAAAAAAAAAAAAGAAGACATAGCATTCCCAAATGTGTATCCACCAAACAACACATCTCTAAAATGTGAAGCAAAAACTGATAGAACTGAAAGGAGGATATAGAGACAAATCAACAGCTACAGCTGAACAATTCAACACCCTATCTGAACAATTAGTACAACTAGATAGAAAATCACCAAGAATTTGAAAGAACTCAACAACACCATCAGCCAACAAGAATTATTCAACATTCATAAAACACTCCATACAACAACAGAGGAAACCACATTCTTATCAAGTGCCCAAGCAACACAAAGTAAGATAGAATATATTTTGGACTACAAAACAAATCTGAACAAATTTAAAAGAACTGAAATCAGAAAGAATATGTTCTCTGACCACAATAGAAACAAACTAGAAATCAATAACAGAATGTTAACAGGAAAATCTCGAAACACTTGGAAACTAAACAACCCATTTCATTTCATTTCAGTATACTTGCTTTACAATGTTGTGTTAGTTTCTGCTGTACAACAAAGTTAATCAGTTATAGGTATACATATATCCCCACCCTCTTGGACCTCTCTCCCACGCACCTCCCTCAACCCACCCATCTAGGTCATCACAGAGCACCGAGGTGAAGTCCCTGTGGTATACAGCAGGTTCCCACTATTTTACACAAGGTAGTGTATATATGTCAATCCTAATCTCCCAGTTCATCCCACCCTCCCCTTCCCCTGGTGTCCACATGTCCGTTCTCTACATCTGCCTCTCTATTCCTGCCCTGCAAATAGGTTCACCTGTACCATTATTCTAGATTCCACATATATGCGTTAATATATGATATTAGTTTTTCTCTTGTTGACTAACTTCACTCTGTATGACAGACTCTAGGTCCATCCACATCTCTACAAATGACCCAACTTCATTCCTTTTTATGGCTGAGTACATTCCATTGTATATGTGTACCACACCTTCTTTATCCATTCCTCTGTTGATGGACATTTAAGTTGCTTCCATGTCCTGGCTACTGTAAATAGTGCTACAATAAACGCTGGGATCCATGTGTCTTTTTGCACTATGGCTTTCTCAGGGTATACACCCAGGAGTGGGATTGTTGGGTCATATGGTAGTTCTATTTTAGTTTTTTAAGGAACCTCCATACCATTCTCCATAGTGGCTGTATCAATTTACATTCCCACCAACAGTGCAAGAGGGTTCCTTTTCTCTAAACCCTCTCCAACACTTATCCTTTGTAGATTTTTGATGATGGCCATTCTGACTAGTATGAGGTGATACCTCATTGTAGTTTTGATTTGCATTTCTCGAATAATTAGTGATGTGAGCATCTTTTCATGTGCCTCTTGGCCATCCGTATGTCTTCTTTGGAGAAATGTTTATTTAGGTCTTCCACGCATTTTTGGATTGGGTTGTTTGTTGTTTTGATATTGAGTTGCATGAGCTGTTTTGTATATTTTGGAGATTAAGCCCTTGTCAATTGCTTCATTTGCAAATATTTTCTGCCATTCTGAGGGTTGTCTTTTCATATTGTTTATGGTTTCCTTTGCTATGCAGAAGCTTTTAACTTTAATTAGGTCCCATTTGTTTATTTTGTTTTTAGTTTAATTACTCCAGGAGGTGGTTCAAGAAAGATCTTGCTGTGATTTATAACAAAGAGTGTTTTTCCTATGTTTTCCTCTAAAGCTTTTGTAGTGTCCAGTCTTACATTTAGGTCTTTAATCCATTTTGAGTTTATTTTTGTGTATGGTGTTAGGGAGTGTTCTAATTTCATTCTTTTACATGTAGTTGTCCAGTTTTCCCAGCACCACTTATAGAAGAGACTGTCTTTTCTCCATTATATATTCTTGCCTCCTTTGTCATAGATTAGGTGACCATAAGTACATGGGTTTATCGTTGGGCTTTCTATCCTGTACCATTGATCTATATTCTGTTTTTGTGCCAGTACCATACTGTCTTGATTACTGTAGCTTTGTAGTGTAGTCTGAAGTTGGGAAGCCTGACTCTTCCAGCTCCATTTTTCTTTCTCAACATTGCTTTGGCTATTCAGGGTCTTTTGTGTTTCCATAAAAATTGTAAAATTTTCTGTTCAAGTTCTGTGAAAAATACCATTGGTAGTTTGATAGGGATTGCAGTGACTCTGTAGATTGCTTTGGGAAGTACAGTCATTTTCACAATATTGATGCTTCCAATCCAAGAACATGGTATATCTCTCCATCTGTTTGTGTCATCTTTGATTTCTTTCATCAGTGTCTTATAGTTTTCTGCATACAGGTCTTCTGTCTCCTTAGCTAGGTTTATTGCTAGGTATTTTATCCTTTTTGTTGAAATAGTAAATGGGATTGTTTCCTTAATTTCTCCTTCTGAACTTTTGTTGTTAGTGTATAGGCAAACTTTATCTTTTATTTATTTAATTTTAAAATATTGATTGATTTGGCTGCATCGCGTCCTAGTTGTTTCATGCGGGATCTTTGTTGCAGCACGCGGGATCGTTAGTGGCAGCGTGCGAACTCTTAGTTGCAGCATGTGGGACCTAGTTCCCTGACCAGGGATTGAACCAGTGCCCCTTGCCTTGAGAGTGCGGAGTCTTAGCCACTGGACCACCAGGGAAGTCCCTCATCATTAGTGTATAGGAATACAAGAGATTTCTGTGCACTAATTTTGTATCCTGCAACTTCACCAAATTCATTGATTAGCTCTAGTAGTTTTCTGGTGGCATCTTTAGGAGTTTCTATGCATAGTATCATGTCATCTGCAAACAGTGAGAGTTTTACTTCTTCTTTTCCAATTTGGATTCCTTTTATTTCTTTTCCTTCTCTGATTGCCATGGCTAGGACTTCCAAAACTATGTTGAATAAGAGTGGCAAGAGTGGGCAACCTTGTCTTGTTCCTGATCTTAGTGGAAATGGTTTCAGTTTTTCACCACTGAGAATGACGTTGGCTGTGAGTTTGTCATATATGGCCTTTATTATGTTGAGGTAGGTTCCCTTTATGCACACTTATGGGTGTTGAATTTTGTCAAAAGCTTTCTCTGCATCTATTGAGATGATCATATGGTTTTATTCTTTAATTTCTTAATATGGTGTATCACATTGATTTGCATATATTGAAGAATCCTTGCATCCCTGGGATAAATCCCACTGGATCATGGTGTATGATCCTTTTAATATGTTGTTGGATTCTGTTTCCTAGCATATTGTTGAGGATTTTTACGTCTATGTTCATCAGTGATACTGGCCTGTAATTTTCTTTATTTGTGATATCTTTGTCTGGTTTTGGTATCAGGGTGATAGTGGTTTACAGAAAGAGTTTGGGAGTGTTCCTCCCTCTGCAATTTTTTGGAAGAGCTTGAGTAAGATAGGTGTCAGCTCTTCTCTAAATGTTTAATAATATTTGCCTGTGAAGCCATCTGGTCCTGAACTTCTCTTTGTTGGAAGATTTTTTGTTTTAATTTACTTATTTATTTTTGGCTGCGTTGGGTCTTCATTGCTGCGTGCAGGCTTTCTCTAGTTGTGGCAAGCAGGGGCTACTCTTTGTTGTGGTGCGTGGGCTTCTCATTGTGGTAGCTTCTCTTGTTGCAGAGCACAGGCTCTAGGAACACAGGCTTCAGTAGTTGTGGCTCTTGGGCTCTAGAGTGCAGGCTCAGTAGTTGTGCTACCCAGGCTTAGTTGCTCCACAGCATGTGGGACCTTCCCATACCAGAGATGGAACCCATGTCCCCTGCATTGACAGGTGGATTCTTAACCACTGTGCCATGAGGGAAGCCCCTGCTGGAAGATTTTTAATTACTGTTTCAATTTCATTACTTGTGATTGGTCTGTTTATATTTTCCATTTCTTCCTGGTTCAGTCTTGGAAGGTTGTACCTTTCTAAGAATGTGTCCATTTCTTCCAGGTTGTCCGTTTTATTGGCATATAGTTGCTTATAGTAGTCTCTTATGATCCTTTGTATTTCTTCAGTGTCAGTTGAAATTTTACCTTTTTCATTTCTAATTTTATTGATTTGAAACCTCTCCCTTTTTTCCTTGATCAGTCTGGCTAAAGGCTTATCAGTTTTGTTTATCTTCTCAGAGAACCAGCTTTTAGTTTTATTGATCTTTGTTGCTGTCTTCCTCATTTCTATTTCGTTTATTTCTGCTCTAATCTTTCTTTCCTTCTACTAACGTTAGAGTTTTTCTTCTTTTTCTTCCTCCTCCTCCTCCTCTTCTTCTTCTTTCACTACTTGCTTTAGGTGTAAGGTTAGATTGTTTGAGATTTTTCTTGTTTCTTGAGGTGAGATTGAATTGCTATAAACTGCCCTTTTAGAGCTGCTTTTGCTGTGTCTCATAGGTGTTGGGCTGTCGTGTTTTTGTTGTAGTTTGTTTCTATGTATTTTTTGACTTCCTTTTTGATTTCTTCAGTGAACTCTTGGTTACTTAGTAGTGTATTGTTTAGCCTCCATGTGTTTGTGTTTTTTATAGTTTTGTTTCCTGTAACTGATTTCTAATCTCATAGCATTGTGGTCAGAAAGATGCTTGATGTGATTTCAATTTTCTTAAATTTACCGAGGCTTGATTTGTGACCCAAGGTGTGATCTATCCTGGAGAATGTCTGGTGTGCAGTTGAGAAGAAAGTGTATTCTGCCACTTTCGGGTGGTATGTTCTTTAAGCATCAACTAAGTCTATCCGGTCTATTGTGCCATTTAAAGCTTGTGTTTCCTTATTTATTTTCTGTCTGGATGATCTGTCCATTGGTGTAAGTGGGCTGTTAAAAACCCCCACTATTATTGTGTTACTGTCAATTTCCCCTTTTAGGTTAACATTCGCCTTATGTATTGAGGTGCTCCTATGTTGGGTGCATAAATATTTACAGTTGTTATATACCTTCTGCTTCGATTGATCCCTTGATCATTATGTAGTGTCCTTCCTTGTCTCTTGTAACAGTCATTATCTTATTTTATTATTTTATTTTTTTAAACATCTTTATTGGAGTATAATTGCTTTTCAATGGTGTGTTAGTTTCTGCTTTATAACAAAGTGAATCAGTTATACATTTACATATGTTCCCATATCTCTTCCCTCTTACGTCTCCCTCCCTCCCACCCTCCCTATCCCACACGTCTAGGTGGTCAAAAAGCACCGAGCTGATCTCCCTGTGCTATGCAGCTGCTTCCCACTAGCTATCTATTTTACGTTTGGTAGTGTATATATGTCCATGCCACTCTCTCACTTTGTCACAGCTTAACAGTCTTTATTTTAAAGTCTATTTTAACTGATAATGAGTATTGCTACTCCAGCTTTCTTCTGATTTCCATTTGCATGAAATATCTTTTTCCATCCCCTCACTTTCAGTCTGTATGTGTCCCTAGGTCTGAAGTGGGTCTATTGTAGACAGTGCATATACAGGTCTTATTTTTGTATCCATTCAGCCAGCCTGTGTCTTTTGGTTGAAACATTTAATCCATTTACATTCAAGGTAATTATTGATATGTATGTTCCTATTACCATTTTCTTAATTGTTTTGGATTTTTTTGTGTGTGGGTCTTTTTCTTCTCTTGTGATTCCCTCCTAGAGAAGTTCTGTTATCATTTGTTGTAAAGCTGGTTTGGAGGTGCTGAATTCTCTTAGCTTTTGCTTGCCTGTAAAGCTTTTGATTTCTCCGTCGAACCTGAGTGAGATCCTTACTGAGTAGACTAATCTTGGTTTTAAGTTTTTCCCTTTCATTACTTTTAATATATCCTGCCACTCCCTTCTGGCCTGCATTGTTTCTGCTGAAAAATCAGCTGACAACCTTATGGGGATTCCCTTGTATGTTATTTGTTGCTTTTCACCTTGCTGCTTTTAATATTTTTTCTTTGAATTTAACTTTTGTTAGTTTGATTAATATGTGTCTCGGCATGTTTCTCCTTGGGTTTATCCTGTATGGAACGCTGTGCTTCCTGGACTTGGCTGACTATTTCCTTTTCCATGTTAGGGAAGTTTTCGACTATAACCTCTTCAAATATTTTCTCAGACTCTTTCTCTTTCTCTTCTTCTTCTGGGACTCCTATAATTTGAATGTTGGTGCATTTAATGTTGTCCCAGAGGTCTCTGAGACTGTGCTCATTTCTTTTCATTCTTTTTTCTTTATTCTGCCCCTCAGCAGTTATTTCCACCATTCTATCTTCCAGCTCACTTATTTTTCTGCTTCAATTGTTCTACTGAGTCCTTCTAGTGTATTTTTCATTTCAATTACTGTGCTGTTCATCATTGTTTGTTTGTTCTTCAGTTCTTCTACGTCCTTGTTAAACATTTCTTGTATTTTCTTGATCCAGGCCTCCATTCTATTTCCTAGATTTAAGATCACCTTTACTATCATCATTACTCTGAATTCTTTTTCAGATAGGTTGCTTATTTTCTCTTCATTTATTTGGTCTTGTAAGTTTTTACCTTGTTCCTTTGTCTGTACCATATTTTTTTGTCATCTCATTTTTCTTGATGGGTGGAGCTGTGCTCCTGTCTTGCTAGTTGTTTGGTCTGAGGCATCCAGCACTGGAGGTGGCAGGCAGTTGGGTGGAGCCAGGTCTTGGTGCCAAGATGAGGACCTCCGGGAGAGCTCACACCGGTTAATATTCCCTGGAGTCTGAGGTTCTCTGTTAGTCCAGTGGTTTGGACTTGGCACTCCCACCACAGGAGCTCAGGCCTGACAACAGGCGTCTCAGAATTGGATCCACTGTCCAGCCTCCTGGTTGTACTGAGACACCGTGCTGAGCCATTGTTTGTCATCCAGAAAATTGCCTCAGTCTGGCCAGCCCGTGGCTGCTGCCAGAGCCTGTGTACACCAGGTGGCCACACACACGCACAGCAGGCGCCCAGAGTATCCACGGCTGCCACTCAGCTCTCTAAACAACACACTTTATATAAACAATCTATGGATCAAAGAGGAATTATCAGGGGAAATTTAAAAATACATATAACAGAACTAAAGGAAAATGAAAATACAGCATAGCAAAATTTGTGAGACATAGGTAAAACAGTGCTGAGAAAGAAATTCAAAAAAAGGAAAAGCCTCAAATCAAAAGGAAAAGCCACAAGTCAATAACCTAAGTTTCCACCTCAAGAATCTCAAAAAAAGAAGAGCAAACTAGAAGCAAAGCAAGAGAAAGGAAGGAAATAATAAAGATACAGTAGAAATCAATAAAACTGAAAACAGAAAAACAGAGAAAAATCAGTGAAACGGTTGGTTCTTTTTTTTTTTTTTTTTTTTTTTTTTTTCGGGCCCCTCACTGTTTTTGCCTCCCCCGCTGCGGAGCACAGGCTCCGGACGCGCAGGCTCAGCGGCCATGGCTCACGGGCCCAGCCGCTCCGCGGCATGTGGGATCTTCCCGGACCGGGGCACGAACCCGTGTCCCCTGCATCGGCAGGCGGACTCGCAACCACTGCGCCACCAGGGAAGCCCTGGTTGGTTCTTTTAAGAGATCAAAAACTGACAACCAACCAAAAGGATGCATGCACCCCAATGTTCACTGCAGCACTAGTTATAACAGCCAGAACATAGAAGCAACCTAAATGACCACTGATAGAAGAATGGATAAAGAAGATGTGGTTCATATATACCATGGAATATTACTCAGCCATAAAAAGAACAAAGCCATTTGCAGAGATGTGGATGGACGTAGAAATTGTCATACAAAGTGAAGTAAGTCAGAAAGAGAAAAACAAATATTGTATAAAATTGCTTATATGTGGAATCTAGAAAAGTGGTACAGATGAACTTATCTACAAAGCAGAAATAGAGTCACAGATGTAGAGAACAAACGGTTACCATGGGGGAAAGGGGGAGGTGGGATGAACTGGGAGATTGGGACTGACATATATACACTACTATGTATAAAATAGATAACTAATGAGAACCTACTGCATAGCACAGGGAACTCCACTCAATGATCTGTGGTGACCTAAATGGGAAGGAAATCTAAAAAAGAGTGGATATATGTATACGTATAACTGATTCAGTTTGCTATACAGCAGAAGCTAACACAACATTGTAAAGCAACTCTACTCCAATAAAAATTAATTTAAAAAAAAATCAACAAACATCTAGCAAGACTGACAAAGGAAAAAAAGTGAAGACACAAATTACCAACATAAGGAATAAGTCAGGAATGAAACATGAACATCTCTACACACCCTGCAACTACAAAAGGACAGTAGGAAACACTACTCAAATATTTGACAAACATAATTTAGTGCTATGAATAATCTCTTTTAAAAGTTTGTTATTAGGCAACTGTTTAAAAATGTTAAATGCTTTGTATGATTTAATCTTTTGATTGAACATTTTCTTCAGAGAGCTATAATAGCTAAAAGATTATAATTTTCATCATAAAGCCATGAAGAATGTTTCATCCTTATACTGTTCGGGTGTCTAGGGGAGCCTTTCTAATCCTAACAACTCGTCACCAACATATAATGATGATTTAGAAGAAATGAACCAATTTCTCACAAAACGAAACAAAACAAAAAACTACCACAACTTACCCAATATGAAGTAAATAATTTGGATAGGGCTTCCCTGGTGGCGCAGTGGTTGAGAGTCCGCCTGCCGATGCAGGGGACACGGGTTCGTGCCCTGGTCCGGGAAGATCCCACATGCCACGGAGTGGCTAGGCCCGTGAGCCATGGCCGCTGACCCTGCGCGTCCGGAGCCTGTGCTCCGCAACGGGAGAGGCCACAACAGTGAGAGCCCCGTGTACCGCAAAAATAGTAATAATAATTTGGAGAGTCCTATACCTATTAAATAAATAAAATGAATTGGTAATTTCAAAACATCCAAAAACCTCTCCAGGTTCAGATGGTTTCACTGAAAATTATAGCAAACTTTTAAAGAATTAACACCAATTTTCCACCATCTCTTCTAGAAAACAGAATTGAAGGGAATACTTTCAAATTCATTTTATTAAGCTATTATTACCCTGATTTAAAAAAAACACAAAAAACAGATAAACACAGAACAGAAAAGGAAAACTACAGACCAACATCCTTCATAATTACAGATCCTTAACAAAATATTAGCAAATCAAATTTGGCAATATACAAAAAGAATCATACACTATGACCAAGCAGAGTTTATTCCAGGGATGCAGGTCTAGACCAATATTCTAAAACCAATCAATGTAATCCACCACATTAGAAAGCTAAAGAAAAAAACCACATAATTCATCTCAATTGAGGTAAATTAAAAAAGAGTATTTGACAAAACTCAGTACCCATTCATGCAGGAAAAAAAACCTCTCAGAGAAAGAGGAATAAGAGGGAATTTCTTCAACTTGATAAAGAGCATCTACAGAAACGTATACTTAACATACACTTAAGAGTGAAAGACTGAATACTTTCCCCTTAAAACTGGGGAAAAAGACATAATGTCCACTCTCAACATACTCATTGAACATAGTGCTGAAAGTTCTTGCTAGTGCAATAAAACAAGAAAAGGATATAAAAAACACAAATTTGAAAGGAAAAAATAAAACCATCCCTATTTGTCAGCTACATGATTGGGTAGAAACTGCAAAGAATCTACAAAAGCAAAAAAATAAAAACCTAGAACAAACAAGTGAATTCAGTAAGGTCATAAGATACAAGATAAACATGTAAAAATATCAACTCTATTTGCAATGAACACATGGACATACAAAATAAAATATTATAATAAAAAAACCCTCACAAACCCAAAATATTAAGTACAAATCTAACAAAACAAGCACAAGATTTGTATGCTAAAAATGGCAAAATATTGATGAAGGAAACCAATCTAAATATAAATGAAGAGACATTCAATGTTCATGGAATGGGAGACTCAACATAGTAAGGATGTCAATTCTCCCACTCCCTCATATTAATACATGGGTTTAACACAACTCCTACCAATATCCCAAGAAAGATTTTGTGTACATATTGACAAGATTATTCGAAAATTTATATGAAAAGGGAAAGTAACTAGAATTACTAAAATTCTAATTTGGGAAAAGAATAAAATGAAAGGAACCATCCTACCCAATTTCAAGACCTATTTTACAGCTATAGTAATAAAATACTGTGTAGCATTGGCAGATAGAGAGAAACACATGGAGCAGAAGAGAGAACCTAGAAATAGACGCATAAAAATATGCCCAATTTTTGACAAAAGTACAAAAGCAATTCAATGAAGGAGGGACTGCCTTTCCAACAAATGGTGCTGGAGCAAATGGACATCCATAGACAAAAAAATGCACTTCAACTTAAGTCTCATACCTTATGCAAAAATAACACAAAATGTATCATGGACTTAAATGTGAAATGTAATACTATAAAGCTTTTAGGAAAAAATACACGAAAAAAATTTCAGGATCCATGGATATTCAAAGAGTACTTAAGACTTGACACCAACCCATAAAAGAAAAATACTGATAGGGACTTCCCTCGTGGTCTAGTGGGTAAGATTCCACGCTCTCAATGCAGGCGGCCCGGGTTTGACCCCTGGTTGGGGAACTAGATCCCGCGTGCATGCTGCAGCTAAGAGTCCGTATGCCACAACTAAGGAGCTCACATGCTGCAACTAAAATGGTCCTGCATGCTGCAACAAAGATCCCGTGTGCCACAACTAAGACCCAGCGCAGTCAAAATAAATAAATAAATAAATATTTTTTAACAAGTAAAATACTGATAAATTGGACTTCACCAAAATTTAAATCTTTTGCTCTGAGAAAGCCCCTGGAAAGTGGATAAAAAGACAAGGTAAGTAGTGGGACAAAACATTTCCAAGCCACAGGCCCAACAAAGTATTAGTATCCAAAATATATAAAGACCTCTCAAAACTCAACAGTAAAAGAGCAAACAATCAGAAAATGGGCAAGAGACATGAAGATACATTTCACTCATATGTGATAGGACATATATATAGTTTTTGCTACAAGTGTTTATAATACAAAAAGAAAGTGACCTCAATGTTTCTCAATAAGGGACTAGTTAGCTTTTGGATCTGCCATCTGCGGCAGAACTGCCGCCAAGGTGCAGATTTTCATGAAGACCTTCCAGGGATGACCATCACTCTTGAAGCTGAACCCTCAGATACAACAGAAAATGTAAAGGCCAAGATCCAGGATAAGGAAGGAATTCCTCCTGACCAGCAAAGACTGATCTTTGCTGGCAAGCAAGTGGAAGATGGACGTACTTTGACTACAACATTCAAAAGGAGTCCACTCTTCATCTTAATGTTGAGACTTCATGGTGGTGCTAAGAAAAGGAAGAAGTCTTACACCACTCTCAAGAAGAACAAGCATTAGAGAAAGAAGGTTAAGCTGGCTGTCCTAAAATACTATAAGGTGGAGGAGAATGGCAAAATCAGTCACCTTCATCGCGAGTGCCCTTCAGATGAACGTGGTGCTGGAGTTTTTATGGTGAACCACTTTGACACACAGTATTGTGGCAAATGTTGTCTTACCTATTGTTTAAACAAACCAGAAGACAAGTAATTGTACACTAGTTAATAAAAGACAATGACCTAATTAAAAAAAAGAGAGACTAGTTAAATTATAGTACAACTAAATAATAGTATGTAGCCATAGAAAAGAATAAAGGTGATAATCTTAACTGCTATGCTCTCCAAAATATACTGAAAAGGGGGGAAAAAACAAAGGTACTAAAAAAAGGTGTACCAAAAACACACACACACATACACCACACACATATATACACATACACAAGCTTATCATGGAAAAATCTCTACACAAGAAACTTGTAAATTGGTTGCCCCTGCGTAGAATGCAAGAACAGTGGAGCAGAGGAGTGAGATGGAAGATTTTCACTGTATAATCTTTTGAGCTTTGAATTTTGTGATTGTGTTCTATAAGTTAAAATAACTTTTATAAAGCATTATAGTTTTTAATTTAAAAATGAAATAGGATACTTTTTATATTTGTCATGTTCAACATTGAAAAGTATATTAACTATATAAAAATGTAAATATGAAAAACATTTGAAAAAATTACCAAGGACTAAGATGAGTTTATAAATTAATTGTATTTTCAAGAATTTGCTACTATGGATTATTAAATGTTGATGAGTTCAATAGCAAACATGTAAGCGTAAAAATGTAAAGTAGCAACACAATTAAGAACACTGTAGTGGGACTTCCCTGGTGGTGCAGTGGTTAAGAATCCACCTGCCAATGCTGTCCTAAATGCCCAAAGCCTTGCCACCCTCCAAAATACACTGAATGTGCTTAAATAACCCACTGTCTCCCTTTCCACCCACTAAGACTCTCAATCTCTCATGAACAGGTGTGATTTCAGTTACAGATATTGAGAAAGGCACTCTAAATAAACTAATGTGAACAACATGTAGCTTAAATTTTCCTAAAGGTACAGTTGGCCATTCAACTCGGGGTTTAATCCACATGTAGCTTAAGAGCAGGCCTTCCATATCCACGGTTCCACTGCATCTGCAGATTCAACTAACCACCAAGTGTTGTACTGTAGCATTTACTACTGAAAAATATCCATGTATAAGTGTACCCATACAGTTCAAACCTGTGTTGTTCAAGGGTCAACTGTATTTGTGATTTTATAAAAAAGTATATTTGTTAATTTAAATGAAAGTACAATTGATAGAATTTCACAGACTACTACTTTAAAAAACGAAGATGTTTAAGAAATAATGAAGTAGCCTATATCTATTCAGGAGTACTTCTTACCCTAGCCTTAGCTCCTCAAAGTTATGTTATGTATGCGTATATATCTAGAACATAGTTAATTCAACCATTTATCCAATGATTAAAAAGATTTACACATTTGTGCTGCATTATTTTTTTGAAGATACTATATTAGGTCTTTAAATGATATCTATATTTGGAACTATCTTATCATTCACTATATTATAAATACTTCGATGCAAAATCTTGGTTATCCTTTTACTACCCTATGAAGCCAATCACAAGATTTTGCATACAGAAGCTCCTCAAATATTTCTTGAATTTAATTGGGTTCTCCAGTGGAACAGAGTAACAAGGGTTCTGAAAGTACCTTCTGCTTGTTAAGTCAAGAACTAAGAATTTTAAAAACCAAATACTAGGACACAACTAATTTAAACCAAATACAAATTATTTTCTTGTGAAAAGCAGAAAACTTTATCTTACATAGCACAATGGACAAATCTCAGGGTATAGATCTGAATTTTACTCTAATTATTAGTGCTATGTCCCACTGGCAATTCACAAGGTGTTACAAGAGTGCACCAGCACAGAGCCAATCTGTACAGACTGGGAGAGGTTTCTGTTGTTGTTTGGTTGGTTGATTTTTTTTAGCTCCTGGAGCTCAAAGAAATCTCTGTCAAAATACTATGGAAACACAGGCTAAGTAACAGAGACTTCAGTGATTATACACACCAAGGAATACTGTGTTTGAAAAAAAAAATCACTTATGAAAGTCATTGAACAAACATATTGATAACCTTCAACAATCAAAAACAAAACCAAATAAAAACAAACAATAAAACAGCAAGCCCTGGCGAAAGGGAAGAATCTGATTTCAATAGTTACCATATTATAGTATTCAAATGCCCAGTTTTAAAAACAGAAAAAAAAATCACATAGCATACAAAAAAACAGGAAAGTATGGCATGTTCAAAGGAACAAAATTAACTGAGAGAAACTGGCTAAGGAAGCCCAGACATCAGACTACCTAGGCAAAAACTTTCAGACAACTGACTTAAATATGCTCAAAATGCTTTTTTAAAAAATAGTAAACAAAACCTAAGGGACCTGTGGGATAACAAGTAGACCAGAACATGCATTATGGGAGTCCCAGAAGGAGAAGAGAGAAAGGGACAGAAATAACATTTGAGGAAATAATGGCTGAAAACACCCCAAATCTGATGAAATACATTAATCTACAAATTCAAAAAGTTCAATAAAATCTAAGTAGGATAAATTCCAAGAAACACACACCAAGGCACATTATAATCCAACTGTCAAAAACAAAGACAAAACCCTAAAAGCAGCAGGAGAAGCAACTCTTCACGTACGAGGGGTCCTCAATAAGATCAGCAGCTTATTTCTTATCAGAAACCGTGGAGGCCCAAATACAGTAGGATGGCATATTTAAGTGTGGAAAGAAAAAAAATGTCAACCAAGAATTCTATATCTGGCAAAACTGTCCTTCAAAATGAGGTACAGGGCTTCCCTGGTGGCGCAGTGGTTGAGAGTCCGCCTGCTGATGCGGGGGACACGGATTTGTGCCCCGGTCTGGGAAGATCCCACATGCTGTGGGGTGGGCTGGGCCCGTGAGCCATGGCCGCTGAGCCTGCGCGTCCGAAGCCTGTGCTCCGCAACGGGAGAGGCCACGGCGGTGAGAGGCCCACGTACCGCAAAAAAAAAAAAAAAAATGAGGTACAAATTAAGATGTTGCCAGATAAACAAAAGCTGAGGGTGTTCACTACCATCAGACCTGCCCTACAAGAAGTGCTAAAGATAGTCCTTCAAGCTGAAATGAAAGGCCACTAAACAGCAACTCAAAGTCATATGAAATAAAGGTCTCTAGTAAAGGTAAATACACTGGCAAATATAAAAACGAGTATTACTGTATATTTGGTTTCTAACTTTGCTGTATTTCCTATAGGATTTCAAAGACAAATGCATAAAAAATAACTATGAGTCTATGATACTGGATACACAATGTATAAAGATGTAATTTGTGACGACAGCAACATAACGGGGTAAGACTGAGCTGTATGTTACTGAAGTTAAGTTCACATCAATGCAAACTAAACTGTTATAAATTTAGGACATTAAATGTAATTCACCACAAAGAAAATATCTAAAAAATACACACAAGCGATGTCCCTGGTGGTCCAGTAGTTAAGACTCTGCCAGGTTCTATCTCTGGTCAGGGAACTAGATCCCCCATGCCATAACTAAGAACCAACATGCCACAACTAAAGATCCCACATGCCGTAACTACGACTCAGAGTGGCCAAATAAATATTTTTAAAAAATACACACAAAAGAAAATGAGAAGGAAATGAGAATGGTTCACTACAATAAACTAATTAGAAAAAAAAAACAAGAAGGCAGTATGTAATGGAGGAAATGAGCCACAAAAAAGGTATAAAATTTCACAACAAAAAAGCAAAATGATGGCAGAGGTCCTTCCTTATCAGCCATTAACTTTAAATTTAATTGGGTTAAACTTTCCAATCAAAGCCAGAGATTGGCAGGATGGATTAAAAAACATGATCCAACTATATGCTGCCTATAGAGACTCACTTTATACACAAAAGTATAAATAGTTTCAAAGTGAAAGGATGGAAAAAGACATTCCATGAAAACAGAAAAAAAAGAGTATTAGTGTGGTTATTCTAATATCAAATGAAATAGGCATTAGATCAAAAACTGTTACAAGAGACAAAGAAGGACATTTTATTTTGAAAAAAGCGTCAATTCATCAAGAAGATAAAACAATTGTAAACATATATGTTAACATATACACACCACTATATATAAAATAGATAACCAACAAGTACCTACTGTATAGCACCCAGAACTACAGTCAATGTCTTGTAACAACCTATAAGGGAAAAGAATCTGAAAAAGAATACATACACACACACACACACACACAACTGAACCACTGTGCTGTACACCTGAAACTAACACATTATAAATCAACTATACTTCAATAAAAATTTTTTTTAAAACAAATAAAGAAATATATACGCACAAACAACAGACCCCCAAAAGATATGAAGTAAACACTGACCAAATTGAAGGGAGAAATATTAGTTCAATACACCAATTTCAATAACAGAACATCTAGATAGAAGGTCAATAAGGAAGTAGAGGACTTGAACACTATAATCCTAACAGACATATAGAGAACACTTTACCCAGTAACAGTAGAATACACATTCTTCTCAGGTACGTATGGAACATTCTCCAGGATAAGCCATATGTTAGGCCACAAAACAAAGACTCAATAAATTTAAAAAGACTGAAATCAGACAGAACCTCTTCTGACTAAGAATAAAGATAGAAATCAACAACTGCGGGAAAACTGGAAAACTCACAAATATGTAGAAGTTAAACAACACATTCTTAAACATCCAAAGGTTCAAAGAAGAAATCCTAAGGGAAATTAGAAAATACTTAGGGAAAACACAACATACCAAAACTTAAAGGATACAGCAAAAGCAGCACTTGGATGGATATTTATGACTATAAATGTCTACGTTAAAAAAGAAAAAAAGATATCAATAACCTAACTTTTAATGTCGGGGTACTAGAAAAGAAATTAAACTCAAAGCTAGGAAATAATAAAAATTAGAGATAAATGAAACAGAGAACAGAAAAACAATAGACAGAATCAATGAAACCAAAAGCTGCTTCTTTGGAAAAAACCAGCAAAATTGACAAACCTTTTATAGACCATCTAAGAAAAAGAAAAGACAAAAATAACTAAAATCAGAAATGAAAGTGGGGACATTATTACCACTGCCCTCACAGAAATAAAACAGATTGTAAGAAAATACTATGAACAATTACACACTGAAAAACTAGATAATATAGAATAAATGGACAGATTCCTAGAAACACACAAATTAACCTAAACTGACTCAAGAAGAAATTTAAAATCTCGACATATAACAAGAAATCAGTAATCAAAACCTGACTCAGTAATCAAAACCTTCCAACAAGGAAAGATGCAGGACCAGACAGCAGCACTGGTGAATTTTACCCAACATGTGAAGAATTCCAAAAAAACAGAAGAAGGAACAGTTCTTAACTCATTCTGTGAAGCCAGCATTACCTTAATACCAAAGGCAGATAAAGACATCATGAGAAAATTACAGACTGATATGCTTTATGAGTATAGATGCAAAAATTCTTAACAGAATACTAGCAAATTGAATCCAACAGCATATTAAAACAGCACCTTGACCAACTGGGATTTATCCCAAGAATGCAGAAGCAATTCAACATTTAAAAAAAAATCAATATAATAGACATTAATAGGATAAAGGAAAACACACATGATCACTCAATTAACTCAGAAAAGGCATTTGACAAAACCCAACATCCTTTCATGATAAAAACACTCCTAAAACTAGAAATAGATGGGAACTTCCTCAACATGACAAAGGGCATCTATGAAAAACCCACAGCTAAACTGAAAGCTTTCACCCCAAGATCAGGAATAAGACTAGGATGCCCACTTTACCACTGCTATTCAAAACTGTACTAGATGTTCTAGCCAGAGCAATCAAACAAGAAAAAGAAATAAAAGGCATCCAAATGGAAAGGAAGAAAACTATTTTTATTTGCAAATGACATTATCCTATATGTAGAAGAGTCCTGAAGAATCCATAAGAAAGTTACCAGAGCTAGTAAATTAATTTAGCAAAGTTGCAGAACAAAAATCAACACACAAAAAGCTGTTGTGTTTTACACCTACAAGGTACAATCTGAAAAGGAGATTAGGACTGTAATTCCATTTAGCAACTAAAAGAATAATAGCATCTAAAAGAATAAAATACCTAGGAATGGATTTACCCAAAGAGGTGGAAGTATTTTACCCTGAAAACTACAATATATTGCTGAAGAAAATTAAAGAAGACCTAAATAAATGGAGAGACATCCTGTGTTCATGGGTAGGAAGACTTTATATTAAGATGCCAATACTAACCAAAATAATCGACAGATTCAATGCAACTTCTATCAAACTGCAATAGCCTTTTTTGCAGAAATGGAAATGCCAATTCTCAAATTCATACGGAATTGCTGAATAGCCAAAACAATCATAAAAAAGAAAAACGAAGTTGTAGGACTCCACTTCTTAATTTCAAAACTTACTATGCTATGCTACAGTAATCAAAACAGTGTGGTACTGCCATAAACACAGACTCATAGACCAATGGAATAGAATAGAGAGTCCAGAAATAAATCTATACATCTACGGTCAATTGATTTTTGACAATGATGCCAAGTCTATTCAGTGGGAAAAGATCAATCTTTTCCACAAATGGTGCTGGAACAACCAGATTTCTATATGCAAAAGGATGAATTCATTTCCACATCTGTGGAAATGAATTTTCCACAGATTTCCACATGTATTCGGTGTGAGTTCCACCTAACTCACACCAAATACAAAATTTAACCCCAAAAGGATCAATGACCTAAATATAAGAGCTAAAACATAAATTTCTTAGAAGAAAACTTAGGGGTAAATCTTCATGATCTTGGATTTTGCAAAGGATTCTCAGATATGACACCAAAAGCACAAACAATGAAAGAAAAAAATAGATAAACTGAATTTCATCAAAATTTAAAACTTTTGTGCAAAGGACATTATCAAGAAACTGAAAAGACAGTTTTTTGGTTGTGTTTTAATGGGAGAAAATATTTACAAATCATATAGCGGATAAGGGTCTAATATCAAGAATATACAACGATGCCCTAACACTTAACAACAAAAACACAAACAACCTAATTTTTAAAATAGGCAATGGACTTGAACAGACATTTCTCCATGGAAGATATACAAACCGCCGTTAAGAACATGAAAAGATGCTCAACATTATTAGTCATTAGGGAAATACAAACCAAAACACAATGAGGTATCATTTCACATCAACTAGGATGGCAATTAAAAACAAAACAAAAAACAGAAAATAACATATAAGTGACGACGTGGAGAAACTGGAACCTTTGTACATTGCTGGTAGGAATGTAAAATCATGTGACTGCTGTAGAAAGCAGTATGACAGTGCCTCAAAAACTTAAACATAGCATTACCAAGTGACCCAGCAATTCCATTTCCAGGTATATACCCAAAAGAATTGAAAACGGGAACTCAAACAAATACTTGTATACCAATGTTCACTGTAGCATTACTCACAATAGCCAAAAGGTAGAAACAACCCAAGTGTCCATGAACAGAGGAATGAATAAACAAAATGTGGTATACACACGCAATGAAATATTATTCAGCCTTAAAAAGGAATTAAATTCTGATACAATATGGATGAGACATTATGCTAACTAAAATAAATCATACACAAAAGGACAAATATTGTATGATTCCACTTACATGAAATATCTGGAATAGGCAAATTCATAAAATCAGAAAGTAGATTAGAGGTTACCAGGGGCTGGGGGAGGGGGAAGTTAGGAGTTATTGCTTAATATGTACAGAGTTTCTGTTTGAGGTGTTGAAAAGTTTTGGAAATAGATAGTGGTGATGGTTGCACAACCTTATGCATGCAGTTTTTGGCACTGAATTTACACTTAGAAATGGTTAAAATGATTAATTTTTTTACATATATTTTTTTACCACAATAAATAAGAGAAAAAGTTATTAAACATATGGACAGAAATCAGAATCCTATCAAAGTCCTTAAACAAAACAGCTGTGAATGCAATTATCAGTAAGTGCATTCCATTACAAACTACTGAGCCATACACAGAAATCAATTTACTTGCAAATGGTTTAGATTGTAAGTAAAATAGAAAATGGGACTTGTCTATATAGAAAGGGAAAAGTTTGTTTCAGGAATTATAAAAGAATAACTGGAATTTAAGTTAGCTTATTACAAAAAGTCTCTAATTTAAAACTCAACTTTTTTTTAATTCCAAGACTTATTTATTTTTTATCTATTTTAAAAATTTTTATTTTTAACCCTGAACCAAACTTTCTGTACACTAGGACTGGAGTGTTTTAACACATATGGGAAGATTACAGATTTTCTTTTTACCACCATATACAAGTTTCATAAAAGCAACAATTATGTTTCATTTTTTAATTGTCCATAATGTTTGCCATACAATAAATACTCAACAAATTTGGTGAATAAAACCAAACCAGTCAAAATCAGCAGGAAAATTTTGAAAACTCTTTTCAAAATCATCTTCCCATTACAATTTTAAAATACCTACTTTAAAAATAATATGAGTAATTCAGGGTCCATAAAACCAAAACTTTAAATTACCTCTTTTCTCCAGTGTATGCTCCCTTCCCCAACTCCAATGGGAGATTTCCAGAATCTGACTTTATGAGTAATTTCTTTTACTGATTTGTGTTTGTCTGCCGGAGGCAGCTCAGTGTAGAAAGGAAAGTCAACAAGCACTCATCTTCATAACTGGACGGCTGGACTACTCAAGGTACTGCTGAAGTGCCTGAAGTGCTCCTGGCTCACTAGTTCATACAGTAATAATACAGGTATCGTTTGCATTGTTTTCTTTCATCTTTACTGCTTTGTTTGTGGTTTGGTACATTAAAGGTTTAATTATGAAATAAACTTGAATATGAAATGCAAACTTTATTTGATAACTACTAAAGCAAACTGTGTACTATTAATATCAATGACAATTAAGTTTTGACTTTTAGAACTCATCCTAAGGTATATTTTTCTTAAAGCATAAGGGGTTTGGGGGGAACAAATTACCACTTTAACTGAGGGAATACTGTAATTAAATTCTCCCAAATCAGGCAATTTATAGCCACAGACATGACCCTGGTTGGCTATGAGAATGAGCCTCTCAGATCTCTGACTCCAGGGGAAATACTTGACTGTGGGCCCCAGCTGCTGCACTCTGAAATCCATCACTGTGCATGGAGGCCACACTTCTCAACTGGCTGCTGCCAGGCAAAGAGCACCATAGGCATACTAAGGCAGCCCTAGTCCTGGGAGATGAGGAATTTTTGTGATAGGCAACTTTGGCTCAAGGACTTCTGAGGTCTTGGTGAACTTCCTTAGAACTACGACACTTTCACCCAGACTTCCTTCCTTACCTCTCTCCTTCACTTGGAGTCAGACTTACATCAGTCTGACAACTCTCCTTGCCTCTGTCCTCATTTTCTCTCACAAGTACTTCTCCTAATAAATTTCTTGCATGCTTAATCCCATCTTGGCATCTGCTTCTCCCTTGCAGCATTAGACTGTTTTTTTCTATTTTGCCATTTCAAATGAATTATTTGTTTCCCTATTTGCTAAAATAGGATACACCAAACATGACAATTCCAATGCCTTTTGACTGGTAAAGATCTCAGCTAACTCCTTAGTAAGTATATTCTTGAGGGGACAAGATCAGAACTTCATACAATTCAACATATGTACTGAGCACCTGCTATACATGAGAAATATGCTAAGCATTACAGGGAATACAAAGGTGAGTAGGATCCTATCGTGCTCTCAAATAGCTCCCAATATAGTGGAGGAGAGAAGCCACAGATACAAACAAACTTTAAAGGGCAGATTATCATTAAGTACTAAAATTGAAGTATAAAGTACTAAAGAAATTAAGAGATTCATTCTATTTACGGGATGGAATTGTAGTAGAAAGCCTTTGTAGAGATGGTATTTGAAATGTACATTGAAAGATATCATCAGGGCCTTCAGGTTGTACCTGCCTGTAATTAATAAGGACAATCCAACAAAGATCCCTTCCATGCTTGCACGCTTGACTACCCACAATGTGTAAATTCCTCCTATCACAATTCCCTCACACCTTCTCATTCCCAGAGTACTGATGGTTTCCTAGTTCCCCTCCAAAGGTGTTCCTCTCCCAGTATCCCCCCTTTCATCACCATTACCACTTAGACTCCTATGCCAGAATCCTGGGAATCAGCTTTGACTCCTCTCACTACCCTGTCATTCAACTACCAATCTACCTCTAAATCTAAACTCTGTCCACTACTTCCCTGGTGGTGCAGTGGCTAAGAATCCACCTGCCAGTGCAGGGGACACAGGTTCGAGCCCTGGTTGGGGAAGATCCCACAGTCCGTGGAGCAACTAAGCCCGTGAGCCACAACTACTGAGCCTGCGCTCTAGAGCCCGCAAACCACAACTACTGAGCCCGCATGCCACAACTACTGAAGCCCATGCGCCTAGAGTCCGCGCTCCACAACAAGAGAAGCCACCGCAATGAGAAGCCCGTGCACTGCAACGAAGAGTAGCCCCCGCTCACAACTAGAGAAAGCCCACGCGCAGCAACGAAGACCCAATGCAGCCAAAAATAAATAAATAAAAATAAAATATGTCCACTTTTCTTTATCCCCACAGCTACTGCCCTAGTCAAGACCACCATCATCCCTTCCATGAATTGCTGCAAAAGTCCCCTAACCTACCTTCCTGCCTACAGTTCTGCTGCCATTTAATCCAGGCTCCACAGAGCAGACAGTGATCCTTCAAAATTCATATCTTATTATCAATATCCTGCTTAAAACCTTTCAGTGGTTCCTTACTGCTCACAAGATAAAATGAAACAATTTGGTTCACAAGACCTGTCTCCACGCTCCAGACTCCAGCTACTCAGAATTCCTAAGATGCTGAGCTCCTCTTGGACTCCAAAGACTCTTTGGAC
This sequence comes from Aethalodelphis obliquidens, assembly GCF_003676395.1. NCBI lineage: Eukaryota > Metazoa > Chordata > Mammalia > Artiodactyla > Delphinidae > Aethalodelphis > Aethalodelphis obliquidens. The sequence continues at coordinate 12,568,715 of NW_020837956.1, read as the reverse complement.
CACAAACCCTTGGAACACACTTCCTCCTCATCCTCACCTGGCTAACTCCCACTTCCACTAAAATGTCACTTCCTTCACTCCCAAATATAAACATACAAGGATAGTCTCCTAGCTTCCTATTGCCATCCCAAGACCATTACTTCTCAGCCCTTTCCTTTATGGTCTATGCTGTCTTTTCATTAACTACCACCTTTAAAATTATTACTTTTTTATACAGCAGAATCCTTTTGTCAAATGCAATTCTACACAGAGCCCCAATATGTAGAAGAGTTAAGCTTCTCAGCCTAACTCAAGGAGTTTCAAAACCCTCTTCATTCAGCCTCCTTCCCTCCTAAGACACTGCTTCCCTAAAACCTAAGGTGCAGGACAATTAGAACACCATTGTCTGTATTATACTGCCTACTCAAAGGAAGAAACACAGTACAGTGGAAAGAGTTGTCTCTGAAGCTAAACAGACATAAGTTCAAATCTTGATTCTACTCATTAGTCACAAGATCTTGAGCAATTTGCCTGAGGATCCATTTCCTCATCTGTAAAACTCAGCTATAAAAATCACCACCTTGAGAAGTCAATGGGTAGAACAGAGATAAGTATGTAAAGTACCAAGCATAGTGCCTAGAATACTGACACAAAGCAGGAAATCAATAAAATACTATCTGCTATGGCTTATCCAGGAAATGTAGGTTAACATTCAAAATCAATTAAGGTGATTTACCATAATACTGACAGAATAAAGGAGAAAAACCTTATGATTATTTTAAGAGACACAGAAAAATCATTTGACAAACTTCAGTATCCATTTGTGATTTTAGAAAACCCCAAAACTCTCAGAAAACTAAAAGTGGAAGGGGAAATCCTCAATCTGATAAAGAGCATCAATGAAAACTAACATCATCCTTAATGGTGAAATAAGACATGCTTTTCCCTTAAGAATGAGAACAAGGCAGGATGAGCACTCTCCCTACTTTGATTCAACACTGTAATGGAAGTCCTAGTCAGTAAAATAAGAAAAAGAAATAAATATAAGACTATTTGCATATGACATAATTATGTAGAAAATTCTATAAAGTCTACAAAACAACTACGAGCAAGGTCAAAGGATACAAATCAATATACAAAAGTCAGCTACATGCTTTTGTTTTTTATTCAGATATATCATCTTTATTAAACAACTTTTTTGAGTTTCATAATGCCTTTCTTTTTCATGCATTTTCGGCATACTGAAGGACTCGATGCATATTTAAGGACTTCCAAATGATAGCAATATAAAATTTCTGCAATTCCCTCTCTCTTTCCCCTTAGAAGTCTCTCTCCTTCATCTCCCATCTGGACTAAATTCTCTCTAGGCCTGGGCACATGTGTTACCCTGCAACTTCTCTTTATTGCTCTCCAAATTTTCACCTATTGTTTATATACTTGTAGCAAACAACTGGAAAATAAAATTTTGAAACAATTTACAATAGCATCAAAAAGCAAAATATTTCAGATTAAACATAACCAAAGACATGTAAGACTTCTACACTTAAAGTGTTTCTGAGAGAAATTTAAAAGTCTAAATAAATGGAGACCTATACTACATTCATGAATCCAAAGATTTGCTATTGTTAAGATGTCAATCTTCCCTAGTTATCTACAGATTCAATGCAATTACAATTAAAATCTCACCAAGATTTTTTGGTAGAAATTGACAGAATGGTTCAAAATTTATATTGAAATGCAAAACCTAGAAACAATAAAATAATATTTTAAAAGAAGGAGGACTTACACTACCTAACTTTAAGACTTACCATAAATCTACAGTAATCAATAGTGTGGTATTCGGGTAAAGATAAACAAAACATCAATGGAACAGAATGGAGAGTCTAAAAATATATATATATTTTATATATATTACATATTTAAATATACATTTACATTAATATATAATATATATTCATTAATTTTCACAAAAACAACAACAGAATCCAACAGGGAAAGGAAAGTCCCTCTGACAAATAGTTCTAAAATAACTAGATACAAGCATAAAAAAAAATGAATCTCAATTCTTACCTCGTATCATACACAATTAATTTGAAATGGACCACAGATTATGTAAAAGCTAAAACTATAAAGCTTTTAGAAAATAGCATTAGGACCATGTCTTCATGACTTGGTGGCAGGCAAGGGGTTCTGGGACAGGGCACAATAACCTTAAAAGAAAAAAAACCTGATAAATTTGACTCCATCAATATTAAAAACTCGGGTTCATCAAAAAACACCATTAGGAAAATGAATAGACAAGCCACGGGCTAGAAGAAAATATTCATGAAACATATATCTGATAAAGGACAGTTAACCAGGATATACAAAGAACTCCCACAACTCAATACTGTAAAGAAAAACAGCTCAATTTTTTAAATGGGCAGCAGATTTACACAGACACTGCCCAAAAGAAGATATACAAATAACCTACAAGAACAAGAAAGAGTGCTCAATATCATTAGTCATCAGGATATAGCAAATTAAAACCACAATGAGGACTTCCCTGGTGGCGCAGTGGTTGAGAATCTGCCTGCTGATGCAGGGGACACGGGTTCGTGCCCCGGTCCAGGAAGATCCCACGTGCCGCGGAGCGGCTGGGCCCGTGAGCCATGGCCGCTGAGCCTGTGCGTCCAGAGCCTGTGCTCCGCAACGGGAGAGACCACAACAGTGAGAGGCCCGCGTACCGCAAAAAAAAAAAAACCCACAATGAGATACCACTACACACCCACCACAACGACTACAATTAAAGACTAAAAAAATAAAAAAAATTTAAAAAAAAAAGACTAATAACACTGAGTACTGGCAAGGATGTAGAGCAACTGGAACTCTCATACATTGTTGGTGGGAACATAAAATGGTACAACCACTTTGAGAAAAGGTCTGGGAGTTTCTTATAAAACTAGCGGACACTTACTCTATGAGCCATTTCTCCTGATATTTACCCTAGAGAAATGAAAACATTTCTACAACACAACCTGTATAAGAACATTCATGGCAGCTCTATTCATAACGGCCCCAAACTGGAAACGTCCCTGATATACATCCACTTGATAAACTTTTGACATGTTCATATGAGAGAAAAAAGGAATGAATTCTTCATAAACACAATCTCAAAAGCCTTTCCAAAAATATATACTGTACGATTCTATTTATATGATATCCTAGAACAGATAATATTAACCTATAAGATCAGAAGAGCAGTTGCTTCTGGAGGTTGGGAGCAGGAACTGACCGAGAAGGCACATGAGGGAAATTTCAGGAGTGATAGTAATGTTCGATATCTTGGTAGAGGCTTAGGTTGTACTGATTTGCCAAAATTCATTAAATGGTACAATTAACATTTGTGTATTCCATTATATGTAAATTTTACCTAAAAAACAAAAAGAACTGCAAACAAATACTGAACTCTAAGTTAATGACATACATGCTGAAGTATTTAGGGGTAAAGTGTACCGATGTCCACAACTTACTTTGAAATCCATCAAAACGTAAGTTGTATTGGTGGATGAATAGGCATGTGATAAAGCAAACAGTAAAATGTAAATTATAAAATCCAGGTGTAAACTGTAAAATAATTCCTTACGTGCTCCCATTACCCTTTTCTAACTCATTGAGATTTCTAATCCATGGAGCTCTCATTTACACCTCCATTATGTCTCTTATAGCTTCACTTCCAATCATCTGTAATATCTCTATTCTCTTCGTCTCTACTGCAGCCACCTGCAACCAACTACCCTACCATTTACCTAAACTGATGAGTGCTGCCCGAGGAAAATCTCACAACCACTAGACCAATGAATGCTACTCCAAATTTATAACTTCCACACTCAGCACTGCTGAGCAATTCCTTTCTAATTCACTGGTTGGCTCCCTTCTCCAGACTCCACAGCAGCAATTCCAAAACTGGATGATGCTTCTTAAACTCCTTACTCATTTCTCTTTCCTCACTCTATGTAAAGGATCTTGCCTTTCATTCCATCATGAACATAGTGGCTACCGAGCATGAACTACCTGCTCCCCAACCTACAAACCCATTTTATCTCACCTCCTCCCACCTCAGAAGAAAGGATGTCATCACTCCTGCCAGAGGTAGCGGATCATCATCAGTACTGCTTAAAAATGCAGACTCTGTAACCAAGTTATACTTTCCAAACCTCAGTTTTCTCTCCTATAAAATAGAGACAATAACAGTATACTGTGAGAATAAGAGAACACATGCAAGGCACTTAAAATAGTACCTGGCAAATAATTCAAGGCAAATCCCACTGCTGTGTTCCTGAGCTCATCTTGTTCAGTATCTTCACTAGCATTCTCTATCAGCTCCTTCCCCAAAGCCTCCTAACATAAACAAGTTTCCATCACCTTCAAATAAAAAACAACTGTCTTCCCCAACTTGAACCCCCTTCTTGTCACAGAGGTATCTCTTTTCCCTTCATTTCCAAGCTTCTAGGGGGAAAAAAAAATCTGAAGAAACTCATTTGTTCTTGCTATTCTTTTTCTATGCTCTTCCATCTTCTATTCTCACACCGAAACTGCTTGGACATAAGTGACCCCTAAGCTGTCAAATCTAACTAACACTTTTCAGGCCCCTTATTTGACTTTTCTATAGCCTGATACAGTTAATGACACTTTTCTTGAAACTCCTTCCATTCTCAGCTTCTCAGCCACTAGGGTCCCATTCTTTCTACCTGACTCTTTCCTTCTTAATCTCCTTTACTCATGCCTTTCCCTCTGCTCTTCCCCTACACCCTATTGTCCATTCTATTTCCCCAGTTCTGATGCCAGCCTTATTTCATTCTTATCTCTAATCATTTTCAGTGGGTGGCCTCACTAACACCTTCTTTGAGGTACAATTAACATACAATAAATTGCACATATCTGAGCTGTATAATCCGTTAAATTTTAATATATGTATACTCTCCTGAAACTACTGGTACAATCAAGACAAATGAACATAAAAGCCTGCCCCCCAAAATAACTACTGACTTGCTTTTTGTCACTGTGGATGCATTTTCTAGAAATTTATAGTATATACTGTGGTGTTTTTTGAGGGGGCAGGGGGCAGTTTCTTCGGCTTCTTTCATTCAGCTTATTTTGAGATTAAGCAACGTTGTCTTGTATATCAATAGTTCATTCCTTTTTACTGCTGAGAAGTATTCCAATGTATGACTATATCACAATTTGTTTATTAATTCACCTGCTGATGGACATTTGGGTTGTTTCCAATTTTCTGCTGAACAGAACTGCCATGAACATTCACGTGTAAGTCTTTCATAGGATATAAGCTTTGTCTATTCTCATGGCTCTACTCACACACCTGGAAGTCCCAAATCTGTTTCACCAGATACCAACAACCAGTTGCCAGTTTGACAAGTCCACCTGGATAACCCAAAATGACTTTTAAATCAACAAGTTCAAAACTCATCTTATAATGCCACTCTTTCCACCCCAGCAGGTTCTCCTCCTACATTCTCTATCCTGACTAAAGGCACTCAAACCAGAAACTTAAGAATCCTCCTACTCTTACCATTTCCCCCAATCAATCAGTGAGTTACTAGATCCTGTCAATTCTGCATTTTAAACATCTCTCAAGTAAAATCCATCTCCACACTTCCATCCTAATTCAAATGCATATCATCTCTTGGCTGGACTATTAACCCTAGCCTTCTTCTAACTTTTCTCCTTACCTTGGGTCTCATTATTCTCCAATCCATTTTCTATTCTATGGCCAAAGTGGATTTTCTAAAATTGAAATTTTATGTTACTCCCCTATTTAAAATTCCTCAATGCCATCTATCCCCTCAAGATAAAATTCATACTCCTTAGCTTAACATACAAAAAGTTCTCTATAAATCAGTTTCCTCTCCAAACTCATCTTCTGCCACTTCCCATCATATTCGAACTTAGTCATTTCTGGATGATGTCAATTACCTTTTAATCCTTAGTGCTGAGAGCAATACTTGGTCTGCAGTAGACACAATATGCTTATGCAATAGATAAGGTAGGACTTAGACTAACAGATATATTGAGACCTTCTGGGGATTTTCAGGAAAAGTAGTAGTCCAGTCTGGCTGAAGCATAAAGTATATGAAAGACTATGGTAAGCAATCCATCCAGAAAAGCAGGATGAAGCCAGACCACAGATCACTATCAAGTTTATTCCAAAGAATACACACTTCATTCTATGCCCTCAAAAGACATCAACGGTTCTGAACAAGAGTGTGACACATTCAGAAGTGTCCCATAACTTCTGAAATTTGAAAAATAGATAAAGGAGAGGTGAGAAGCAGTGAACTCAGTAAAGAGGCTACAGCAGTAGTCTGGGAAAGGGGACTCAAGAGCAGTGGGAGTAGGGGGAATAGATTGAAAGAACATGTCAAGGGGAATGAAGCTACAGGCTCTGACTGGGTGTGGGCAGTACTAAGTCATCAGAGATGACTCCAAAGTTTTGAACCAGTCAAATATAATAATACAGCTAATAGATCAAGAAGAATTCTTTTTTAATAGGTGAAAGGGAGGGAGCTGATCGTTTTGTTTGGGTTTTCCCTACCCTTTCATTCAAATTTAAGTGCCAACCAGGCGTCAGGCACTGTATACATGGAGGATAAAACGAGGGTAAAATATCGTCCCTGTTCCCAAAGACCATCCAATCTGGTTGGGGTGGGGAACGTAAACAGGAAAAAAATAGGAACTTAAAATTCATTGTTAAGTGCTAGGCTAGGGTGCTAAAAGAATATTTAGATTGAAAGAAAGACTATCCAACTCAGGCCTGAGGATCTGAGAAAAGATCTGAGGTCTAGAGAGTCCAGAAGATGAGTGGTGTTAGGCCAGGCAAAAGGCCGTGCAGGTGAAGAAAACCTGGATGTTCAAAGAGCCTCAGGTTAGATAACACAAGCTGATGCATCTGCAAACAGTACAATAAGTCGAAAAGAAGATATGGAGATATCCACAGGAAATGTCTAACAAGCAGATGAAAATGCAGGTTTTGAGCTACCAAATATATTTTCAACCTGTCTTTGGTGGCTTAAAATCATCTTTAGTGCGTATTTTATATACGAATTGGGAGAATCTCACACATCAGCGAGACTGTGTACACTTCCACCTTCTCCCATCACTTCTACTGTCAAGCAAGGGTATCTCTGCTTAAAGTCAAACCGGGTTTATATAAATAAGCAAAGAGGACTGGTGGGGACTGTGGAAAATCTTAGACAGATGCCTTGTCTAAAGAAGGCAGCCATTTACTCAGCTCCAGCAGCTTACTGCCTTGCTTGAATGCTGGCCCAATGTGGAGAGATCTTCCTATTCTCCAAGAAAAGCTCAAAATTCAGATTTTATGTAATATCTCCCATTTGAAAATACTGGCATCTGATTACATTAAAAATAAAACAACACTATGCCAGCCAAAAAAAATGCTTTTGTGGACAGATTTCAGCATGGGCCACCAGTGTGGCAGAGTTAGATCTGGTCTGCTAAATCCTCCAGTGCTCTTTTCACTACCTCATAGGAGCCTCAACTGACAGGGTTTCATGGTGACTTCCATGGGATAGGAACTGCTTGCTTCCAAGCAAAACAGCCCCAAACTGATAGTGCTTTATTAGTTCTTTTATATATTGTCAATAATTTTTGTCTCTTCCCCACCCTGGTCAGGATACCTGCCTCTAGCATCATTGAGACTTCCTACTCCCCTTCTATTACAACCTAAGATGGCAAGCTAGCAGGTAAAGCAAAAGTAAACAGAGAGCCTGACAGGATTTCTAATGAATAAAGCAGGTAAGGCATATGGCAAAGATTTGGTTTTCTTAGAAAACAATTATCACAGAGATATCTGTGACTAGTCAGATACCTGAGCAAAAAAGTCAGTAACTTATATTTGAAATATATGAGCAATTTCTACTAACAAACCAAATAGGTTCCATTGTGAGCTACCAAGAGGGGGAGAGGGAGAACATCGCAAAAGGGAAAGTAAAAGTTGCTGGCCTTTGAGAAATATCAGATACCTCTTAAAACACAGTTTTTTTAAAGTATAAATGTTTAAAAGAAAAGGTACACTATAATCTCAACTCTCAGTGAGGAATAAAAATATTTTAAAATCAGATAACATGAAACATTCTTCGAGCAACAAGAAATGGGGCTTTAGAAACACTATTAAAAGGGTAAAGCTATCCCTATATTTATAAGAGGTAAAAGGAAAACAAAATAATCTGATAGTTTTTAATATTCATTCAGAGATCAGTTGCTGATGTTTTAGTGTATTATTAAGTCACAACGTTGCTTCAGAAGCTCTGAAAATGTAACTACACTTCCTAATTATACTAAAACGTGTAAAAGTACAGATCACGGGGTATGTAAGTTTAGATAACAATGTGGCAAATTCGAAGAAACACAGAAATGTTAAAATTTCTAATCAACAAACCGAATGACAGTACCAAGATTTTGAGAGAGAAAGAGAGACGTGGGGGGCGGGGAGGGAGAGAAAAAGAGAGAGAAAGAAAGAGAGAAAGGGAAGGGAAGGAAGGAAAGCAAGGAAGGAAGGAAGGAAGGCCAGTGGCATGTGCACCCGCCCCTGTGAATCGGAGGAGTCGGGGAATTCAGGGGAATGAAGAGTGATTACAGAGGGCGAGCAAAGCAGGCCCTGTTCCTGCTGGCAGGCGAGCTCTGCAATTACTTAGAGCAAGCATTATGGCCAGAGCATTCTGGAGCCCACTTAGACGAGCAGACTGGACACCTAAAACCGGAGGCTGACAGCAGCTCGGGGAGAGGACCGAGAAGGCGGAAAAGTGGCCTGCTTTGACCTCCACTGAAAACGGAGGCTCCTCCAACTCTCGTCTCTGAACCAGGGGCAGGGGCAATAAGCTCTCAGCGGTTGGATTCTTCGGACAAACTCTCTCAGGCTCCCTGCGGCCTTCCCACACACCACACCGGGTTAATGTCAACACGGAGAGCCAGCGGGTGTGAGGGAACCTCTCGGTGTGCGCCGTCCTTTCTGGGAGGCGGTGAGACCGGGAAGAAAGACGACTCCGCGCGCGCCCCGCCTCCCAGCCCTTCCCCAGCCCCGGCCCGGCGCCCTCGCAGGGGCTGCAGCCGGGAAGCGCGCTCCTCACCTTTTTCAGCGCAGGCACCAGCAGCCCCCGCCACTTGGGCGCGTTCTCCTCGCTGAAAAACTCGTACGGCAGCTGCTGCGCCTGCATGGTGCCCCCGGGGCGCCTCCGGGTTGGGAGAGGGGCGGCGGCGGCCGGGCCGGGGAGCCGCGAGAGGGCGAGCTCTTAGCGCGGAACAGGGCCGCGGCCCCACCGGACGGCCCGGCCCCCTCGGGGCGCCGAGCGGCCGGGCTAGCCCCGGAGAGGGAGCTGGGTGGCGAAGCCCGCGCCCGGCCACCCACCCGACACGGACACCAGCCGCGAAGAGCGAACGCAGCCCGGAGGCGGCGGCGGTGGCATCCCGCACCACCGCCCCGGGGCCGGGCCCCCACTCCTCCCCGGCCCGCTGGCGCCGCCCCGGGTTGCCCTCCGCCGCGGTCGCCGCCCGCCCTCCCGCCGGGGCTGCGCTCCCGGGCCCGGCCTGGCCCCGCGGCGGAGCCGGCGGCTGGGGGAGGGCGTGTGGACCGACACTCCGGCCGCGGCGCCCGCTCAGCAGGGACCCCAAAACGAGAGTGACCCGGGGTGGGGCGGAGCTGGGCGCGGGGTGTACCGGGGGAGGGGAAAGGCCCGAGGTCGTTGTTGGGGAATCCGGCTGCCTGAGGTGCCGCCGCGGCCGCCGCCGACGCCGGTGTAGCGCTAGAGCTTCCTACTAGCGAACTGAACCTGCCTGCTACTGAGCATGCGTCGCCGGGCAGGGCCGGTTCGCTCCGGGTTTTCCGGCTCCCCAGCCAAGGAGGAGGGAAGCGCGAGAGAGCGAGGGAGGGCTCCCCGCCGGGCTGTGGCTGCGCCCCCGAGGGCTGCAGGGGGAGGAGCGACAGGGCCCCGAGCGGTCGAACCCCCGGCCGAGTGGGGCCTGCGGGGTGCGGTGCGAGCTACGGTGAAGCGGCCCCCATTGTGTGGTTGGGCCGAGAAGGATCCCACCCCTCTCTCGGAGTCCCTGGGCCTTTCGTTTCGGAAAGGGGTGTGTGTCTGTGTACTTTGTTCCCGAGCGTGAAGATAAGGACTGCCCAGAGCATGCAATGTATAGTAAACAGGCTGGACAAAAGATAGGTGCCTTTCTCACGAAACCTACAGCATAATAGAAGTGATCGCAATGTCTCCAAACGGTCTTTCCACATCACCAAGAATAAAATGTGTACGCGTAACGTTGATTTTGTGTGTTTTTAAATGCAATATGTTCATCTTTGAAACCCGTTTCAAATATGAACTCCAATAACCACTTACCTCCAGTGGAAATTGACACCTCTCCTGCAGATCCCAGGAACACTTTACTCAGTCCCCTCTCCGGGCATTTAGCTTAACGTGTTTTTGTATCTCTACAAGGCTCGTTCAACTAGATAACAAACTCCTGGAAGGTAGATATTTTTCACCAGGGTTAGGGGCTCTACACAGAATAGGCACTTAGTGAATGTTTGTGGAATGCTAAAGGAGCATTATCTGTAAATTGTTCCTCCATCCCAGGGATGCAGGTGTTTGCTTAACAGTAGCAATGGGTGGCTGGCGCCTCATGGTTTACCATTACCACTTTTTGAGCATAATCTCATTTAATCCTCGGAGCAATCCTATTGTTTTTACATCACAGTTTAAAGAACCAGCCTGAGTTGAAATTGATACTGTACCCTGCTATTTCAGAGAACAATAACCAGAATCACATAGATGAGAAATGTTTAAGCAGCGGTTCTTAATCTCTACGGGACCTCTTTGAGAATCTCATAAAAGTCTTGGTTCCTTTCCTTTAAAGATGTACACATATGATATACATTTAAAAGTTCTCCACACTTTCAAAGTGTTCAGAATGACATTTTGAAAATCATCCATAAATCCTCTGGGTAAAAAGAGGTAAAGTAACCATAGCTTAGAGAGGGGTTGGGGGTAGGAGAAGGGGTCTCAGAGGAAAATATGACAGCCATTTTCAAATCTCTAAAGTAATGATATGAAAAAAATATATACGTGATAGGGTTTTGTGTGATTCTAAACGATTTAATTAAGATCAAGCCTCTGCCCCAAATTATTCCTGGGCTTCCTACTGCTCTTAGAATACTTTTCAAACTTCCTACCATGACCCACAAAACATGCATCTAGCTACTGTTTACATTCTCAACTTTTTCTCACCATTCTCAACGTTGGCTCACCACATTCCAGTCACACTGGCCTTCTGTCTATTCCTAGAAAACACCGTCCTCTTTCCTGCCTCAAGGGCTTTGCTCTTCTCTGAGCCTGTAACTCATTCTGCTCCTGTTCACTTGGCTGGTTATAAACGTCACCGCCTCCAAGAGGCCTTCGGTGATCACGCTAAGTAGTTTCCACCTATACTTTTCTCCCATAAGCTTTGGCTTCTTTCTTCGCAAGCATAAACCACGGCCTTTAATTATTTTTCGTTGTTGGTCTCCCCCACCCCCCGCCGCTCCCACCATCTGGAATGTAAACTCCAAGATCAACAATCTTATGTGTTCACTCTAGCTCATCATTTTATCCCCAGGAACTACAGCACTTGGCACATAGTAGGTTCTCAATAAATACTGTTGAAGGTATAAAAGTTGAATGGCGGAAACTTTCAGGAAGACTACGTAATCAGAGTTGTCCTAAGAAACGGGTGATCTTCTGGGGTGTGCAAGTAAAAACCGTACATTCGCTCTCTCGGGACGACGGGGAGGGTTAAGAGGTGGGACTTGATGACCTCCAAGGTCCCCTTCAACTCCGAGTCTCTGATTTGACTGCAGAGGTAAACAAGCCCTAGAAACATGTATTAAAGCCCGGCTGGGCATGCTTAGCGGCCGGGGCAGGTTTTCACTAGTATGAACGTTTTAGCTGCAGACTGACAGCAAGCAGCTGGAGGGAAACTGCAGAGAAGAGACTCGGCTCTTCGCAGCTGAGAGACCTAAGGGGAGTGGTGTTGGGTTCGGCGTCGCTAAGGTCAGGGAGCAATCGAGCGCCTCTACATCGTTCGCTTGTATCTCTTGAGCCAAATCAAAATCTATGGGCGTGCTGCGAGAGAAGATGACCGTGGCGGACTCAGAAACTTGCTAGTGGAGACATGAAAGCCCTGTGAGCCCCTCAGCTGCAACCGCGGACTGTGGCGCCGCGGCGCAGGCGCAGAGGTTCCTTTCGCGCCCCACCTTCGACTCTAAAGAGCCAGGAGCCTGAGCGGACGTGACGCACGGGGGCGCGTCCAGGCAGGCTAGCCGAGGCCCGAAGGGGGAGCGTCCAGGCAGGCTAGCCGAGTTCTGAGCGCGTCGAGTCAGAACACGGGCAGCGGGAAAGGAGGCGGGGAGGACTTTTGGGCTGGCGGCGCGTCCCCTGCAGGTGGGAGTGCAGCACTAAGCGCTTTGCCTCGCGCCGCAACCGGACGCAGTCACAGGGTTCCCTGCCTGGGTGCAGCCGCAACGATCTTCCTGAAGCAAACTTCAGATGCAGTTACTCTCCCGTTCGAGTCTCCGCTGTCATACCAGAATAAAGTCCAAAGTCCTTAGTTTTGTATTCATGGCCTTGTACAATGGGGCCACTACTTATCTTTCCAGCTATATCACTCACTCAAAATGAACTACTATTGCCTCCTATAAACCCATTATTTCTGTCTCTTGTTTCTTGCCTATTCTGTTCCATCTGCCTAGAATGCCCTTCATCATCTTCCTCCAATCCCACCACAGCTTCACCCCACCTCCCATATACACGCTCACCGTGAAACTCTTATCCACGCTGTCGCCGCCAGCACATATGCCGCCTTCTTTCTGAAGTCTTTTTCAGCCCGCATTTAGGATTCCTCCCCTTAAACTTTAGAGTCCAATAGGCATAAGAAACAGCGGTTTCAGCCATCAATAAAGTTAAGGTCTTCTCTACCAGCAGCATATCCTCTCAATGCTTCCCCTCACCCTTTCTTCCCAATCCCCACTTTCAATTCCATTTCTCCAATTATGTCCCCAGAAAAATACACCAGAGAAAACAGTGGCTGATAAAACCACTGGATAGCCATCCTTTATCACCTTTAGTTAATACTTTGATCCTCCCTTCTCTTTCTCTCTCTCTCTCTCTCTCTCTCTCTCTCTCTCTCTCTCTCTCTCTCTCTCTCTCTCGGGCAAAGATGGTGGGGAGCAAGGTAGGTACAATTAGAAGACATGATCAAAAGCTCTCCAAGATATTTAGGACTATTCCTGGAATTTTTTTTTTTCAGGATCCCGGCAGAGTCCAGTTTTTGGCAAAAGTTTTTTTCCAGTTGATTCAAGTGGTAATGGCTCCTCAAACTGATTGCACCCCAATCCAATTCAACTTTCATTGAATTCCCAAGTTTGTCATGGAACTTGATAAACTGGTTCTAAAATGTATATGGAATTAAAAAAAAAAGTTCTTCTGTTAAAGAGCAAGGTAGGGGAACTTGACTTGCCAGATATGAAGACATTACACAGCTAGAGTAATTAAAACAACGTGGTATCAGAAAAGGAACAGACAGACATACCAGTGGACCCATCTCATTGCGGTGGCTTCTCTTGTTGTGGAGGACCAAATACACAGAAACAATTCATGACACAGCAAGCATTGCAGATGAGTGAGGAAAGGGTATAGTGCTCAATAAATGAAATATGCACAGTTGATAAATACATATAGAAAAGTGAAATTACATCCCTAACTCACACCTGACACAAAACAACCGCATGTGGATAAAAGACTTAAATGTAAAAAACAAAATTATAAAATTGTGAAAGGAAAATAAAGAATACCTTTATGAGGCTTCCCTGGTGGCGCAGTGGTTGAGAGGCTGCCTGCCAATGCAGGGGACACGGGTTCGTGCCCCAGTCCGGGAAGATCCCACATGCCGCGGAGTGGCTGGGCCTGTGAGCCATGGCCGCTGAGCCTGCGCGTCCGGAGCCTGTGCTCCGCAAAGGGAGAGGCCACAGCAGTGAGAGGCCCGCGTACCGCAAAAAAAAAGAAAAAAAAAAGAAGAAAAAAAGAGAATATCTTTATGAGCTCAAAGTAGGAAAATATTTCTCAAATAATACACAAAAAAACACAAACCATAAAGGGAAAGATTGATAAATTTGATTTTATTAAAACTAAGAACCTCTGTAAATCAAAATAAGGCATACAAAAAGTGAAAGCACAAGCCATTAAGTAGGAGAAAGTAGTTGCAACTCAACCGAAAAAGAATTAGTATCCAGGACAAGTGGTTTACTTTATTTTTAATTAATTAATTAATTAATTGATTGATTTATTTATTTTTGGCTGCATTGGGTCTTCGTTGCTGCACACAGGCTTTCTCTAGTTGCGGCGAGTGGGGGCTACTCTTTGTTCCTGTGCACGGGCTTCTCATTGCGGTGGCTTCTCTTGTTGAGGAGCACAGGCTCTAGGCACACGGGCTTCAGTAGTTGCGGCATGCAGGCTCAGTAGTTGTGTCTCACAGGCTCTAGAGCGCAGGCTCAGTAGTTGTGGTGCTCGGGCTTAGTTGCTCCACGGCATGTGGGATGGGATCTTCCTGGACCAGGGCTACGAACCCATGTCCCCTGCATTGGCAGGTGGATTCTTAACCACTGTGCCACCAAGGAAGTCCCCAGGTGGTTTACTTTAAAGGAGATAATGATGGTTAGATGTTCACCTCACTAGTAATCAGGGAAAAGCAAGTTAGAATCACAATGAGGTATTATTTCTTGCCCATTGAATTAGCAAAAACGTAGAAGTTGAACAATGCTAAGCTTTGGCAAGGATGTAAAGCTATTAAAATTCTCATCCACTGCCATGGGAATGTAAATGATTAAAACCACTTTAGATAACTATTTCTTTTCTTGAAATATGAATATGGGCATGTCCTATACAAACTGGCATAGATTTATTCCCATAGCATATATATCCCAAGGAAAATTCCTCACTGCATTGTTTGTTATAGCATAAATAGTAGAATGGGTAAATAAATTGTGGAATACTATAGAGCAGCAAAAATGGATGAATCACAGTTTATGTTTACGTTCCCTCCAAAATTCATATGTTGAATCCCAATCTCCAATGTGAAGTTATGTGGAGATTGGGTTTGGGGAAGTGGTAAGGACATGCAGGTGGCGCCCTCATGAATGAGGTTAGTACCAACATAAAAGAGACTGCAGAGAGAGCCTCTCCCCTTCCACCATGTAAGGACAAGAGAGAAGACTGTTATCTATGAACCAGGAAGTAGGCTTTCACCAGACACTGAATCTGAAGGTGTCTTGATCTTGGACTTCCCAGCCTCAAAAACTGTGAAAAATAAATTTCTATTGTTTATAAGGTACTCAGTCTATGGTATTTTGTTATAACAGCCCAAAAGACCTAAGACACACATCAACATAGGTAAACCCTTTAAAAATAACACTGATAATATATAAATGTGCCTGTGAACCTCCAAAGGAAAAAAGAGAAAACAAACAAAAAAACCACTAAGCAAGACACACAGGAAAGTACACACTATATGATTCACTGTATAAGGTGCAAAAAAAAAAAAAAGTAGAACTGAGTTGTATGTTATTTATTGTGATACTCAACCTCTAAGATGGCCCTATGAGCCTTACTTCCTGGTATTCCTTCCCCAGTATAGATAACACTCCCATGTTGAATAGACAATCCTAGGCAATACTCACCTGCAAAAATAGGATTTTGCAGAAGTTATGTATGTGGCTTCTGAGCCTAAGTCTTAAAAGACATGGTCACTTTACTGTCTCTCTCTCTCATCTCTCATTCTGGGAGAAATCACTGCCATTTTCTGAGGACACCCAAGCAACCCTCTAGGGGAAGCCCTCACTGACAGTCTTGGAAATAGATCCCTCAGCTCCAGTAAAGGCTTCAGATGATTGAAATCTGGTTAATATTTTGACTGCAACTTTTTTAGGGATTCTGAGCCAGAAGTACTCAGATGATCCATTTCAAAATCTTTAACTCTCAGAAACTATGAGATAATAAATGTGTGTTGTTTTAAGCCACTAAGTTTTGGGGTAATGGGTTATGCAACATTAGAAAACTAATATTTTTACGGATACATACATAAGCAGTCAAATTATAACAAAACATTAAAATAATACTGAATTCATAATGGTGGTTGTGAAGGTTGTATGCATATGGAGAGATCTTTAAGATATATTGTAAATTGTAGGAAAAAAATAGTGTAGAAAGTGTTCGCAACTGGGGAGGTTTTATACAAGGTTCTAATGAGATACTGGTAATGGTCTATTACTAACCTGAGTAGTAGGTACACAACTGTTCATCTTATTATTTTAAAATTTAAACACATACACTCTTTGTTGTATGCATAATATGTTACAAACACACACTACACACAGAGGAGGGGGGGTGATGGCTACAACGGGCCAATAGAGAGAGAGCACAGTGGCTTCATAGCCAATTCTGAATTGACTGTTACAATCTCAGTAATGCACTTAAGAAATAAAATCTACCTTCTCTTAATTATAGATCAGAGTTGGAAGAGGCTAGAAGTAGACACAAGTAGGCAGTAGTTTAAGGACAAATCACATGAAGCATCTGTACTGACTGCCAGTTTCTCTTTTCTCCTCTCCGCAGCAGCAAAAGGCTAACATCTCCAAAGATTCTCAGTCTCAGATACTAAGGGTTGGAAAGGCAACTGAAGAGTGAGAATAAGGGCTACATTTTGGTTTGAACTCAGGTCAACCAACTCAAGTCCTTTATTGCTCTTTGTTGCCTTAAGCAAGTTACTTAATATCTATTAAAACAACTTGCATAATGTGAGTCCAGAGGAAGTAACCTCATCAGGTAAGCACCCACTGTATAAGGAGTTCAATATCTGAATATGAGTAACCATGGTATGTAATTCAAAGATATTCAAAGGTTAATTTTAAAAAATAACTTGGCATTTAAAAATTCAAGTAAGTAATACATCCACGTGATTCATGAAGTGTCTTTTTCACCCTGCCCATCAGCTATAGTGCTTCCCTCCAATTCCCTAGCAGGTAACCATTTTTTGTTAGTTTCTTATATATTCCTTCAGAGTTTGTTGCTGCAAACACAAATATAATATTTTAACAGAAAAGTTTCAAAAACAGGACAGAGGGATTTCCCTGGTGGCACAGTGGTTAGAAATCCACCTGCCAATGCAGGGGACATGGGTTTGAGCCCTGGTCCGGGAATATCCCACATGACACGGAGCAACTAAACCCGTGCACCACAACTACTGAGCCCGCGCTCCACAACTACTGAAGCCCACACGCCTAGAGCCCGTGCTCCACAATAAGAGAAGCCACCGCAAGGAGAAGCCCGTGCACCACACCGAACAGTAGCCCCCACTTGCCGCAACTAGAGAAAGCCCGCGCACAGCAACGAAGACCCAACACAGTCAAAAATAAATAAATAAATTTATTTTTAAAAAAAAAACAGGACAAAGTTTCCCATATAACTTTCATGCAGACTTACCAATTTTTAATATTTTACCCCATTTGCTATATCATTTCCTCTCTGTCTCTATCTCTGTCCTTGTCTCTTCATGCATACATACATACATACGCACATACATATATACACACATACATAAATGTGTGTGTCTAATATTTCTTCAGAATCATTTGAGACCAATTTGCACACATCATCCCTCTCTACCCCAAGCATTTCAGTGAGTCAGTGTGCATTTCCTAAAAACAAGGACTTATATTTACCTAACTGGAATACAGTTATTAAATTCAGAAAGCTAACATGGATACAATACTATCATCCGATCTACAGACCTTATTGAAATTTCACTAATTGTCCCTACAATGTTCTTTACAGAGATTGCTTTTTCTGGTCTAGGATCCAGTGCAGGATCATATACTGCATTTAGTTTTTGTGTCTCTTTAGTTTCCTCTAATCTGGAACAGTGCCTCAGACTTTCTTCGTCTTTCATGGTATTGCCATTTCTTAAGATGACAGGCCATTTTTTCTTATAATGTCCCTCAATTTGGGTTTGTTTGAAATTCTCCAATGATAAGATTCAGGTTTTTGTATTTTGGATACGAATAGCAAATGTATGGTATCCTGAGTGCATCACATCACGGGGGACATGATGACAGTTTATCCCGTCAGTAGTGATGCTAATTTTGATTACTTGGTTAAGGGGGAGTCAACCAAGTTTCTCCAATATAAAGTTATTTTCACTCTTCGTAATAGTACTAACTTGTACAAACATAAGTTATTTTTAAAAACAGCTTTATTGAGATATAATTCACATACTATACAATTCACAATTGAAAGCATTCAAATCGATGCTTTTTTTATATATACACAAATTTATTCAGTCATTACCACAATCAATTCTGGAATATTTTTATCACCTCAAGAGAAACTTCATATCCACTAGCGGTCATTCCCCATTTCTCTCCAAACTCCCACAGCTCCAGGCAACCAATAATCTACTTTCAGCCTCCATAGATTTGCCCATTCCATAGAGTTCAAATAAATGTAATCATACAAAGTGTGGTCTTTTGTGATTGGCTTCTTTTACTTAGCATAATATCAAGGTTCCTTCATGTTACAGCATATATCAGTATTTCATTTCTTTTTAGTATTGAATAACATTCCATGGTATGGCTATACCACATTTTATTTATCCATTCATCAGTTGATGTACATTTGGGTTATTTCCACTTTTTGGCTATACTTTTTGGTTATACTATACTTTTTGGTTGTAATGTTATTACAAACATTCGTGTACAAGTTTTTGTACAAACATATGTTTTCATTTCTCCTGGGTTTGTATCTAGGAATAGAATTGCTGGGGCATATGGTACCCCTATGTTTAATCTTTTGAAGAACTCCCAGACTGTTTTTCAAAGTGGTTACATCATTTTACATTTCAACCAGTAATGTATGAAGATTACAATTTCTCCATATCCTTACCAGCACCTTGTTATTGTATAGCTTTTTTACTATAAGCATCCTAGTAGATATGAAGTGGTATGTCATTTTTCTTTTGATTTCCATTTCCCTGATGGCTAATGATGTTGAGTATCTTTTCATGTACTTATTCACCTTTTGTATACCTTCTTTGGAGAGATGTCTACTCAGAGCCTCTGCTTATTCTTTAATTGGATTATTTGTCTTTTTTTTATTGAGTTGTGTTCTCTATATATTCTGGATACAAGTCTCTTATCAGATACATGATTTGCAAATATTTTCTCCCGTTCTATGGTTTGTCTTTTTACTTTATTGATGTGTCCTTTGAAGAACAAAAGTTTTTAATTTGATTAAGACTAATTTATCTATTTTTGTTGTTGCTGCTTGTGATTTTTGGTGAAATAGCTAAAAGGGCTTTGCCTAACCCAAGGTCGTGAAGATTTATCCCTACAATTTCTCCTGAGTCTTATAGCTTCAGCTCTTAGATTTAGGTTTATGATCCATTTTGAGTAAATTTTTGTGTATGGTGTGAAGAAGGGGTCCAGTTTCATTCTTTTGCAGATGGGTATCTGGTTTCCCCACCACCATTCGCTGAAAAGACTATTCTTTTCCCATTGAACTGTCTTGATGGCATTACTGAAAATTAATTGACATAAATGTCAGGGTTCATTTTTGGACTCTGAATTCTACTCCATCAATCTATTTATCTAAGCTTATGCCAGTGCTACCGTGTCTTGATTACTGTACTTTGTAGTAAGTTTTGAAATAAGGAAGTGTGAGTCCTTCAACTTTGTTCTTTTTCAAGATTGCTTTGGCTATTCTGGGTTCCTTGTAATTCTATATGAATTTTATGATCAGCTTGTCAATTTCTGCAAAAAAGAGAGCTTGGATATTGATAGAGATTGCATTGAATCTATAGATAAATTTGGCAAGTATTGCCATCTTACTATTGAGGGACTTCCCTGGTGGTCCAGTGGGTAAGACTCCATGCTCCCAATGCAGGGGGCCCGGATTCGATCCTTGGTCGGGGAACTAGATTCCACATGCATGCCTCAACTAAGACCTGATGCTGCAACGAAGATCCTGTGTGCCGCAACTAAGACCCGGCGCAGCCTAAATAAATATATAATTAATTTAAAAAATATATTGACTCTCCTGATTCATGAACATGGGCTTTCCATCTGTACAATTTTAAATTTCTTTTAGTAATGTTTTGCAGTTTTCGCAGTACAAGTTTTGTACTTCTTTTATTAAATGTATTCCTAAATATTTTATTCTCTGTGATCCTATTGTAAATGGTTGTTTTCTTATATTATTGTCAGATTGTTTATTGGTAGTATATAGAAATACAACTGATTTTTTAAAATTTATCTTATATCTTGCAACATTGCTAAACTCATTTATTATGTCTAAAAGTATACACTCTTATATTCCCATTTTATTAACAAATTGTAGCAAACACTTTTTTGCACCTTTTTTCTACACTTAATGATTTATCTTAAAAATTTCTCCAAATCCATACATGAGAACACTCTCATGTTTTTATAGTATATAATTCTATTAAATGGATATACAATAATTTATTTTATTAATTTTCTTCTGAGGGACATCTGGGTTTTTTCCCCTAACCTTTGATTATAAACAGTGATGGAATAAGTAAAATTATTTTGCTTGTATTCAAGTATATCTGAGGATAAATTCCCTGAAGAAGGACTGCTGGGCCAATGGGAAAGTATTTTGCAATTTTGATAAATATTGACAAACTAGAGGGCTAATTATTTAATGTCCTTAATGTCTTTAGGGGTGCTCATTAGGAGTGGTATAGTAATAATAAGACAAAGGAGAAAATTTTAGTTAGTTACCTAATAGTGACTATTCCTATTATATTAATATCTATAAGGACTATGAATCAATGTTTTGAGTTTCTCTGAAGTCATACCTCATGCCTTGAGGTGGTAGTGCCTTATGAACTATATAAGACAAGTGATTTTTTAAATACTATTGTCTTATTCCATGTTCATTTTGTAAAGCATGTAGTTTAATTACAACAGATAAATTTATTGCACAAATAAATCTGCTGTCAATTCTTTGTATATCAGGGTTGTTACCCCATTGAGAGCTTAATGATCTGCCATACTAGTGGAGTTACCCTAGATTTTATTAAACACACATGACCTACAAAAGCCCTGTTTTCTTCCAAGAATATGTATAAAGCAAATGTTAGAATAAATCAGGTCAATTGGTCAGTTGGCATTTCTTAAAAACTGATGTTGTTTATAGGTTTTACATCCATATCATTTTTTAAAAATAAAAAATTGGGGCTTCCCTGGTGGCGCAGTGGTTGAGAGTCCGCCTGCCGATGCAGGGGACACGGGTTCGTGCCCCGGTCCGGGAAGATCCCACATGCCGCGGAGCGGCTGGGCCCGTGAGCCATGGCCGCTGAGCCTGCGCGTCCGGGGCCTGTGCTCCGCAACGGGAGGGGCCCCAACAGTGAGAGGCCCGCGTACCGCAAAAAAAAAAAAATTGTAAGGATGCAGCACATAATTTGTTTTGTATGTAACACTGATGCTAACTTGTTGTGGCAGAGATGGAGATGTTGTGTAGCTCAGATGTCCCTTCAAGAAAGGACTCCTTTGGACTTCCCTGGTGGTCCAGTGGTTAAAGCTCCGTGCTTCCACGCCAGGGGGTGCAGGTTCAACCTCTGGT
The DNA here is from genome assembly GCF_003676395.1 of Aethalodelphis obliquidens. Lineage (NCBI taxonomy): Eukaryota > Metazoa > Chordata > Mammalia > Artiodactyla > Delphinidae > Aethalodelphis > Aethalodelphis obliquidens. The sequence goes on along the minus strand of NW_020837956.1, from coordinate 12,547,002 downwards.
CAGGGAACTAAGATCTCACATGCCCCATGGTGTGGCCAAAAAAAAAAAAAAAAAAAGTAAAGGACTCCTTGTCCATCTTTAAGGACTGTGCAGTTAGCTGACAGCATCTAGCAGTTAACTCCTTTAAGTCTCCTTCAGCTTTTAGGCCAAGGTCTTACTCTGCTGGAGGTGGCCCCAATCAATGACTCAGCAAGATAGTGGAACAAAAGACTGGCAATTTCCACCCAAGGCAGAACTCCTCTAATGGGCAATCTTTGCTCTGGAGCCCCCCATTGCAATGGATGAGTTGTTGGCAGATCTGTATTGTGGTCTGATGGCGTCTCTGCCCAGTCCAGCTTCCTTCTTTTTCCTTTCACAGATGTTACTTCTCAATAAGCCTCCTGCACTCTTAACATCATCTCAGTTTCTGCTTCCCAGCAGACCCAACTGATACATTTGTATATGAAGTTGTTTTGCAGGACATCAACTGATATTTTAAATCATGATGCATCCATAGAAGCTGTTGAAATTCATTGATTTTAGAAATACATCAATAATTTTCAAAACTGATTTATTTCTCATAATATGTGCAGAAATCTGAATCTCTAAGAGCTTGCAGTTTACCCTAATTTTGTTCCTTAAACAGAGTTTTTGAAAAATATAGCTAAAGTTTCCAAACTTCCTCAGATCTATCCTTCTTCTTTGACTGCTTCTGACAGAGAAGAAATAACGAGAAAAATCTCTTCATTTTTTTGTCCAATAAACTACGAGCAACTCTGAATAGAGAGGAAAAAAAACACAAAAACAAAATAACACATCCCATCATCCTTTGTGCAATGGTTGATTTCCCTAAATCTTTGAAAATTACTTATACATGCATGATTTATGAAGAGAATGCCAGGACCACAGGTTCATAAGGATTATATTAAAACTTTCTCTCCCTGAGGCAGAAGCACTGCTGCTTCAGAACTGTTTTCCTCTTAACCTCCCTTGTCTAAACATGAAAAAGTTAGCCTTGATTTACGGTGTGTATAGTTTTTGTTTTCTTAACTCTAACGTAGAAGTTAAAACAAAGCAATAAAACCTAGGGATAGGAAACAACAATAACAACTAAAGAAGAATTGAATTTTAATTTGCTCAGCTGATCATGGAAAAATAGGTTTTCTTATGACTAAGACTTCAGGGGGAACAGTCCTCATGAAGTATTTTGTTATAATATTCCTTTAGTTGTTTATTAATTTTAGTTAGGAGAATGTGGAACATATTCTGAAGGTGAAACAGAGAAAAAAGGACCGAAATGGAACCCATGTCCTGAACAGATCTAGCGCATTTCTTGTACGTCTATTCCTTGTTCTTGTTAACTTTTATTGCCATTTGGAATGGGATTTTAAAATTACATTTCTACTTGATTATTGTCGCGTTAAAGAAAAAGTTTTTTTTTCTTTTTAATATAGTTGACTTCAATCTGGCTACCTTATTTAAACTCTTTCATTAGTTCCAATACTTTTCTTTTTAACTCAGTGTCTTTGATTCTGTTTACAATCATTTTATATGCAAACCATGATGATTTTGCCTCCAGGCTTTTCATAAAGGTGGGAGGAACAGGATCCAGGCAACTCCTGGACCCCATAACCACTCTGCTTTGACCAAAATTGGGAATGCTTCCACCACCAATGCTGAAAGCTGCTGAATCGAGAAGTCATCTGCCAAATTAATAAGCTGCTGCTATAGCAGCTGGCTCCAGACCCTTGCCCCCTCTACTGCAGTCAACACCAACAAAGCAGATGCTCTGCACACCACCTTTCTCCACAGAGGACTCAGTTCCAAACCAAAGCCTCACGTGAGTGCTTCTGTTCGATGGGACCCAAATCACATCTTGAGCCCTCACCACAAGAGAGCCTGGGAAACAGCTGTTTATCTTCCATCTGTGCACTCATCCTAGAGCGTACCAGTATGCAATATCTCCCACAGTATTCTTTAGCATAGCCAGAAAGTCCCCTTCTAGTTCTTTTGTTTTAATTGTGATAAAATACACATACATAAAATTTACCGTTTTTAAGTGTACAGTTCAGTAGTGTTAAGTATCTTCACATTATTGTGAAATCAATGTCCACAAGTCTTCATTTTGCAAAACAGAAACTCTGTACCCATTAAATAACTGCTCCCCATTTCCCCTTTCCCTCAGCCCCTGGCAACCATCATTCTACTTTCTGTTTCTATGAGGTTGACTTCTCTAGTTATGTTATAGAAGTGGAATCATACAGTATTTGTCTTTTTGTGACTGGCTTATTTCACGTAGCACAGTGAATTCAAGGTTCATCCGTATTGTAGCGTGTGTCAGAAGTTCCTTCCTTTTTAAAGCTGAATAGTATTCCTTTGTATGTATATACCGCATTTTGTTTATTCATCTGTCAGTGGACACTTGGGTTCCTTCTAACTGTTGGCTATCATGAATAATGCTACTATGAACAAGGGTGTGGAAATATCTTTTTTGAGATCCTTCTTTCAATTATTTTGGATATAGAACCATCCTTCTATTTCCTTTGATAAGAGCTTTAAAAAGGCAAGGGATGCTGAATTTGAGAAAACAATTTTTTAATATCTGTAGCAGATTATGTTTTTTAAGATGTCACACATTATCTCCCATCCCACATGCTTGACACTTTTTCCATTGAGTTGTCGGGTTTATATCATCTCTCCTTGAACCTGGAAAGATCTTTGTGATTGCGTGGACAAATAGAGTATGGAAGAAGTGATACTATGTTACTTTTGAAACTGGATCATAAAAATTCCATGCTTCTATATTCTTCTCTTGGGATGCTCACTTTTGGAACCCATCAGCCATGCTATGAGAAAGCTGATTAATCCATGGAGAAAGTACCCAGAGAGGCATGTAAATTTTCCACCTGACAGCCCAGCTGAGGTCCCAGCCAACAGCCAGCATCAAGTGCCAAACAAGTAAGGACACCTCCAGATGATTCTGTCCCTCGGTCATCAAGTGATCTCAGGCTTTGAGCCTCCCCAGTCAGGGCCTGGACATTGTGGAGCAGAGATAAATGGTCCCTGCTGTGCTCTGTCCTGATTATTGACCCTTAGAATCCATGAGTGTAACAAAATGGTTTCAGGCTACAAAGTTTGGGGTGGTTTGTTACACAGCAGCAGATAACTGATACCATATCTAATGATGTGGTCGTTTGGTTATTTTTCTTTCATTTGTTGATGTCATATTTAAGTACTCACATATTCCTAGAATAAACGGTTCTTGCTCATGTTGTATTATTCTGTTAATAAACTTCCGGATTTAGTTTGCTAATGTGAGGGAGATTTAAAAAAATTATTTTAAAATAAAATTGGCCTTCTAAGGGTAAAGGCAACATAATTCATACCAGAAGTGGAATAAATATCCATACTGCTCCATTGCATTTTCAGGGAAGTCTCCTACTGTCTTTCCTTCTCTCCTTATTTAGCTTAAATTCCATGATTACCACTATGATTACTCCCTTGAAAATACTCTGCATTGTCTTGCCTCTCTCCTTTTACCATACTTGCCTTGCAAAAAGTCTGGCTTCAGATAACCCCCAACATCCACTAGTTTGTGTCTGCACATGTGCACTTGAGCTGTGCTACAGAACCATACAATTGTATAGCAGGCGTCACCTTAATTTCAGGATCACAAGCCTCCAAAGGGCACTCACTGTCACTGGGAAGTCTACTAAATCTCTGGTAAACTCTATACATCGATCTGCAGAACATCTAACTTACACCTTTCCCTCTTTTCTTATACCTTATTTCCCTCACCCATTTCCACTTCCCTTTTGCTCTTAATTTTGACTTTTATTAAGAAAATCAAAACCATCAACCTGGAGCTCCCTCATTCTGCTATATCCTTCTCCTTCATTCTGAATGCTCAGACCATGCTCTATCACCCTGAGCTTCCACTTTTAAAGAACTGGTTTGGCTAAGGCAAAAGGAAACTAACGCTTTTAGAGCATTTCCAACTTCCTAGCTTTCTTACTTATATTTTAGCTTATGAAGTGGGTGTTAGTATCCCCACTTTTCTGAGGCGAAAACTGAGGCTTAGCTAGCGTGAGTGCACTCCTCTCCATCACCCAGTGCAAAGTGGTCAGCTGACTCCAAGGTCAATACTTGTTTCACTCCGTCCCGGTTTCCTCATGCCAAGGACTGGGTGTACACTGCTGTTTCAGATTTATCTTTCTGAAAAATGAGACTGTTCAAGAAAGGAAAGTTCCAATAGCTTAATTCTTTAATCTTCCGAAGGACACTGGTGTGAAAGGCTGTTGTCAGGTCCAGCTGGGCTGCCGGCAGGCTCTGACTTGAAGAGGTCCCCTTGCTCAATCCCATTCTTGTTCTTCAGCATTTTGTTTGTAGGCGGTAAATAGGATCATTAGTCACAATTCAACTCCTACCTTTAAAACTCAGTACTAGAAAAATGGATCCTTGGCCTAAGTTCATGAAACCAACACCACATTTCCATGTTTGTGATCTATGCAGGTACCACTCTGTACTGGGGCACCTTATATGCTCTAAAAAATGAGACCAGCACTGAGTCTCACAACAATGAGAGCCGTGCTAAGTCAATTTAGCATGGTATAACACCATCAGAAGGAGGAAAAAAACGCTATCTTCTACAATTTTACAAATCTTTTCGATTTTGAAATATTAGGACATTCTCTTAAAATCAAAGAAATAAATGTGTTATGTGTCAGTGCACTCTGGAATGTTTGTAATTATGTGTTTCTGTTGTAATATAATTATCATGGAATGCAGGTGAGCCAAAAACTAGACACACTTCTCCCCCTGGGCTCTCAATCGGGCACATCTGGTCCGAGCTTTTATTTCAAAGGCAGCAGCCCAACTAGACTTTGGAAATTCCAAGGCCTCTTAGAGATGAAAGCTAAGGATACTGCAGACCGAGAAGAGGGTCTACAGTTGAGGGCTTTGCTTTGCCCTCCTTTCCTAGCTCTATATCATATGGCTATGACAGAGGGTGACAAAAGGGTATCTTGCTGGGGTAGAAGAGTGTGAAGTAGCGGAAGGTGGAAGTAAAAATTCATGAAATTGTTTGTGGTAAAAATTCATGGAACATGTGGTAAAAATTCACAAAAGTGTTTCCCAGAACTGCATCATTTCGGCCTTATCAGCTTTTCTGAAAGTGATATTTATAATCCACTTGCAACATAAGGAAAAATGAAAGCAAGCCCAGTTTCTCTGGGTCATCCTACAGACAGGCTCTGCCTTCAAGCTGCCCACAACTTCACTCCACCCTGGCTTTCTCCATGATCTACCTCCCTATTCCTTACCCAAGTCTCACTTCCCAAGTGCCTTACGGCCTAACTCCAAACTGCTGTTTCCTCAGAGACTCTAATTTCACTGAACCATGCAATCTTACTTTTGCCTGTCCAGTCTCTTTCCCAGCTTCTTCCGGTGAAAGTTTTCCTTTGGGAACCACCGTTCCCCCATTGCATGTTCATCAAGATGAGCTGCCCTTTCCTGGCTGAAAGTATCTTTATTGATGAAATTCCTGTAAAAACCTAGGAGTTAGAGAGATGATGGTATTTTTTCCCATATATTTACTTTTTATTGAATTTGTAAATGTTACAGAGTTCTTGCACTGCCAAACCATGCCTGAGAATTCAAAGAAAAAAATGGTACAATGGACAGCCTCATCCACCCATTATACAGTATATTAAAACTTGACTCATGTGCATTTTGATAATTTCAATCTTTTAAAAAGTTATAACAAGGGTTGGAATTTTTAAATCTCCTGCAGGTCTTCAGATTTCTAGGACAGTATGCCATGAAATAACAGTTCCACATATTCATCTCAGTTCATCCCTCAATAACATAACCCTCAAGAAAATTTTGCAGAAAAAAAATGCATACTTTTCAGGGGAAATATGTGGCTCAAGGTCCAAAAGATTATTTATTAAGATTTTTGGTTCCCAAATGAAGTCTTCTGTTTAACCAAGAATCCCTTGTTTCTCAATCATCCGACCTCTCCTTGGCTGGCTCAGCTACTCACACAAACACATCAGGATGTAGGCATCCTGCCTGCCACTTCAAATAATGCCAACACTGTTGCCCAGATATGGTTGGCAGGTCCTGTCAGGTGATACTGTAACCCTCCCAAGGAGTGTGATTCCTGCACTGACACTTTTATCAAGACTGAACTCCTAGAGGAAAATGTTCCCACATCAGGATAGTTCGACTCACCCGTTTGCTTCACTCTTGCCAGGAGCAAGCCTGCAACTCCTACATTTGGCAAAAGAATTTATTATAGAGAAACCCAGACTCTGCATGAAGTGGTCCCATGCCACTTTGAAATATTTTTGTTGAACCAAAGATACAAAACTAGGAAATTACCAGACTCTCTCATTATAATGGAAAGACTTTTCAGTAATTCTGGATAGCTTCCTCATGTGCCTTTTCAGGACTAAAAATTACTGGATAGTTTAAGGTGTAATTATTAAAAACAGAAGTGCTACATCTGTTTCTTTTGCCCCCGACTCTCCAAATGAACAACATAAAGACACACCAGAGGGTTGGTTAGAGAGCTACGCTAGTCAATCACTGCGTCTACAGAATGTCTAATACCTTAAACATTTGGGCACAAGTGTATCTGGAATTCTTGTCAAAGATCATGCAAGACCCATGAAACGTAAGTGGGTTTTAGTTGAGGTTCTGCTCACATTGCTTTGACTTTGTAAGGACAGGTCAGTGAATCCCTTGGCCTGAGCAGAAACCATACTCTTTCCACCGCAGTTTTCTACACAATTTAGACCTGATTTAGAGGAGGGTTTAGCAGTTCCTAAGTAGAGCCCCATGCATTCACTGCCCTTTACATTAAGGCTATTTGGTTCCACTCTAGGATCTAGGGATTGGCAAATTCATGAGACACTTTGCAATTCTAATGTCTATTTCAAGTTACTTAACCAAGCAATATGCTCTGAGAAGTTATTCCAAGTCAAAGCAAAAAAAAAAAAAAGGCCTTAATATGGAACACAGAAAAAAACCACAACCCAAATAAAAAATTACTAAAAGAAACAAGATTATTCCCTCCTCCACCCCTTTTCCCACTTGGTGGACCCGAGTTTGGTTGAATTTAATTTGTGGTTACCTCAGAATACAACTGAAAGTTTAAATGATAAATCATAGCCCTACACAGATTATCTGAACACATCAGCTCTTTTGAGAGCAGCGTGTTCCAGGAAGTCTGAAACAGCCACAGCCCACTACGAGCGTTCCTCATGGATGGGACACAGGACAGGTTTATTAAGGTCAACTAAATCTTCATCTTTTACAGCAGATTAGAACCCAGGTGGCTGACTTTCTGCAGGATTCTGATAGGAATCCAGCAGAGCTGCTTTCAAGTTTCACATCAACACTTAATAGCTATAACCTTCTCATACAGAAGCTGTGATTCACATGCAGTCCACAATGAGCACAGCAAATCTGAGATAGTCAGCCTTACCAAGTCTCAGTATTTCCAGCTGTCTACACGCTTGGCACTACACTTCAGGGATGGGAACTGTGCGTCACTGTGTATTTCTGGTGGTCCTTGAGGTGTTTTCCTTGTTGTGGTCAAGAGAAGATGGTCTTTGAGGACCCTTCAAATGATGCCCATCGTAGCTCCAACTCCATTTATTCCTCAGAATGGCCTCAAGACTGGAATGGAGAGTCTATAAAGGAGATAAACCTGGGACCTGTCTAAACTGCAATGATTATAAATGAGCTGCTTTTTACAGAGAGTTGGTAGCAAAGAAACATATTTGTTTCCTGATCAGGTCTCCCTTAAGCTACCTCACTACTGCACAAAACTTTACAAGAGTGGTTTATGGTTTTACATCTAGCAAGAAAGTGGCAATTTATTTATTTACTTATTTATTTCTGCAGAGTAAAGTGATTTCTAACCCCCTATATAATGCAGACTGGCTGCAGCAACATTGATTTTTAAAACTTGTCTAACAATATTTCTTGTTCACATTCCTTTAAAATCTATATTGCTAAGATGCTAAGATAAGCATCTTTCTTAGAAAAAGAAATCCCTGATGCAATGTTATAAAAATAATTTTCACTAGAGATGGTGTCTCTCTATTGCTATTTTCTGATTTCAGAGCTGCAGGATGCAGTCATTTTTTCCAGCCTAATTTCTTCAGGCTTTGTAACACTCTGCCAGTAAGCCCACGGAAAACACTTAGTTCAAGATCCTAATTTTGTAACTAAACTAGATAGAGCCTAAAGAAAAGCCAAGTTCTTGCCCAAGGTCAAACAAGTCTGTTAATAGTGGAAATAGAAATAGAATCCTTGGTCCTAAAAAGCTCTTAAAGTTTAGATGTGATCTTGCCTGGCTTTTTAGGGAAGGCCTGCCCTCTTCAGATCTCGAGATTCCAGGATCAGATAACGTGAACAGTATCTGAATTTAGTCAGAAAAAGATGTTGGTAATTTCTCCCACTCTGATTCATTTCTTTTTTTTTCCCTTTTAAGTGTTTTCTGTTTTAAATAACCCTTGTTTGTGTGAATAACCTGTTTCTCAACAACCCATCCCCCAATCGTTTACATCAGTAGTTCTCAAAGTATATTTCTGGAACCAGCATCACTTGAGAGCTTGATAGAAAAACCAGTTCTTGGGCCCCACCCGAGACCTTCTAAATTCTGGGGATGGCATCCAGTAATCTGTGTTTTAACAAGTGTCTAGGTGATTCTGCAGCACAGTGACATTTGAGAACTGATTTAGATAATCCCTGCTTGGATGAATTATAACACTGGGGTTGCAATATGGTAAATTTCCATCATCTATTGAACATTTATTAGCTGGCATTCTTCTTTTTTTATTGAGATATAATTGACAAATAACATTGTATAAATGTATGGTATACAACATGTTGATCTGATACATTGCAATATGATTAGATACACTTAATATTGCAATATAGTGTTAGCCAACATCTCCATCAGGTCACATAATTATTTCTTGTTTGTGGTAAGAACATTTAAGGTATAGTCTCTTAGAAGCTTTGAAGTATATAACACAGTGTTGTTGACTATAGTCATAATGCTGTACATCAGATCTTCAGAACGTATCTTCTAACTGCAAGTTTGTACCCTTTGACCAACATCTCCCCAATTCGCCCACTCCCAGCACCTCATAACTACCATTCTACTCTGTTTGTACAAGTTCAGCATTTTTCGATTCCAAATATAATGATATCATATAGTATTTGTCTTTCTCTGACTTATGTCACTTAGCATAATTCCTTCAGGGTCTTTACATGTTGTCACAAATGGCAGGATTTCCTTCTTTCTCATGGCTGAATAATATTTCATTTGTGTATATACCACATCTTCTTTATCCATTCATCCATTGATAGACACTTAGGTTGTTTTCATACCTTGGCTGTTGTGAACAATGATGCAATAAACATGGGAGCACAAATATCTTTTTGATATCCTGTTTTCATTTCTTTCAAATATATACCCAGATGTGGAATTGCTGGATCATATGGTAGTTCTGTTTTTAATTTTTTGAAGAACTTTCACAGTTTGTCATAATGGCTGCACCAATTTACATTCCCATGAACAGTGCACAAAAGTTCCATTTTCCCCACATCCTCACCAGCACTTACTTCTTGTCTTTTTGATGATAGCCACTCTAACAGGTGTGAGGTGATAGCTCACTGTGGTTTTTGTTTTGCATTTCCCCGATGATTAGTGATGTTCAGCATCTCATCTTGTACTTGTTGGATATTTGTATGTCTTCTTTGGGAAAATGTCTATTCAGTTCCTCTGCCCGTGTAAATGGGATTTTTGTTGTTGTTGCTGTTATAATTAACTAAAGAGCTTGCTCTATGATTAACTTATTATTTAGTTTCATAATATTTTTAGGAAGACAACAGAAGCAGTGGGATACTGTGACAAGGGCCCAGGGATTTTGAATGTCAAGACCTGCATGTAGGTTCCAACTACAACTCAGGTATAACCTTGGGCAAAACTGTTCTGAGCTTCAGTTTCTTCATCTATAAAATAAGTCTAGATAATATGAAAATTATTAGGCATGAAAATGCTTTGAAAATTGGATTAGATATATAATATAAAAAAATCTTAACTTTTTAAAATTTAAAATGAGTTCACATCCCAGTTTTAAATATTCTAGATTCTTCAACTATTTCTCTTATAGTTATGACTGAATTTTTCAAACTGATAATTTTCTTCTCTTCTCCATAATTATTTCTATCCTGGACTTATTAAAATTTTTATATCATTATGCAAATAAAGTATCTTTTACATGCTTCTCCCAAGGGCAGGTTTTAAATTTTTGCCATGTTTCAATTTTATCTTCAATATACAGGCGACGTAATCTGCTGCTCTGGTAGCTCAGGCATTTGTGTTTTGCATATTTCATACAGGAGAACCGGAGAAAAAAGAGAAGTCAGCCAGATGGGATTCTCTTTCTAAGCGGAGAAGAACTAGAAAAATTTGCATGACCACCATCTCTTCTGTAGACAAAAGATGCTTGTTTTCACGACTGGCAATTGGTCACAGGGTGACAATGCATCCCAGATTCCCGAGGCAGCCCTGGGTTTACAATCTGAGGTTCTTCAATAGTTCCCAAGATTCAATTATTTCCAAATTTAATCAACCTCCAGAAAATAGCTAATTAAAAATAATCGTGTAAAACAGCAGGCCTTTTCTCCAAAATTAAACACACATTTTCTTTTATTGGCTGTTTAGACAAGTCTTGCAAAAGCTCAGCCCCCTGTTTGGAGGGGTGAGGGTGGGGCATGGTGAGGAGGTGCTAGAGTTCCTAGCAGGTGACTCTTCTTGGCAACCACTTCCACCCAGTCCTTCCTGGAATCTGTCATTGTTGGCTTCTGCTAAGATATGACTCTACTTGGTAGGTAAAGATAGCCAAGGAATTTTTTTTTTAACCTCTTTTTGAATCCCTTTTCCATACTCTTGTCTATATTCTTTAAATGACACAATTACAGTAAAGTTCCTAAAATACTGTATGTCCTGAAAAAGGGTTCAACAAATGCGATCCCCTTCCCCCTTCTCTTTTCCTACCCCCTGCAGTCCTGGCTGCCCCATTTCCCCAGGCTCTGCCCTGCTACCCAGGAAGTTGGGCGTGGTTCCCAGAAGGTTTGCTTGGGATTTACATTTTAGTTTGCATTGATGAGTTAATCTATCCTTTAGGCCTTTTTCAGGAGAAACCCAAGCAGGATATTTTTCTGACTAAATTTCTTTTTCTTGAAATTAAAACTCCACTAAATAGAATGCCACAGAGTAAAACTAGTGTGTAAGGGAGTATTTTTCTAAAATCAGAAAATTCTCAAGAATCCATGGACCATAAGGGAGATAACTTGGGAAAGCAATACAGTAGTCCCCCCTTAACTGTGAGGGATATGTTCCAAGACCCCCAATGGACGCCTGAAACTGCGGTAGTACAGAACCCTAAATAGACTATGTTTTTGCCTATACATACACACCTATGATAAAGTTTAATTTATAAATTAGGCACAGTAAGAGAGGAACAACAATAAGTAATAATAAAAGAACAATTATAATAATACATTGTAATAAAAGTTAGGTGAATGTGGTCTCTCTCTCAAAATATCTTATTGTACAAATTTAATGCCTTTTCCTTCTTAACTAAGCACTTACCATGCACTGTGGCCATAACTTTTGCAAGTCTGAGGTGCGACAGCAAAACTAGCACGAATTCCTTTTTCCTTTTCTTTTTTCACAATTTCACGGATAGAAGATTAGTTCTTACTGCAGATCTTAGAAACACCAGGATAAGTTTCTTTTTTTTCTTTCCTTATTATTTGGAGAACTTTCATCTTTTCACTTAAAGAAAGCACTCCACAGCTTCTCTATGGTATATCCAAATTGCCAGCATCACTACTCTTGTGCTTTGAGGCCATTACTAAGTAAAATAAGGGTGACTTGAACTCAAGCACTGTGATGCCGCACAGCCAATCTGATAACGAAGATGGCTACTAACAGGCAGGGATAGACTGGACAAAGGGATGATTCATGTCCTGGATGGGATGGAGCAGGTGGGCACGAGATTTCATCCCACTACTCAGAATAGCCGACAATTTAAAACCTATGAATTGTTTATTTCTGGGATTTTCCATTTCATATTTTCAGATCACTGTTGACCTCTGGGGACAAACCTCAGAAAGCAAAACCGTGGATAATGGGGGAATACCGTACTCTGGAGTTGAGATTAACATTCTCTACTACTTCAGTTGTTTCCTGATGAATGTTAAGTCATCTCAATACCTAAAGCAAACAAACAAAGAACAATGGAAAATATTTTAAGTTCTTCTTGAGATCTCTGGATTTTTCATGTTGACATCCCCTGAGCACTGAGATGAGCTCTAGCTACTTAAAAAAACCTAAATTCTTGAAGCAGTTATTTTATTGTACTGAAACCATGCATCTCAGACTGGGGCTTGAACCCACAGGCCAGGACTTGAGCCTGGCCAAAACCCAGATTGGAACATGAACCCATGGTCTTTTAACTGAGATCACACACATGGTCTCAGGACTTAATGAAGCTCAGGTTCTTGATGTCTCATCACAGAAAGAATTCAGTGAGGGACAAAGTGATAGGTAAGAAGTGGATTTATTTAGAGAGAAACACTCCACGGACACAGAGTGGGCCATCTCAGGAGGAGAGAGTGGCTCCAGGGTATGGGGATGTCAGTTTTTATAGAGGTGGGTAATTTCATAGGCTAATGAGTAAGAGGAGTATTCCAGCTATTTTGGGGAAGGGGTGGGGATTTTCAGGAATTGGGCCACTGCCCACTTTTTGACATTTATGGTCGGCCCTGGAACTGTCATGGTGCCGGTGGGTGTGTCATTTATCATGCTGGTGTGTTACAATGAATGTATCCTGAGGCTTAAGTCGACTTGTCTGCCATCTTGGACCTATTTGGTTCTAATCAGTTTATGTCATGTCCTTGGGCAATGTCATTCTTTTAAAGGTTGTGCCCTGCCCCCTTCCCTCCTGTTTCAGTACCATTTTATTTTGTAATGTCTCACAACTCTATTTTTAAAATTTTTTTTTTTTTGCATTACGCAGGCCTCTCACTGTTGTGGCCTCTCCTGTTGCGGAGCACAGGCTCCGGACACGCAGGCTCAGCAGCCATGGCTCACGGGCTCAGCCGCTCCGCGGCATGTGGGATCTTCCCGGACCGGGGCACGAACCCGTGTCCCCTGCATCGGCAGGCGGACTCTCAACCACTGCGCCACCAGGGAAGACCCTATTTTTAAATTTTTAAAATTTTCAGTTTAAAACATTTTAATTTGGTTTTATTTTATTTCATCATATTGTTTCATAGAACGCAATGCATGAATACTAGATGCGCAGTTCCATGAGTTTTGACAGTTGCATACACCTGTGTGGACAAGTAATGCTGTCTGTCATTTCAGTAAACAAAGACTGTTGCCTGCCATTCAGGTAAACAATGAATTATGCCCTCCATCAAGCCATCAGCCACTGCAGGCCCCCCCACCCCCCCACCCCCCCAATCAGAATCCTGAGGGGATTTCAGGATGGAGGTAAACTGAACACGGGCTCTAGATAGTTGAGATGCATATCAAAGGAATAATTGACAGCCCAGACTCTTGCATCTTTCTATACATAGAAAAACACTAAAATCATTAACTTGAGATGTCTGTTTTTTGTGATTAGCGGTAATCTTTTGATGTTGGACTACTACACATTCCTTTTGTTTTTTCCAGCAAAAACTCCTATATAGCCTGGCTCCTCCCTTACCTCTTTGGAACAGTTCCTCAGAACTATCTGAGAGGCTGATTCTCGGGCTATATAGTCCTCAGTAATGTCCCCAAATAATAAAACATAACTCTCAACTTTTTGGTTGTGTGTTTTTTTTAAGTTGACACCTGTGTAAACCCAATTAAGGTATAGAGCATTTTCATCCCTCTGGAAAGTTCCTTTGTGCCTCTTTCCAATCAATCTTACTCACCCCAGCCTAACTCCAAGTAACCACTGTTAGGATTTCTATTACCATAGGTTAGATAGGTAGACTTGTTTTGAACCTATGTAGATGGAATCGTGCAATATGCACTTTCCTTTCTGTGTCTGGATTCTTTTGCTCAACATAATGTATAATGTCATTGAGATGACAAGTCTCTTGTTTGCGTTGTTCATGTATCAGTAGTTTGTTCCTTTTTTGTTTTTTATTGCGGTAAAAGATAAAATTTACCATTTAAGCATTTTTAAGCGTGCAATTCAGTGGCACTAAGTACATTCACAGTGTGGTGCAACCATCACCACTCTCTATTTCCAGAACTTGTTCAACATCCCAAGCTGAAACTCTGTACCCATTAAATAATAACTCCCTATTCCCCTCTCCCCCAGCCTCTGGTAACCACTATTCTACCTTCTGTATTAATTTGTCTATTCTAGGTACCTCATTTAAGTGGGTCCCAGTCATTTTATGGCTTTTTAAATACCTCAAACAATATTATACCTTTAAATAAAAACCTGCATATGTACACACATGGAAAAATTGGAAACATAATTTTCTAACATGTTTAAAAATCTTAAAAAGGAAGAGTTTCAATAGGTTTTTTAACTTGTGAAAAATAAGAATTTGACAATATCCAATTAATTTCTAAGAATAACTGATTGACCTTAGGGAAAATGGAAAACTTTCTTAACCAAATTTCAATAAAACATTTATATAATTATTATATAGGGTTGAAAAATAAGTATTATGATTTAGTAAACTTAGCCAATAATATATTTCTACATATTGTTTTGAAGTATTTTTTTAGCTTTGACAGAATTTAAGTAAACTTAAAAAAACTGAACAGAGAACCAGACCTCTGACTGTTTCATTGCAAAGTGCTAAATCAAAAATTACAATTGTGGGCTTCCCTGGTGGCGCAGTAGTTGAGAGTCCGCCTGCCGATGCAGGGGACACAGGTTCGAGCCCTGGTCTGGGAAGATCCCACAGGCCGCAGAGCAACTAAGCCCGTGCGCCACAACTACTGAGCCTGCGCTCTAGAGCCCACGAGCCACAACTAATGAGCCCATGTGCCACAACTACTGAAGCCCGTGCTCCTAGAGCCAGTGCTCTGCAACAAGTGAAACCACTGCAACGAGAAGCCCACACACCACAACGAAGAGTAGCCCCCTGCTCATCGCAACTAAAGAAAGCCCATGCACAGCAACAAAGACCCAACGCAGCCAAAAATAAATAATAAAATAAATTAAAAAAAAAATTACGGGCTTCCCTGGTGGCGCAGTGGTTGAGAGTCCGCCTGTCGATGCAGGGGACGCGGGTTCGTGCCCCGGTCCGGGACGATTCCACATGCCGCGGAGCGCCTAGGCCCATGACCCCATGGCCACTGAGTCTGTGCGTCCGGAGCCTGTGCTCTGCAACGGGAGAGGCCACAACAGTGAGAGGCCCGCGTACTGAAAAAAAAAAAAAAATTGTGGCATATTCAATTATATTGCTCTTATTAATTATATTGTTATCACTAATAATGATATTTTTCATAAGAGCAAAATTTTTCTACCAATAATAACTAAAATAAATATTTTCTAATGCACATGATTTAGCTTGGTGTTTATATGTGTATTATTAAAAGTTGGTATATATGTATATGTATATTAGGAGTACATGCTAAAACTTTTTTTAACCCAATATATCCAAAATACTATTTTAACATGCAATTGATAAAAAATTAATCATGAGATATTTACATTCTCTTTTTTCATACCGTATTTGAAATCCAGAGCATATTTTACACTTATGTACCTTTCAGTTAGAACCAGCCACATCTCAAGGGCTCACATTATGGCTACTTTACTGGACAGCACAGCTCTGGAGAGCTTTAATTATCATTTAACTTCCTTATTTTTAATGTCATTCCTAACTCTGGCTGTTATATTCTGGACTAGGCTGTGGAAAACAGGCAAGTGTAATATATTTTTCCAGCAATCTTTCAAAAGAAACAACAAAAATCAGGAAGCAAAAAATCTGTCGAGAATAGTATATGCCTATGTATGTGTGGGTTTATTGGAAAAAGTCTAGAGTTTTTGGACCTTTGCATCTAGAATTTCATCTCTACTTCTTTACCAGGTAGAATCTACACTAGGAAAATCTCAATGTAGGTGCAGAACTTCTATTTGCCTGTCTCCAAAGTAGGATTTTAGAGGGAACCCTCCTACACTGTTGGTGGGAATGTAAATTGGTGCAGCCACTATGGAAAACAGCATGGAGGTTCCTCAAAAAACTACAGTTGCCTTATGATCCAGCAATCCTACGCTTGGGCATATATCTGGACAAAACTATAAGTCGGAAAGGTACATGCACACTTATGTTCATAGCAGCACTATTTACAATAGCCACATGGAAACAACCTAAATGTCCATTGACAGATGAATGAATAAAGAAGATGTGCGGCATATATATATATATATATAGTGGAATATTACTCAACTGTAAAAAAGAATGAAATAATGTCATTTGCAGCTACAGGAATGGACCTAGAGATTATCATACTGAGCGAAGTAAGTCAGGAAGAGAAAGACAAATATGATATTGCTTATATGTGGAATCTAAAATATGACACAAATGAACACATCTACGAAACAGAAACATAGAGAACAGACTTGTGGTTGCCAAGGAGGAGGTAGGCAGGGGAGAGATGGATTGGGAGTTTGGGACTGACTAGCAGATGCAAACTATTATATATAGGATGAATAAACAACAAGGTCCTACTGTATATAGCACAGGGAACTATATTCAATATCCTGTAATAAACCACAATGGAAAAGAAAAGAAAGTAGGACTTTAGGTAATTATGTTTTTAACCAGAATTGTGGTATTTTAGCCACCACTTATTTCTATTAATGTGTCTGGATTGAATCAGGTGAGTGGCAGGTACTTGTTTTATTTTAACAATTCATCATCTGAACCACATTGTGCCTGTTAAGGTTGTATATAGTATTTAAACAACGCAGATACAATCTAGTGTAGCCTTATTCTCACGGTTAAGGAAAATGTAGTAGATAATGTCTAAGAAAAGCAATTAAAAAATAAATTTATTTATTTATTTAATTTTTGGCTGCTTTGGGTCTTTGCTGAGCACGGGCTTTCTCTAGTTGAGGAGCAAGCGGGGACTCCTCTTTGTTGCGTTGTGTGGGCTTACTGTGGTGGCTTCTCTTGTTGCAGAGCACGGGCTCTAGGCACACGGGCTTCAGTAGTTGTGGCATGCAGGCTCAGTAGTTGTGGCTCGTGTGCTCTAGAGCGCAGGCTCAGTAGTTGTGGCGCACGGGCTTAGTTGCTCCGCGGCATGTGGGATCTTCCCAGACCAGGGATCGAACCCGTGTCCCCTGTATTGGCAGGCGGATTCCTAACCACTGCACCACCGGGGAAGTCCTAAGAAAGGCAATTATTAAGCTAATTTCTATAAACATAACTCAAACAAATAAAGGCCTCAGGTAAAAACTCACCTTGAAATTAGCCACAAGAGGTGTAGGCCTGAGTGGCTGATGCAAATTGGCTTGGTTGATGCAAATACAGACTCCAGGTGAATCATCCCTATTTGTTTATTAAACCTGGAAAGGCAATAGAAGATTTTGGCTCTGGTTTTACGTTTGTCTATGAGATTGGTTATTGTTAAGCAAAAATTATAGAAACTGGTCATTCTGTGGTAAGTTGTGCATTTTAGAGCTCTTCAAGAACATCATGGTCACCTGGACAGTCTTCCACATTTTACAGCTGAAGAAACTGAGGTCTGAGGTGTGTGGTTTGGGGCTGACTCCCTGGTGTTTTGGCTCCCTGCCCTGTACTCTTCCCACCCAGCTACCAAAGGACAGGAATGAGCAACATTCAAAGGAAGACACACAAGTGGCAATAACATATATGAAAAGCTCATAATTAAAGGAAATACACATTAAAAACATAAGATATCGGGACTTCCCTGGTGGTCCAGCGGGTAAGACTCCACACTCCCAATGCAGGGGGTCCGGTTTCGATCCCTGGACGGGGAACTAGATCCTGCATGCATGCCACAACTAAGAAGTCTGCATGCCGCAGTGAAGATCCTGAGTGCCGCAACTATGAAGATCCTGAGTGCCGCAACTAAGACCCGGCACAGCCAAAATAAATAAATATTTTCAAAAAACATAGGATATCATTTTTCATTTAACAAATTGGTAAAGATACAAATTTATAACAAGTGTTTTTGAGACTTTTGGGAAATGGACACATATGCACTCAGCTGCCGGATGCCTGAAATTTCACAAGTAGAGATCTGTTCCTTCGGCTTAAAGTTTTGCCTTGTTAAACATTAAAAAGAAGTAAAATATATGCTTTACTAATCAGTGACATCCCAAGAAGAATGACTGCTTCGGCTCCTTTCCTGGGAACAGGATTTCATTAGGGTAAATGGGAAAGCAAAATGCCATGGGTCCCTGCCTTATGAGTGCGAACCTGACTGTGTGCAAAAGGTCTAGAGACAGAGGCAAATGGCCTTTCTCACAGTTTACTGATGGCTGCCTCTGATAAGGATTTGAGTCCCTGAGGGGACAGGTTCAAGATGTTAGAGTCCCTTGAAGAAAAACTCCCCTCAAGAAAAATGTTTGATCTCTTTCTTTCACTCTTTATGGCTGGCATTTTGGTTTGGGGTTTATTTGGGAGCCTTCTTTCTTTTGCCTTTTTTTTATTGAATATACAGAGAGGTTCTGTTTCTTAGAGATGGCCACTAGAAGCTGAAGATGAACGGTGAAGCTATCACTTCTAAAGTTCCTTCCTTACCCAAGATCTGCGAAAGGAAAACTCTGGTAGGCTCAAGACAATGCTGCTAGATATTGGGTACCTTCTGGTCACATATCCAAATGGCAAAAAATGGGAAGCAAAAAGGCTTATCGCTCAGTTCCTTCAGATTTATGATCCTTGGTTAATATTTTTATATAAACCTTGCCTCATTCCAAAATGGGTCTGAGGCAGCATGAAAACTACTAACTACTAAATTCAATCCAGGACACTCACTTGCGGAGTAGAGTTTGCCAAAGGTCTATGGGTTTGGATGCTTAGATTCTTGCATTATGTCATTTCACAGCAGGATAAACCAACTAAGTTTATTACTATTATAAGCCCTTTTATGTTTGCATGATATTTTATTGTTTACAAAGGACTTTAAAATCCTGTTTCACTTGACTCTCCCAACAATCTTGCAAGCTAAGGAGGAAGGGTCTTATCAGTTGGCAGATGAGGAAACTGAAAATGAGCAACTTCGAACCTCGAAGTTGCTAAGTGGCAGGTAGAACTAAGGTTTAAGCCCAGCCTCTGATCCCAAGCCCCTTGTTCCTTCCACTCTCTCACATTGCCTCTCAATAAAAGCAAAGGAAAAAAAAATCATTTGTCATTCCAATGAGGATGATGAATCCCTACCAACTTCGTTGCATGAAATTAACCCCCTTTAAAGTGTTTCCCAGCTCTTACTGCCTCAGGCAAGTCCCTGAAGAGGTTTCTCTTGTCGTCTTCTGCTCTAGTCAAATCTTCAAGCAACCACCCTGCCCCTTTGGCATCACAGCCCCCTTGCTGAGCTCATTACTCCACAGGCATCATCTGGTCTCTGCTGTGACCACAGTAGCAGAGCACGCTGGTTGCCCATCAAGATCTAAGTACCCTCTTTTCCACAGGAAAGAGATGTAGCCTGGACATCCCTGCCCAGAGAGCACACTGCCCAGCCTCCCTTGCTCCTAGGTGTGCTGACAAAGCTCCAACCAATAGAACAAGAGTAAGGGTGATGTGGGGAAGTTCCATCTCCCTTACTTAGGAGGAAATTCCTGGCACTGGACTTTCCCTCCTCACCATTCCTTTTGGCTTAATTGGTGATGACTAGACCGACCTTGAAAGCTACATGTAAAGGATGGCAGAGCCCCCACCAACACGGGTCCCTGAGTGTCTGTGTGGAGCAGAGATGTCCGCTAATCTGGAACTGCCACCTTGGACTGTTATGTGACAGAGAGGTCAACTTAAATGTAGTTTGAACCACTGGATTTTGGAGTCTCTCTTTACAGATGTTAGGTTTTTACTCCAGTACAGTCACTTTGGCTATTGTCCCTTGACTGTTCTTTCCTTAGCTGCTCCATCACATCTATATGAAAGTTCTCTAATTTTTCACTGTACATCAATACCACGCTACAATCTTTAATGAAACATTACAATCTGGGGACAAAGGAAGGAAATTGCTCTGAGGCAGCAGCCTAGCCGATAAGTCTGCAGTGCCCATACCAGGCCCACTTTGCTTTGCTTCATTGCTGGCCTGCTTTACCCCTTCTACGGCTCCACCCTATAATGAAAGCACTTTGGGCCTTTCTTTATCTGATGTAAAGATGGTCAATAGCGGAATATCAATTTCCTCTATGGGAAATCTTCTTCCCCCCCAAACAGAGAGCAAAAGCCAATGGCAAATAAATGTGATGTCAGCATATTTCTCAATGTCTGAGTTATTTAGTCATAAATTACACTGAGGCACCAAAAGCCCTTGTTAGCCTAAACCAAGTTCCGTCTATTCTTTTCCAGTCTCTCTCCCCTAAGAGTTCAAAACATTCTGAGGTTCATCTCACATCAAGTTACCTTGTTACACTGTGTTTTGACATTTTGCTTTTTCTGAATTCAGAAAATATTTATTTCCATTTTGTGGATAATAAAATATACCCAGAGCCACTTGGAGATAACTCTGCATAACTCTTGTGTTCTGTTTTTTTGTAAGTTATCACACTTCTTTTGGCTCAAGTCCACCCCAAACCAAGAAATCCATCCATCATTCTAATACACTCCTTGTAAGCACTCTGCACTTAAGTTCTGAATGGATAAAAAATATTTAATAATATTTTAATACAGGTTTAATAAAAATTGAAGGGTAATGCCATCAGAAATGGGTAATGATATCACTTTCTTTTCTAGATGGAGAAAACACCTCAGGAGACAAACCCCAGGGCTGTTTCACTGCTCTCCGCTAACATTGGACTCATTGACAGAATAGCCTAAAGAGAGAGAATTCAGGTCTGCTGAGGACAGGCTGACCCTAGAAAGACGAGAAGGGGTCCAGCCGCAAGACCCTTTTCTTGACCTCACCCATCAGACGATTACTCCTCTTTAGAAAGAGTGGGTGAGCTAAGGTGGAAGAAAAGGTGCAGGCTCATCCTCCACTCTCTCAAAAGATCATAGATGCTATTTGAGGGATCAAGAAAGGAACACAGGGAGAGGAAGAAAAAGGTTTCTTGAATAGTGGATATTGTCCCCCTTTTATCTTTTATATGACATTGTGCTTTCGAAGCAGAGAAACTGATAGACTTCAGGCTTTCTGCTTGAGTAGCTTCAAAGAAACCTGAAATAACAAAGAGAACTGGAGGGGAAGCCACAGCAGATGAGAGATTTCAACAGGTCTACAGAAGATGGCTAACGTATAAGGAGAGGCTAAATGATGAAATGTGGAAAGAGTTACAGTGTGGAGTATGGACGAAGGGATACAGCTCTGGAGAAAGTGGATATGCCTTGAAGAACCTAGGCAAAGTGGCTTGGAAATGCCAGGTACAAAGAGGCAGTAAGATGGGGAACCGGAGAGACTGGTATTCATTCCCGTCTGCACGTGGGGCAGCCAGCCCCGCCCACCTGCCTCCCTGAAGCCTCGCAGAAACACCTGGCAACAAGCGTTTATCACTCCCACCCAACCCTGACACAAAGCACAGGGGGTCCCTCTAATGCAATGGAACAAAGCCCCGCATGTCGGCATTTAGGAACTCCAGCCTGTTCCTCAGCTGCTCGCCTTCAAGGAAACCTGTCAATCAACACGCTTTGCCCACATATGGAAAGACATGAAAGAACAAGGAAGGAAGGGAGGGAGAGAGGGAGGGAGGGAGGGGAGGAGGGGAGGATACAAGTCTGCACCTAGATTCAGCATTGTAAAAATTCTGAAGACTAAAGGTAAAGAGGGGAGCACTAAAAACTTGGAGAAAACAGAGGAAACAGACTCACAAACAAAAGAAAAACAGGTAATCTGTAGAGAAGTGAAAATCAAATTGATCAATTTGTCAGCATGATTGGATGCTAGAATACTATGAAACAATGCCTATAAAGTTATGGGGGAAGGTATTTCTAATACAGAATCCTATGCATACTTAGCTATTAATCAAATGAAAGTAAAACTCTTTTTTTTTTTTTTTGCATGCAACATTTAGGGAAAAAGGAAATGTAGTCATAACATTCTATTCAGATGTACAGTGAGCAGTACGGTATGGTCCTCCGTGGTACTCCTGGTCAGATCGCCCCACCTTGAACTCCCACCCTCTCCGCAGCAGGTGTGGTGGATTAAAATTGCCACAGATTTCCCCCCCTTTCCCCCCACCATCTTTCCTTCCCCTCCTTTCTTTCATTTAGAAAACATTGACTGCAGGTGGCCAGCAGAGTCAGGGCTGAGGACACAGCAGAAGAGGACTTGAAGGATTCCTCATCCCATTCAAAGTCCAATTACGAGTTCTGGCAGTGGTCCCCAAGACCTGCCCTGACTGCCTACTGTTTTTGAACTTTTAGAATCAGTCTACAGAGAGGCATGGAAAACAAGTCTGATTGCAGAACATGGTAAATGTTATCAACCTCAACGTTACAAATTACAGCAGACAGAAGTTAGGTAAAGAGAGGCGAGATGATGTTGCAATAAACATCTCTCACCTTATGAACTGAGTGTAGTTGATTGATTAAAAAAATCAATTAAAGGTATGAAGGTATCCAGCAGAGGAACTAAATCGTGTTGTATCTATTTGGAAGGGAAGGATGGTGGAAATGAGGGATAAAAGGGATCAAAATCTTCAGTCAACAAACAAAAACAAAGTAATAATATTCAGCTTAATATCAATACTTTAATATTTAATAATGCCAGATGCTATTAACTTTTATTACTACTTTATAAGCACACTTAACAAGGGCATGAATCCTATTAGCTGCTGTGTTCAGGCGTTGTGGTGTTCTTCTCCACAGGTGGCCCCCAGCCATGCTTCTGTGCTTTCCCTGCCACCCTGAACCTGGGCTGGCCCTGGGACTCACTTTAACCAGCAGAAAGTGGCAGAAGTGACAGCCTACCTGTTCTGGGCCTAGGCTTTAGGCAGGCCTGGTAGCTTCTGCTCTTGCATATTTTGGAGGCCTGAGAAACGTGTAGAAGGCCTGCTGCCCTGCTGGAGGTGTTCTGTGGAGAGATCACCAGGAGAGAGAGGCCCACCTGGGCCCAGCCTCCCAGCCAGACATGTGAGTGGAGCCATTTGGAGGTTCCAGCCCCACAGCTATCTGACTGCAGCAGCATCAGAACCCTACTTGAGACCAGCGGAAATCACCATCCTGCGGGGCTCCAGCTTACCCACAGAATTGGGAGAGATAATAAAAGGGCTGTTTTCAGCCGCTAAGTTTTGGGGTGGTTTGTTAGGCAGCAAAAGATAACTGAGACAGACACATTTAATCTTCCTCTGTCAGGTCACCTGCTTCCTGCTCAAGTTCCAGAATATCAATCCCCAAATTCCAAGAACTGAAGAGAGGGCGGGGGTGAGGAGGAGAGATAGGAGGACAGAGGGGAGAGCAAGATGTACGGTTGCTGCATGGGGTGAGTGGGAGAAAAAAGACCTTTGCGGGAGAGGAGTCAAAGGACTTTTATGCCCGTGAATGTCCAGATTCAAATTTGAACTTCTTTTTTGTGCCACTGCTATAAATACCCCACCTCTACCTTCTCATTTTCTTCCAATGCTTAGTAAAGACTATTACCCACAAATTGCTTTAGATGAGTCAAAGTTTTGCAAAACTTAAGGAGCTGAACTTATGTCTGGACACTTCCTAGAAGAAAGCTGAGAATTCCAAGGAGAAGGCTTATTCACCACCCCCTTTCCTGTGATTTGCTTGGCTCAGAGATCTGCCTTAAGCATCACATGGTGAGCACACATGACCTGTACCATTTCTGAGCAGAAGATTCTAGAGGCACTGCAAGTTTCCCCCAGGCGTTTTGTTCCTGGGCTCTCAGCCATGAGAAGGGCATAGCCCCTATGGGAGCCACTCCTTTAGCCTCGATCCCTGAACGAGAAGACGCACGAGCCCATTCTCAATCCACCACCTGGAGAAGAGCTGCGGCAGCCACACTGCAGCCACGGACCAGTAACAGGAGCAGGAAATAAATATTTGGTGTTGTCAGCTACTAAGATTTTGAGGTTGTCATGCAGCCTAATCTAGTGAAAGCCGATTAATATGAAGCCCAAACTCTAAAAGCTTCCAGAGGGGAAGAAAGAAATCTGGTAACTTACAAAGGGTCCAAGTCAGACAGTGTCAGACTTAAGACCAGCAAGGTAATGGAGCCCTGTCTTCACAGTTGTGAGAGGAAATTATTCTGACTCTAGAATCTATAATTGATAAAAACTATGAAGATGTACTCCCATATGAAAGCACTTAAATCTTACCATCCATGCGCTCCTTACGAAGCAAAACAAACCATATAATTATACATATATGTGTGTGTGTATATATATATAGTATAAAATATAATGGAATAAATAAATATACACATCTATATTATATTTTATCCTATCAAGGTAAAAAGAAATAGAACCTTTTTCTTGTTAGTGTGAGGGTGTAGCGAAATAAAATATGTAAGTTCATTCATTTCTGGAGAGTTTAGCAAAACATATCCAAAAGCCTAAAACTGTTCCCACCTTTGGATTCAGCAAGTTCACTTACAGTAATTTATTGGAAGGAAATTAGAATATAGGCAAAGATTTAGCTACTAAGGTGTGTGGCATGAAGCGTTATATATAATAGTGATAATTGGAAATAACCTAATGTATGTACTAGGCAGGCACTAACTATAATGTTGTAATTTTTAAAAATTAGTCCTTTAAATAATTCATGAGTGTCTTACAAAATTTTTTAAAAAGATATATAAGGCTATACAGTAAAAAAAAAAAATTAACCTTTTTCCACCCATGTCTTCTAGCCACTGAGTTTCCTTCTTGAAGGCAACTGATATCAGTTTCCCTTTCAATCCTTCCAGAGACAGTCTTCCATATATACATTACATATAATAATATATATGCATATACATTTTTTCTTTTATGGTAGCTTACTATCCACACTGCTCTGCCCTTGGCTTTTTATACTTAATTCTTGAATATGATTGTTCAATATTAGCACATGGAGAACTACCTCATTCTTTCAAATACGCAGAGTATTCCTTTGATGTGCACCTCTTAATTTATTTAGTCATTTTGAGAAGATCACATTTGCGGAAGATTTGTAGAAGAACATTTAATAACATGAATAGATGTTCATGATTTATTAAGGGGAAAAAATAAGGCAGCAGTTTACAAAGTGGTTGAGAGCTGTAGTAATCTACAAGTCTACAAATAGTCTCTTCTGAATGCTCAGGACACATACACATATTCACGTGAAAGCTTGGCATTTGCCATTACAAATTCCTGGAATAACACAACATTGTGCCCTTTGTCCTACTGAGTTGGCCTTTGTAACCAGGGAAACAGCCCTGGTTCATGATCTAAAGAAATATTGGAGAGATAGTCCAGCTAAAGATAACAAACAGGGTTATATTGTCCTCTGGGTACTTGGTGATCTCTCTCTCTTTTTTCCCAGTTTTATGATTTTGACAATCAGCAATTGGTTCTCATCCATGTTGTCCGTAGGTTTTTGAAAGTGGTGACAGGTACACAGGTAACCACCATATAGAGCTTGTTTGGTGTATCTTCATCCTCATTACATTTTCTGGACAACCAAACACAGATACCGTATGGAACATTTCTTATTCCTTTGGTCCAGACAGCTTTGCTGAGCCTGGTGTCAGTGTGCACACCTGGATTTCCCACCTCTTTCGAGGCAATTTCCTAATCTCTTGGAGTGTCTGAGGGGCACTCTTCTTGAAGCCCACCCCATGATGTACCTGTGAACATTGATGGTGTATTCTCTGGTCACCACCTTGTTAATGGCAGAACAGCCCTTCTTATCCTCTCCACCCTTCTCTGTGGGAGCCATTTTGCTGAGACCAGGTTGGAACTGCTTGATAATCTTAACACAGTTTTCTTTTCCATGCTCATTTGTGATGTCAGCCAGCACTGAAGTAGGAGTACCCCAGCCCCTGCTGCTTGAAGTCAACCCAGGAGTGGACCTCACCACCACCTCCTTTTGCTCACTAATAATTGAGTTAGAAATATACCAGAGAAATGGACTAATCAATAAGAGTGACCAGAGGCCTTTCAGTTCTGCAGAAACTAAAAAAAACAACCCTGGGACCTCCCTGGCTGTCCAGTGGCTAAGACTCTGAGCTCCCAATGCAGGGGGCCCAGGTTTGATCCCTGGTCAGGGAACTAGATCCTTCATGCTGCAACTAAGAGTTCACATGCTGCAACTAAATATCCCGCATGCCGCAACTAAGACCCAGCACAGCCAAATAAATAAATAAATTCTTAAATATTAAAAAAAAAAAAAAACCCTAACAGGAAAACTAGTTGTGTCCCTGGGAGCAAGCCCTAGAGATCAGCCTGCCCTGCCTCATCTGAGTTTTTCCTTTTGGTCACACTCTGGCTGGACACTGGATCCTTAACTGGGAAGCAAGAACAGAAAAAGAGGAGACTGGGACTTTTGTGGAGGTCCAGTGGTTAAGACTCCATGCTTCCACTGCAGGGGGCATGGGCTTGATCCCTGGTAGGGAACTAAGATTCCACATGCTGCGTGGTGCAGCCAAAATAGTAATAATAATAATAATTTTTAAAAAAAAAAGAAAGAGAGGAGACTGGTTCAGACCCTGATAGTTTGAACAGCCTGCCAGAGCTGGAATCTTATTTCTGCTACGCACAAGTGGTGTTTGTATTGAAACAAGCATCCATTCCTTAAAAAAAAAAATTTTTATTTTGGAATAATTCTAGATTTACGAAGAGTTGCAGAGATATGGCTGATGTTTCCCCTAATGTTAACACTTACGTTACCATATTACATTTGCGAAAACTCAGAAACCAACATTGGTACATTACTCTAAATTAAATTCCAGGTTTTATTTGGATTTCACTAGTTTTTCCACAAATGTCCTTTTTCTGTTCCAGTATCCCGTCTGGTATCCCACATTGCATTTGGTTGTCACATCTCCTTGGTCTCCTCTGATCTGAGACAATTTCTTAGTTTTTGTCTCTCACGACTATGACAGTTCTGAGGAGTATAGGTCAGGTATTTTGTAGACTGTCCCTCAGTTTGGGTTTCTCTGATGTTTTTTTCTCATGACTCTACTGGGGTTGCGGGAAGAATACCAGAGGGGAAGGACCCTTCTCTTCGCACCAGATCAGGGGGTCCATGTCATCACCATGAAGACTGATCCCTGGTGATGTAAACATGGATCACACGGGTAGGTGGGCTCTGCCAGGTTCCTCTTCTCTGAAGTCACTATATGTTCCCTTTTCATGCTCTATTCTTTGGAACAGAGTCACTAAGTGCAACCTACACTCAAGGGGAGGGGAACTGAGCTCCATCTCTTGGAGGGTACAGTATCTACGTACCTCCCTCCTTATTTGTTTTTTTGTTCATCCACTCATTTATACACAAGCATCTTTTAAATTCAAAATAATAAATACTCTTATTTCAGTAAAAGGGTTAGGTCAGTACTTATGCTTTTAGCAAAGTTGGCCATCCCCCATGACAGGGAATATGAAACCTTTTAGGGGTTCATAATGGACATAAGAACAAGGAAACTTTAAAAAAACTAGAAGTTTAATCTCAGCTCTGCCACATATTAACCATATAACCTAAGGCAAGTTTCTTAATCCCTCTACTCAGATTTCCTTTTTAAAATATAGACATATTAACTACTAAAAGTACTCTTATATAAAGGCATAAGGAGTCAATGAGATAATTCACTTTAAACACATAGCACAGAGTCTAATAGTTAATGCTTAATAAGTATTAGCTGCCATTTATTACATGATTTACTTTTATTAAGAAGTAAATATGGGGCTTCCCTGGTGGCGCAGTGGTTGAGAGTCCGCCTGCCGATGCAGGGGACACGGGTTCGTGTCCCGGTCTGGGAAGATCCCACATGCCGCGGAGCGGCTGGGCCCATGAGCCATGGCCGCTGAGCCTGCGCGTCCGGAGCCTGTGCTCCGCAACGGGAGAGGCCACAACAGTGAGAGGCCCGAGTACCGCCAAAAAAAAAAAAAAAAAAAAAGTACATATGCATATGTGCATATACACACATATATATAGACAGAGGAAGAATCAGTGGTTGATGATATCCTTATGATTTTTATTTTCTTCGCTTATTTGTACATTCTAAGTTTTCTGTAAAAAAAATTTATCATTTTCCTTCTAAGAGAAAAAATAATAAAAGTCAGTTTCCAGATTACTAACACCTGGCAGTGCTGAAGGTGTGGAAAATGACCACTTTTTCATTCCACTGTTGGGAGGAAAACTTGCTAAATCTTTTCTGAAGAATGTCTTGGCAATAAGTATCAGAAGCATTAAAATTTTGCAGACCATCTGACTCAGCAATTCCATTTCTAGCTATTTATCCAGGTGAAAATATTGTACAGCATATATGCACAAAGATCTATTCATACAAGTGTTCACTACATCAATTATAAAAGCAAAAATGGTAATAACTGAATCTTATGTATAAATTATGGTCCTGTGGAGCCAAAAGAACATTTTGTAGAAGATTGTTTAGTGAAATTTTTTAAACGTTCACACTACATTTAAGTGACAAAGGGACAAAGGTCAGTTACAAAAATTATGGCCAGCGTAATTTTACCTTTGTAAAATACAAACACACACAAAGTTGTTTGCGGGGGGTGGATTAATTGGGAGATCGGGATTGACATATATACACTACTTAATGTGTAAAACAAATAGCTGGTGGGAACCTGCTGTATAGCACAGGGAGCTCAGCTTGGTGCTCTGTGATGACCTAGAGGGGTAAGATGGGGGGTGTGAGGGAGGTCCAAGAGGGAGGGGATATATGTATACATATAGCTGATTCACTTTGTTGTATAGCATAAACTAACACAACATTGTAGAGCCCAATTTAAAAAAATGTATCTAAAAGACAACGATTATTATCTCAGGGCAGTTGGATTGTGAGTGACTTATTTTCTTATTTGGGTTTATCTGCGTTTTCCAGATTGCCTACAAGAAACCAAAATTATTTTTGGAAACAGAAAAAGCCAGTGCTATTTTTAACATGCTCATCATAGATAATTTGGAAAATATAAAATATTAGATAGAAGAAAATAAAGTTGTTCACAATTCTACCACTTAGAATTAACCATAATTAACAATTTGTTGTATTTCTTTCAGTCTTTATATGAATTTGTGTATAATCTTTGCCACTCCCCCTCCTACCCAATTTAGGACCATACCATATTTAATGTTTTATAGTCTGCTTTTTCTTTCGCTTAACATTATATCATGAACATCTCCCTGAGTCCTGAATAATTTTTAACAATGTTAAAACAAAAACAAAAACAAGCTAGTGAGGGAGATGTGCAGAAAGTGATGTGCAAAGATTCATTATGAAGTGAACAAAGCAAGTTGCAAAGCAGTATTATAGGATAGTCATATAAAATATTCACCAAGCATTTAATTTTGTTTATGTCTTAAGAGAAGGAGTTGTGTGGAAATGTTTGGCAGTTTAAATTTTTAAAATAATATGTATATTGTTATTATCTCTGTAATCAGAAAATTAATATAGATTTTAAAATACATAAAAACACCATTTTAAAGGACTGTACAATATTCCACTATACCTAAAATTCTCCTGTTGTTGGACATTTAGATTTGTTTTAGCTTTTTCGTTACTACGAATAATGATAATGCTAGGATGAATATCTCTGTTTTCAAGTCTTTCTCTGAGCTCGTTATATTCTACGATAAATTTGAAGAAGGACAGGGAGACGCAAGAGGGAGGAGATATGGGGATATATGTGTATGTATAGCTGATTCACTTTGTTATAAAGCAGAAACTAACACACCATGGTAAAGCAATTATACTCCAATAAAGATGTTAAAAAATATTCAAAAAAAATTTTGAAGGAGGATTCCTAGATCAATTTCTGTGTACTAATCTTAAAAGATTTTGTTTGAAATGTATGCTTGTATACAAATGTATGCCTGTATGATAAGGGCAACAGATTTAACTTTCTATTTCTTAATAGAAATCAACAAGACCCCTTAGTTTATGGCTTTTAATTTACTCAGAGATTTCTCATGGGAAAAATGTATTCTCTTTGGAAATATATTCCAGAATCTTGTTCAAAAACAATTTTTCAACGCCAGTAGAAACTCTGAAACCTGGCCTAATACTCCACAACCGAGAATTAGTGGCCATAGATCAATGTTCTTGATTCATTAAGCTAGTATGATGGGCCAATGCGCTGGTGATATTCTAACATGGGATAGAGAAGAGAGACTGTAAATAATAAAAATAAATAAAAATTAAAAAGTCACCCATCCTTTGTTTTGTCCTCTAACCTATTAAAAGAAATGAAGTCTTGCTCTTTTGAAAAAAGTAAGTTTTACTGATATATGACTCATATACCATAAAATTTACTCTTTAGGTACACAATTCGGTGTCATTCAGTATTTTCATAGCCTGTGCAACCATCACCACTTTCTAATTTTAGAACATTTCATCATTCTTGCTTTAGGAAATTATTCTCTCATTTTATTTTATAATTATTATAAATAGAAACTGCCTCAAATCCATGATCAAATAAGGCAATGAAGAGACACAAGTAGTTAAATAAAACAAAGTTTTGACCACATATTAATCTATGTTTGACATTTCTTTGGGTCCTTTACCTTTTTCAAGGTTCTGGCTTCCTTATCTGTAAAAATCAGAAGATTGGTGTAATCTCACAAAGGACTCTGTTTTAAATTATACCTTTTTATGTAGTGTTCAGACTGCTCACGTTTCATGATAATTTCAGTACCATCACTTTGGTGAGAGCTAGACCCTGCATATACAGAAGAAGAATATGCAGATGCCTTCGTTTACAAATGTGATGAGATCTACTGGCAAAGAGACCAAACACCCTGTTATAGTTTGGGACTAGCTATTTAGGTAAGGACACAGTGTTTTTACATAGTTATTTTAGTTAAGGTTGGCCTTAGGGAAATTACAAATATCAGGATATAAGAATTCAGCAAAAATTGAAAATGCCCCAAAACAAGGGTTAGGGTTAGGGTTAGGGTTAGAGTTAGGGTTAGGGCTACGGTTAGGGTTAGCTTCAGACCTTTAAACACTTACCACCTTTAAATGCAAAAATAAGTGAAAAGTTTGGTGGAAGTTTTCTGAAGTTTTTAGATCGCTACCTTCTGGCTCTGCTACTTTCTGGCTACGTATTTGAACCTGAGATTTCTTGTAAAATGTGGCTAACAATACCTACTTCCTATGGTGTTTGGTAGAGTATATTAGGGAGTATTTATATTGATATAAAGCATCCAGTACGATGCCTGACATCCGATGAGAGCTGACTGTAATTTAATTCCCTTGGACCAGTTAATCTATCAAGAACATAAAAGCCAACAGAAAAGAAGTAATAATACACATATGTAAATGCATAAATTGGTGAAATTAAGGATGAATCGAAAAAGCCATAATTTGCCCCCATAATTCTTCAATGATTTGTATATCAACATATGATCGCTGCATTATATTCTGAATATTGATTTAAAATATTTCTTTCCTTTATACTACATAAGGCTTGAGATTTCTATCATTATTTAATGCTTCTCTCTAGCTTTGATCCTGTCAAATTTCTTAAAATATTCAACTGCATTGGTTATTACCACTCCCTTATGGGTTTAAAAATTCTGAAAAATTAAAAAAAAACAACAACAAAAAACACGTTGTAAATTTGTGCAAGATAAGGTAATGTGGTTAGCAAGTTGAGGTAAAATAAAAGTACTGTAAATCATGTTCTGGGATTTTACATACTGAGAGTGCCGGAAAATCCCCTGGCAATGCTGCTAGATGGAGTCTTCTTGGGATCCTGGCCAAGGATTTACTTTAATCCTTAGGAATTGTGCAATTTGAAAATTGAAGTTTCAATTTCACTTGTGCTTAACAGCTATTCTCTCAGCCATGTGTAGTCTTCTTTGTCGATGTTATTGATCAAAGGGCATGTTGTGCACTTATGGGCAAGAATGGTATTCTTCCAGTTCAGAGTGGCGTCCAGCTCGTCTATTTATGGTGTTGCCATCATCTATGGCAACAAGGAGTTTGAAGTGCTTTCCAAGGCGAAACAAAACAAAACCCAAGCTCAGTGCTGAATAACATAAACCATCTAATACCTCAGATATCTTTGGTTTGCTTACAAAACGAAAGCCGGGCTCTTGCAAAGCAAGTGCACCCCCAGGACTTTGCATTTGCCTATAAGGAGCTAGCTCTCTGCAGCAGACAGAAGGGAGAAAGGAGACCCCAGAGTAGATCAGGAAAGTGGAAGGACACAGGATGAGTTCCTTCTTTGTGAAGCAGATAGAGTGTGATCCTTAGCTAGGCCATTACTCTGTCCACAGACCTGAGAAAAGCAGAGTGGAAGAGGACACAGGAAAAAGACAAGAGATAGATGACAGCCTTTTGTCCATGTCACTTCACAAAATATCTTAGCCGGAGGGATCCTTAAAAACACTGAGCTTGACTACTCCTTATTACAGCCAGAGAGAGAAGGGAACACTTCAAAACAATGTAGTTAGTAGCAGATCTGGCTCTAGAACCCAAGGTATGTCCACCTCCGCATGCTGCTTTGATGCATGTTCTTTGTAAGAAATGATGTCCAGAGATGGCACTGATAAAGTTTCAAAGCGGACACAGTTTGTGGTAGGCATATTTCCACCTCCATTTCTCACCCCTTGTGTTGCCCTTCACTCCCAATCCCTAAAGAAAGACCCCTTGCCCTCATGTTGCCTTCCAGCCACCCGACAGTCCCACCTACCTTAGCCCACACCTCTATTTTCTCAACATTCTGATGACAAACAGCTCTTGTGAAAGCTATTCCTTTAAACAAATTCACACAAAAATTCTAACTGGTACTTTATCTCCCTAATAGCTTCTCAGTGGGGTTATTTTGGAACCTAGATGCATTTCTAAATGTTAACTATTTAAGACAGAATGAGGAAGGGATTTTTATCTCTTCTAGGCCAGTCAGCCTGTAAGGTGGAATTAGTCATGGTTTTGCCCTATTTCAAGTCATAAAGAGCTCGAGATGCAGGGAAAGGCAAGCTGGTAAGTAGCAGGGCAAAGGGGAAGAGGTCCTTTGCCCTAGATTAGAGGTACTGTGAGCTGTCCAGGTATTAACCCAGCAAAGCTCTCTGGAGTTTGAGGCAATAATAGCCCTCGGTTACACTTGCAATCTGGATTTGGGAACGGAGGAGGGGACTTCCAATGGATCCCTTGAAGCCAACTCATGGCTAAAAACCCATGATTTAGAGGGAACATTGATGGAGTCAATTTTGGTGAGGGTTTTTTTTTCCCCCCTAAAGGGGATTACACTGAAGAAATAACAGAGTGTATGACATCCAATGAGATGTCAGTCTTTAAAACAAATATATCTTATAGATCTATTTGAATCCAATCTAAGACTACTTCCAAATTTAGTTTATATAAGATAGTGCTGGTGTTTTACAGGGGGTTCTTATATTAGAGAAAATTAAATTCAGGATGTTTTTCTCTGACCTGAAAATTACAGGTACTGGTAGTAGGAGATTAGCAAATCCAGGAGGAAGTTAATTGGATAATGGAGCCTGTCTTTGCCAGAGTAGAGTGGAGTGATGGATATTTGGTAAAGGAAGAAACTGAAGACATAGGATAGGGATTCAAATCCAAGAAAAGTAGGGGTGTGGCTAGACAGGAGGATAATTAGGAAAGAGGACGGGAGGAATGGTGGAAAGGAGATCTTCAGATGGGGACTGCTGCCGGACCAGTGACGAATACTGATTCTTCCTCTGCCTGGTGCCTCTGACAATTCTCCCTCCTGTCCTTTTTCCTCTCAGTGCAAGTATTTCTCAAAGATTAGGCCTGACTTTCCTTCTCGTTCACGGCACTTCCTCACTGCCTCAGGAATAAAAATTGTTTATACAACTTCAGTTGCTAGAATACAGAGATTAAATTAAGATTCGTGTCTCTAGCCTGGATCTCTTGCTTTTTCTCTAGTTGAGTTTCCTATAACTAACCATCCTGGGCTGTTTAACAAAACACAATATTAAATTTGTTTTGTGTATTCCCATACCTAAAGTGCTTTTTCTTCAAAATTTAGTTGTACCTCCCCAGCCAACTCTCCTATCTCTGATGATTCCAACTCTTTAGGAAATCTCTTGGAGTCGTGGTCAGATTATTTCATGATGCTGGTGTTGGTGTCTTTAGGTTTTCTGGTGAGATTTTCATTTGTGCCTTTCTGGTTAAATCCCATTAAGCTGATTCTTCTTGGTGGCTACATATTCCACTGAGGGCTTTACTTCTGTTTCTTCCTAGTACTTGGTAGTGTTTGCTAGGCAATAAGCAGACATTTAAAATAGTGCCAATAAACTAAATTGTATACAAAGAAAAACTTGACATTTTTGTTTGCTGGAAGGTAAGATCCTTTCATGTTGGAAATGCAAGAGCCACCAAATGGAAGACAGGAGCCGTTGAATAGGATGAGTTCTCACACTTCTTTGGGAGGGAACATGGCAACTACTGTATTTTTAAAAACTCTGTAGATTTATTTCAAGGGATTACATATTAACTGTAGAAGTAAATGTATTCAAAAGTTCTAGAAGGTATTAAAAATAATAATTGGTATTTACATAGCTCTTTATGTTACAAAGTGTATTAACATAATTGTTTCAGTTAATACTTTTAACAACTTCAGGTGTTAAAATTCTCATTTTAGAGTTGAAGACACTGATTATCAAAGGTCATGACCTGTAAGTGGCAAAGCCATAATCACCTCTGGTTGGATGTCTTTGCAGTTAAAAGAGAAAGAGGGGAAATATGGAAAGACAATGGCACCAGCTATCTTGAATAGTCAAAAGTGCTAGAGATCTTTGGTTACGAGGAGAAGCTCTTTCAGTGTGATTAGTCTTTCCCCTAAGAGCCAGAAGATGATCTAGGTGATGTCTAGTGAGTGGGAAGACGAGTGAAGTGCACTGCTTCAAAAACACCCATCAGGACCCAAACTGACTGAGTGGTTATTTTTTGTGGGGGGGGGAGGTGGCAAAAGGTAGAAAATGAGTATTCTGGCATCCATCCAGTTGTCTAACATGGATGTGAATATTTTTCATGCAAAAAGAAGGAAATTTCCTCTTAAATCACTGTGAAGAAATCAAGCAGATTTCTAGCAAGAATTTCGTAGACTACAGTGTCTGGACCATTTCTTCATTATGGTGCTTTAGATTTCCCACATGGGGTGGTTACACCTGCTTTATGAGAAGATGATTTCCCCCTTGAAAGTACAGCAGCCTTGACTAAGATAAATGAGATTCAAAGGTAGAGGCCAACGGGTAACAGGGAAGAATGATTTTCAGAGTCCCTAGAGTATGTACTTAATTCTAGGTTAAATAACATCAGACCCCAAAACCATAATTTGAAAAGATACATGCACCTCTATGTTTATGGCAGCACTCTTTACAATAGCCAAGATGTGGAAACAACCTAAATGTCCATTGACAGACGAATGGGTAAAGAAGATGTAGTACAGGGGACTTCCCTGGTGGTCCAGTGCTTAAGAATCCCCCTTCCAATGCAGGGGGTGCGGGTTCGATCCCTGCTTGGGAAACTAAGGTCCCACTTGCCATGGGGTAACTAAGCCTGTGTGCTCTGGAGCCCACGCCACAACTAGGGAGAAGCCTGCGCGCCACAATGAAAGATCCCGCACGCTGCAATGAAAGATCCCGTGCGCCGCAATGCAAGATCCCACAAGTTGCAATGACGATCCCGTGTGCCACAACTAAGACCCGATGCAGCCAAATAATAAAATTTAAAAAAGAAAAAGAATATATATAAGTGAATCACTTTGCTGTACAACAGAAATTAACACAACATTGTAAATCAAATATACTTCATTAAAATTAAAAAAAAAATAACATCAGACCTTATGCCCTACTTTAAGTTTGCACAAAATTTGAGAGCATGTTTCTCCACTGCAATGGTATACAATTTAAAAACATACTCTTTCAGGTATCTATTGCTGCATAGCAAATCCAACCTGAAAAGTAGTGGTTTAAAACCACTGACTTATTATTCTTAATAGTTGCGTAGGTTGACTGGGCTCAGCTGGGCAGTTATCCTGTTCTACCTGATGCTGGCTAGGGACACTCATTTGGTGACATTCAGCTGGTGGCTACACTAGAGTTGGAAGTTCCAGGAAGGCTTTACTCACATGATTGGCCCCTTGGTGCTCCTCCAGCAGCCTCTTCTTCTCCATGTGGTATCTTATTACTTAGTAGTATCTAGCCCAAACATCTTTACAGCATGGACGCTGGCTTCCCCAGAGAGAGAAGGCAGAAGCTGCCAGGGCTTTCAAGGGCTAGGCCCAGAAATGGCACAGGGCATCTAAGGAAGACACAGGTCACAAGATGAGGAGAGGGAGGGAGACTTCACCTCCTGATAAGAGGACTGGCAAAGTGTCACGGTAAAACTGACGTGGGTTGAAATTGTTGCAGTTACTGCTGGAAATAACTGGCCGCACTCTTTTTATATAAGTGCCATTAAAAATAATGAAAGCAGAAAGGTTATTTCAAAAGAAAATGAAAGAATTGAAGCATATTTAAATAGTGACCTCATTCATCATTTTACCAATTGTTTTTCTCTGATTTGATCATTAGTCTAAGTTTGGTCT
The DNA here is from genome assembly GCF_003676395.1 of Aethalodelphis obliquidens. Lineage (NCBI taxonomy): Eukaryota > Metazoa > Chordata > Mammalia > Artiodactyla > Delphinidae > Aethalodelphis > Aethalodelphis obliquidens. Next base: position 12,510,109 of record NW_020837956.1, on the reverse strand, counting down.
TAAGCCTTTTTGCCTTTTTAAACCTACAACAGAAACTGTTGTGATAGCTTGGGCTTGAAGATACAAGAACATTTCATATCTTGTAGTTTAAGTATTGTAAAGGGCCAGAGAAATATCTGAACTGAAAGAAAAAGAATCTTACAGCCTCAAAGTAAAGTTGTAAAGATGTTCTCAGAGATAACCATCTAGCCAGTCAGACTGGGAAAGATTTTGCTAGTTTTTCCATTTGTAAGATTTTGCTAGTTTTTCCATTTGTAAAATTCCCAGCCCCAGGCAAAAAAAGGAATAATCTGCCACATCAGCTGTTCGGAAATTCCAACTGATAGGAAATTAAATAACAAATTCTGGGATTTATATATGGAGATGACAGTTTTTCTCACTTGAATACAAAGTAATAGACAATGGACTAATAGCTGAGTTGAACAGAAATTAGGAGACAGAAATAGTTCTAACTTTTATTAAAATAAGCTAAAGAACATATTCAGGTTAAGTTATATATTCAAACATAAAGTCACCTAAGTAGTTAATCCCATCCTTAGGTTTTCCAAATATCTTAAGAAAAATTCTAAAAATATTATGTATATGTAACATAATACAGCTAAAACTGCTTTGTAGTGAATTGTTTCTAGGAGTATAAATTGCCATTATGCTAATTATCAGTGCTAGTTGAAATATAGTTATAATTTCATGTGATTTGAAATGGACATGTTTTTATACAAATATGCTCTAAAATCTTAAGTAGACATACAACATCCTCAATATAACAATACTTAGAGATACAGTCAGTGACTAGTGTTCACAACAGAAAAGAAGAATTTTAACTTTATAAATAGAAGTCATTTATATTCCTGTTAAATAGGATAACCAATTCTTGGCTTGATTATAAGCTTTAAACAGTAAGTTAAGTATAAGGTTGACTGAGCCTGCGTCCCTGTTGTTGAAATATATAAAAGATATAATTCAGATCTATTTGTAGAATTCCATTAAGTTATCATCTACTGAAACTACTAAAAGTTTTACTGAAGTTAGAAATGTACGGAATGTTCTTTGCCTTAATGGTTATCTTAAATTAGTATTTCACAGCATATGTCATTTCCAAGCTAATTAGAGTTAGATTAAAACAGCAAAGAGTGATTACATATTAGTCTGCATTTTGAAAGCATACCTGTTTGATTTACATTAATGAAAATCCAGTGATAATTAGCTTTAAAATCCACTTTCGTTTATAACATTTAACCTCTGTTAGGTGGTTGTCTGTAAACTGCTATTGACTTGTTGAACTAGCAGGGGATGTTGTGTGTGTGTTAGTGTGAGTATGAAAGAAAGCAGGCGAGAGAGAGAGAGAGAGAGAGAGAGAGAGAGAGAATCTCCTTGCTCCTGGATAGATCATAAACAGCAAAATTTATCTTGATATTGTTAAACAATCTCTAGAAAGCCTCTTCTAGTGGGAGATATGTCCAGGACGCAAACACCATGTGCTATAGAGAATCACAGAAGTTTAGAGCTGAAGGGGAGCCTAAAAAAATCACCTCGTTTATCCACTCTCTTATTTTACAAATGAGAAAATGAAGGCAAAATAAAGTTACATGTTGTGACAAGGCTACACAGAGAGCTGCAAGCCAGGCCTAGAACCCAGTGGCCACTCGCAGACCAAATGATATTTCTATTATTCTCTAAACTACCACTCTTAAAGACTTCCAGTCTTCCGTTAAAACAAGAATGAAGTTGTTATCGATTCCAGTAGAAAACAAATACACACACATACCCAGAATATCACTTTAACTTGTGAGTGGCATTTTATCTTTGTCTTAACTATGTGCATTAGAAATTGGCATATTTGTGATTTAGCTAATACCTGATACTGACACTTCAATTTTTTCAAGATTTTTTTTTTTTTTTGGTGGGGTATGCGGGTCTCTCACTGTTGTGGCCTCTCCTGTTGGGGAGCACAGGCTCCAGACGCGCAGGCTCAGCGGCCATGGCTCACGGGCCCAGCCGCTCCGCGGCATGTGGGATCTTCCCGGACCGGGGCACGAACCCATGTCCCCTGCATCGGCAGGCAGACTCTCAACCACTGCGCCAGCAGGGAAGGCCCAAATTTTTCAAGATTTTACTGTTTGTAGAATTTTAGGATCATTCCTCTTCTGGTAGTATGTCTCAATTAAAAAAAAGATTTTTTTCTTTCGGAGAACTCTGTGCTGTTCAGGTTGTTCCAAAACCAGGATTGGAAATCCTGGTGGTGACAAATGACTAAGAAAGTGTCTTTTTGAAAAATTGCAATTCTGTGGCAAGTATGCTAAAGGACCATACAACATCTTCGGAATTGAAAATGTTTTCATCTTATTAAAAATAACATATTAATTTTCTTACGTCTTGTATTTTGGGGAACCTGCAAGAGCACTAAAGAAGAGTGAGACAGCTACCCGAGAAGAAGGACAATCTCCCTGATCACCTCTTCATTCCCCGTTTGGGAGCTTTGCTGTTACCCTTTACTCAATCATCTCCCTAATCCAAAGCATTCAACAGTTGCCTCTTGAACACCGCTTTTTAATGATTCAGTCTAGTTAAAACAATCTTCAGAAAGTGACCCCTCAAGGGCTTCGTGATTGCAGCAAGTCAGAACAATCACATTCAGGTATCACCGGGACTGAAACAGAGACCAAAGACAGAGTCTGAGCAAACAGGCCTACGGGGCTGACACAAGCTGAATCAAATGTCCTTTCTACGGCGCACTTCCTTCCCCCCCACCCCCGAAGAAGCAGGAGTACTAAGAGTAAGTAAGGTCTGCACTTTTAATTCTCTGTAAAGTGCTCTGTGAAAGAAAGAAAGAAAGGAAAAAAGAAAGAAGGAATGGAGGGAGGGAGGGAGGGAGGAAAGGCAGGAAGGAGGAAAGAAAGAAAGAAAGAAAGAAAGAAAGAAAGAAAGAAAGAAAGAAAGGAAGAAAGAGAAAGAAAAGGGAAAAAGAAAGAAAGAAGGGAGGAAGGGAGGGAAGGAAGGAAGGGAGGGAGGGAGGAAGGAAGGAAGGAAGGAAGGAAGAAAGAAAGAAAGAAAGAAAAAGCAAGCAAGCAGCTTAGAGATTCCCAGATACACGTGTGTGGGAAGTCTGAGGAAACCAGGGAGCCAAGAGGTCTCACTGAGGTGGAGAAAAGGAGTATTTAGGTGGCGTCACTCACCATGACAGTGTAGCATTTGGACAGCACCAGGAAAGAGCTCTATAAATAAATTAAAAAGCCTGGAAGCTGGCACGGGTGAGACAAGTCCCAGGTAAGCCAGAAACTGTGCAAGACTGTAAAAGGAAACGCATGGTTATAGAATCGCATGAGCCTCTGCACAGAGCCTGGGGCAAGCCTATTTATTTGCTGAGGATAACTTTTACAAAAGTCATTACTTAATTTGGGCACAAGTGCAACTGTCTTCCATGTGGCTGAGAAATGCGAGGGAATTTGTGAAGTACGGAGGTGAGAAATACGCACTTCGAAAAGAGTCTCACTTTGAGACATGTGCCCCTGAGTGATACAGGCAGCTGTAGTGCTCCGGGGCCTGGGCCACCCAGGGAGAGATAAGTATGCAAATGTCAGCAGAAGATTCCTTTTCTTCAAGCTAATATGACTGCACCGGAACATTTTTCTAAGCATTAGATGCTTTCCCCTCTCCTCTCCTCAGTGATACCTAAACGATGGATTTGTCTAAGGAAAAAAATTGAGAGAAATGCTAGTTTGAATTGATTCTTAAATGTAAGCAAAAATTAAGGGAAGACAGTCACCCTACCAACCCCTGTCCAAAACTCCACTGTTGTTTGAAGCACAGTTATAAAATGGATAATGGAGTCTTGTGCTGTCTTCTTAATACCTGCATATATGTTTGTGTATGTGTGTGTATATATATATATTTTACTGGGTTGGCCAAAAAGTTCCTTGTGGTTTTTTCGTAAGATGTTATGGAAAAACCCAAACAAACTTTTGGCCAACCCTATATATATATATATATATATATATAGTCTACATGTGTATATACATTTAGGAGAGCTGGAGCAGCATGGTGGTTTGGCAATAAGAAGGCTTCAATGATAAAAGCACTATGAAAGATAAAAAGAAATCTTTAATCAATGTTGTCTTTTATTTTTTATTTCTCATTGCCCTTGCACCTTTGGTATCATCTTATTAAAAATGCAAGAAACATACAAATCTGAAGAGGCACATTCTGATAAAAAGATGAAAATAAAGAAGATCCTAGCAGCTTATATTCACACTGAGTACGTTAAATGGCTAAATAAGCCCACTTATAATATCCTTCCAGTGAGCAAGAAACTATTGTTTAGATGCCATAATTCCTTAATAAAGAGATGCACCCTGGGCTTCCCTGGTAGTGCAGTGGTTGAGAGTCCGCCTGCCGATGCAGGGGACAACGGGTTCGTGTCCCGGTCAGGGAAGATCCCACATGCCACGGAGCGGCTGGGCCCGTGAGCCATGGCCACTGAGCCTGCGCGTCCGGAGCCCGTGCTCCGCAACGGGAGAGGCCACAACAGTGAGAGGCCTGTGTACAGCAAAAAAAAAGGAGATGCACCCAAGTAACTGAATGAGACTCTCTGGAAGTTTACAGAGCCATATTTATATGTGCAACAGACTTTTAGAGATGAACATAAGGTGGAACTGTGTTTTCTTAATAACAATTTATGCTTGGTGCCTTGGTGCCAAATACAAGGAATTTCTGGAATTATGCATAATTCGCAAAATCTGACAATATTCAGGTAAGCATTCCAGATGCAGAAGCAGAAAAAATTTAATGAAATAATCTTAATATTTATTGATAGAGACATCACTATTTTGTGCCTTTATGCCAGACAGTGATGATAGATAGCCTCATGCTATTATTTTACATGAGTTCCTTGCTAGCAAACTAAAAGTACTTTCAAACAGTCGGTATCATTTTTAGATGTCCAGGATAAAAGGCATCTACTATGATGCTTCAAAATTTATAATTATAAACATATATTTACATATACGTATGTATGTATGTATGTGTGTGTGTGTCAAGTTTACTTGGGAAAATATCCCAACATAAATTCAGCTCACTTATTTTTTTATTTTTTATTTTTTGTGGTACGCAGCCCCTCTCACTGTTGTGGCCTCTCCCGTTGCAGAGCACAGGCTCCGGACGCGCAGGCCCAGCGGCCATGGCTCACGGGCCCAGCCGCTCCGCGGCATGTGGGATCTTCCCGGACCGGGGCACGAACCCGCGTCCCCTGCATCGGCAGGCGGACTCTCAACCACTGTGCCACCAGGGAAGCCCTCAGCTCACTTATTGAGGTGTTTTGTTTGTCTGTGTCTTTTTGGATAAGAGACACAAAATGAAGTTAATTGAATGATAATCTTCCTGCTCTCGTGTTTACAAACTTGACCTGACCATGATGCCCGAGTGTAGGGCTGCACAAGTTTATAGAGGCTATGGATGCAAATGTTTGGAAGAGAGTGTTGACAATGCAGAAAATACACCCAGGAGGACAGGTTTAGGTACTGAGATGATTTAGTCAGGAGGAGAAAAGGATAAGGAACCGTGATGCACCAAAGGAGAGCAGTAGAGTCAGCAGTCAATCACCCTAGGGCACGATGTCACAAGGATGGTAATTCCTTGCGGTTCATCCACTATTTTCTATGTAAGTGTATGGCATGTGTATAGCTAGTGTTCTCTAGCTAGCTTTAAAAATAGAATTGTCAATGTCTTATGAGACAGAGAAAGTAGAGTCTGCCCTGGAATTAAGGGATAAACCTAGATGACATTTCAAGGTTCCCTTACCACACCAATAAAAAAACACAAAATAAAACACCAGCATTACTCAACAGACCTGGTTACAATAAGAGTGAATTAAAATGCAGAAACATAATGCTATTCCTTACACAAACAACAGCTAGGCAAGCTATTTGATACTGCTCTAAGACAGTATGTGGTCAGCTGAAGCAAGATGATAAATGTAAATCTTTCTCATAAATCAAAGTATAAGCTCACAAATTCTCGATACACATTGCTTCAAGAGGGGCTGCTCTGATGAAATTGAAAATGTCTCCTCCATATGTGCAGGTTCAGACTTTGTAACATTTAAAGAAAATGTTCTAGAAGATAAAGTTGGCATGTAAAAAGCATGGGCAGAGGAATCAGTAATGATCAGAGCAAAACAATTGTAGAAAGCATCTTAATTTTCATATGGCTCATTTGCATTTGAAACACTGAGAATCCCTATTCCTCTGGTACAAAAATGTGTACCTATTAAATTACTTTCCACTTGAAAGAACTAAATGTTTGGAAGATGATTGAATTTTAACTGGAAGACTTGTTTTCTTCCATCAGGTGTGGGGGAGATGTGGCTTCCTGGTATGAGATGCAACAGTTGATTCTAATAGCAGAACAAGACAAAAATAGGAAAGTAAATTGAAAATAATTCCTATTGGTACAGTTTGATTTAAAGGTGATAAAACAAAAAGGATACACATGGTGCAAAGATGTCAAAAGACATCAATTTTTAAAATTAAACAGGGTTACTTTTTCCAAAAATTGTGATTCTCTGATACTTGAAAATTTGTTTCTATGATTTATTCTAGGATGCTCAGAGATGTACTATGATTTATTTCAATAAACTCATTTATGAGTATTTAGTCAGGGTTTAAAAGTTAGATGTCCACCAGCTATTAAACAATAATTCTAAGGTCTACATTCTACCCATCTCAAATTTTCAATTTTGGATATTAATTTTAGGATACTGGCAGAACAGCAAAGATTTAAAACCTCTTTACTATCAACTTTAAACAATATTTAGTCTTCGGGAAATTGCTGGTTATCCACTCAGAGATACAGAAACTAAGAGCTACGTAGAAATTTGAACTTACAAAGTGAAACCACACTATATGAAAGGATCTTTATGAATTTTTAGTTTATTTTCTGATATGGTAAAATGTCTAGGAAAGAGGTGTGTCCTCAGAAAGAAAACCAGACCTTGAAAGACATCCCTGTCTTTCTCTTGGCCTTGCTCTCTATGGACTTCACCTGGAGGAGGGAGGCGGCTAGGCATGGTCTCGTGGTGAGGGCTCTGGTGGGGCTAGCACATAGAGATGGACAGGATGCAGATGGCTAAGCACGGAGAACATGACATCATCTTTGTAAATGACATTCTCTAGGTGCATGCTGCTCTTGGTGTTTCTTTTCCTTCTGTTGTCTTGGGTCTTTGGGAAGGTCGTCTGTAAAGTCCCTGATCTGTATCAGCTGGACCACAAAGTATTAAAGGGCAGCACAGCTGTGAACTGGAGACTTAAAGGGAGAGCAGCGTCCTCACACACCTGGAGGTGAGCGTGGTGGAAAGTGGATTAGGGACCAAGATGCAGGATGGATCAGGGCCGCCATCCACCCTCCCAGGACAAAGCTGGGGAAGTTGGTGAGACGTTTTTGAGGGGACAGTGTTTTTACACAAAATTCACACTGTATTTCAAATTGCTGCCTCAGACTCATTTGAACAAACCCTAATTTTTTGGTTATTTAAGTAAACTCTATTGGGCTTAACTTGCAAACATGTAACTTGAACAGTTAAAGGTAAAATGACCTACGTAATACAAATTTGGATTTTTATTTTGGATAAAGATTTTGGATACATCTTTCTCTCCCAACAAATTTCTATTTTAACTATTGAAAGAGACCACTTTCTTCCTTTATGGTAAAGATGCTAATGAGAAGATAAATGAACAAAAAAGTAGATCAGAGGTGGAGGATTAAGCAAACGCAAAATGTGACAATTGTCAGTTTCTGAAAAATGGAAAATTACCATCTTGGCTTATTAATGAGCAATGTTCACCTACTTATTTATTTGGATAATATTTATTAAGTACCTTTGATGTAACAGATATTGTTTTAGGTGCTGGGGATACAGGTGAGGAGAAAAAAATCCAACCTCAAAGAAACCTACTTTCATGGAGTTTATGTTTTAACTTCAGAGTTTTGCAAGTAAATGGTAGTTGCCTAATAAGCTACAGAATCAGTGTTCGTCTTTATATTCACTGTATTATTCTACAATATTGGAACATTTTAGGACAGGATTTGGTTCTCAGATATCTGAGTTTCAGCTCTTTGTATCTGTCCAGAGCTTGTCCTTGGCTACCAGGAAAAGCCTAGGAAAGGCAGACTAAGGTGCCTGCCACGGGTGAAAAGACAGAAGAGTCAAGTTTCCTTTACTGGGCATCTGGAGGCTACAGAAGGTACCGGGATTCTTCCATAATGCTGGTCAAACTCAGTTCTGCTGTAATTAGGGCTTACTTGTTTGAAACTGTTGTGTTTTGGGTACATGACCTGGCAGGGGGGATATTGAATCAGTGTAAGAAAAGAATTGTGCAATAACTTAAGTGTATTTGGAATAAGATTTTGTGACAATCTGTATATTTTCATGGTTTTATGGTTTTATGACATCAATCACCAATATTTATTAGACAAACAAATACAACTAAACCAGTGCAAAGAGAAGATCTTGGTGCCCGCCTAGTCTCACTTTGAAAGGTAGAGAAGGAAAATAAAGAATCATTTTTACAGCACTTTAACTTTTGAATGGAGGTACCTGCTGACATCTTCTGTTTCTTCCTTCATTACATGCTTTTCTTTTAATTTGGTCCTCTTGAAAAGAATCAAAGTAGGGGCTCTCCAGGAGTTGGGCACAAGTTAACCTGTCATCTGGATTCATCCTCAGACACTCCTATGGAAGACGGGAAGAGCAAAGAAGATATTAAAAGAGGAGCCTGTTTTGTTACTGTGCCCAAAAACTCTGAATAATAACTTGGTAGAGCAAATACGAGTTTAGAAAATCTTCAACTTTGTATATTATCCAGTACTTGGAACTTGTTAATAACTGGAATTGCTCTTCTTTTGCCCTTTCAAAGTCTTTTGAGGGTAGATTTGATGAACATTCAATGTCTCAAAGGGGGTAAATGTAGGTCAGGTGTGTTTCACCAATGACATTTCTTTATCACTTGTCAAAGCAAATAGTTTGTAGGGCTCCACAAAATGTGGTCCCTAGGCCAGCTACATCAGCATCACCTGGGAACTTGCTAGAAATACAAATTCTTCGGTCCAACCCCAGGCCTACTGAATCAAAAGCACTGGGGGTGGGGCCCAGCAATCTGTGTTTAACAAGCCTTCAGGGTGAATCTAATACTTGTTCAAGTTTGAGAAGCCACCTGAGAATGGATTGGGCTTACAGGGCTTGACCTATCCTCCACCAACCCCTCGGGGGGTTTGCTAAATTGCAGGCGGGTCAGAACAACCTGTCCAGAACAAGGCTGGAGAATTAGACTTCCAGGACAGGGCCTGCAGAGTGCTGGGTTAGGGCAAGTCAGAGCAGTGAGACAGGTAGAAGGCAGGTGAGGTCCAGTGGAGCAGTGGTAAGGGCAGTCTGAGAGCTCAGAGGTGTCGGCCTCTGAGCCTCAGGGGGACTCATACTGAAGGAATCCAGCACCCTAGATAGCACCTGGGTAGTGACCAGCGCTAGCACAAAGGCTGGTCTACAAAGTTGACTCTAGGTCATCCAGATGGCTCTACTTTCTAGATCAGAAGAGTTTCAAACTGGGCTGCTTATCATAGTCACCTAAGGGGAGGCTTAACGATACAAATTCCAAGGTCCTATTCATAGAGATTCTGCTTCTGTAAATCTGAGGTTATTTATTGGAATGTATATTTTTAAAAAGCTCATTCTGATGAGTAGTCATTCTGATCAGTGGTATGGAAGTCATTGCTATAAATATAACTTAATTGGTTGTTAAAGATAGATACTCATACTAGTATCTCCATCCCTATACCACTAAAGGCTTTCAGCGTCCACACTGAATGGAAGAGGCACACTTTCTAGCATGGTCTCAGTTGGTCAAGCATGAATGGCATACTGGTCATAGATGAGTTTCTTCTGCTTTTTATTAGAATTGGTCCTTTGTTTGACTATCTCTTTTGGCCCTGGTACAGGGGCTATATTTGGTGTCTGCATGGTTCTGATTTTGCCTGATCTTCTACTGATGTTTTTAAAATGCAATTTAAAATTTTAGTTAATCCAGTGTATCCAAACTGTTATCAGTTCAACATGTAATACTTTAAAAACTATTAATGAAATATTTTATATTCTTTTTTAAAGTAATTTTCATAGAAATATAGTACATCTCAATTCTAATCAGCCATATTTCAAGCGCTCAATAGTAACATGTAACTAGTGGCTACCATATTGGACAGCACAGTTCTTTTTATTTTTAAAATTTTCATTTTATTTATTTTTAACATCTTTATTGGTGTATACTTGCTTTACAATGGTGTTAGTTTCTGCTTTATAGCAAAGTGAATCAGCTATACATATACATATATCCCCATATCTCTTCCCTCTACAGCACAATTCGTTTTTTTGTGTTTTTTTTTTTTTGCGGTACACGGGCCTCTCACTGTTGTGGCCTCTCCCGCTGTGGAGCACAGGCTCCGGACGCACAGGCTCAGCGGCCATGGCTCACGGGCCCAGCCGCTCCGCAGCACGTGGGATCCTCCTGGACCGGGGCATGAACCCATGTCCCCTGCATCGGCAGGCGGACTCTCAACCACTGCGCCACCAGGGAAGCCCTACAGCACAATTCTTGATCTTCAAATTTAAGGAGTACATTTATCTTCATAAATTTCCATAGTCTTGAATATACTGACTTAACAGTCAAATTTCCTAATGAATGCAGAAGAAGTATGGTCTTCATCATGGCAGACCTTAATTATACTCTTTCATCTTCTACTAATTTTAATGGATATGTTAGAAAGATTACTGTTTAAACCACTGATGTTCCTTTAACTGTAATTATTTTACAGTTCCTTAACTGTTTCAATGACTACATTTTTACCTTGGCATTATTTGCCCTACTGTCCACTCCGCCTAGAGTTACCAACTTCAATCATTATGACTTGCAGTCAATAATGGTTATAATTGATGCTTAGGTACCTTCATGAAATTCAAAGCCACAGGATGCACATCTGAGAACTTTTCTTCAAGAGTTTCCTAAAAAACAAAGTAAAGCATTTCAATGTTACCTAACAACAAAGTAATGGATATTTTAAATATATTAGCATTAAGAATACTTTGGAGAAAGACCCCCTAGTAGGTTAGATTTTGAAGATTTTTTAAATTCATATTTTTACATAATTTTACACTACTGTATAGTGTATTGGGAAAAATTGAAGCTATTAACTTCACGGTGTTTTGCAATTAGTGTTTGGTAAATGTTCGTGCTAAATGTCCCCTTCTGAAATCCTACAACAGTACCCTAATATCTACTTATAGGGATGCCTGATCTACTTACAGAAATGCTTTGAGCATTAATGAAAATACACTGAGCTGCATAATTAAGAGCACTACGGAAAGCAACAGAATGATGAACACAATATTCAGAATAGTAAGGGGGGAAGAGAATGGGATTGAGGAAGGGTACATGGGGAGTGAGAAGCTTCCAAGTCAATGGCAATATTCTCCTTCCTTAACTAGGCAGCAGGTACATGTGAATTTGTTGTATTTTAGTCTTTAAATCAAACATGTTATATAAATAATCTTTTGTAATTCAACCTCTAGACTTGTAATTCAACTTTTAACCTCTTATTGTATTTGTTAAAAGCCTTAACAAATATACTAAAAAAGAAATCCAGTACATAAATCAAGGTATTATACGAAATAAATTTAAGATGAACAGGGTGTTTAGAGAAGTTGGGACCACCTGAATCTGATGGTTCACAGGTGCCATAAATCATGACCTGGCTTAGCAGACTCTCCCCACCTCCAGCACAGCTGGAGCATGGCACAGGCTTCCCCTGACCGTCCTTTCATTCTACAGGCAGAATCTAGATCATACAGAGTTTTAAAGATTATAGCCCAAACTCAGGTAACACAGACAGGAAATCAATGACTACAGAGAGTAAGAGGGTCGAGTAGTCATTGGTAGATTCCCACAAAAAGGCAAAGACCACAGGAAGAGTGCAGAGGTGATCATTGTGGTTTGCAGTTTTGATTTGGATACAACGAGGATCATTTTGTGGAATGACCTTCCATGTGGAAATATATGTTGTGAAAAAATAGTTTCTATTGATTTGAGCTTTGTGTCAGAAGCTGAAGAAAATAGAGAATGCATTTTTTTTTCAAAATAGAGACAACTATGGTAAGTACTGTTTATGAGAAAATAATTATTTCAGGGCAAGGTATCAGAGTGTTTTGATTAAAAGGATCACGGGGGCTTCCCTGGTGGCGCAGTGGTTGAGAGTCCGCCTGCCGATGCAGGGAACATGGGTTCGTGCCCCGGTCTGGGAAGATCCCACATGCCACGGAGCGGCTGGGCCCGTGAGCCATGGCCGCTGAGCCTGTGTGTCCGGAACCTGTGCTCCGCAACGGGAGAGGCCACAACAGTGAGAGGCCCACGTACTGCAAAAAAAAAAATAAATAAAAAATAAAAACTTAAAAGGATCACGGTATTTATGAAGGAACTAAGCATACTTTCACTTCCAAATTTAAAATTGAATTAATCTTTGAATACATAGGGCAAGTAAACTTTTAAAGCATTCTCCTGGTTCATTTTATGTAGTTTTTACATAGTTTTTTTGACCTGTGTCAGTGTGTCGTAAGGAAAACAGGAGCCCAAAGCACAAACATTAAAGAAGAAACAAGTACCCCTTTAAAGAAAGTAGCAACACAAATAACAAAACACCAGAATCGAGCAATTTATCATATCTTCTGGTTCAGGAATACTGATGCCATGGAAGAATTGGTTACTTTTAAAGATAGATTGATGTCTTGGGATTAGTTTTCCTGTTAAATACAAACCACATAACTCAAGAAAAATTTACTAAAAATAACATAATGCTTAAATGGTCAACTTCTGAGGTCCAGATGTGAAAGAAATACTGAGCCTGATCATTCCCTCCAGATTTGGGAGGAATGGGTCATTGCAAAAACATACCTTCTCAGGTAAGGTCAATGCTCCCAAGGAACTCTCTTTGCCACACATGGTTTGGTCTGCCATTCAGCCGCCACCAGAAGAGGAGGTAAGCAAGTGGTCTGGAGGGCTTTACACATATGATCCCGTTTAATCTCATAACCATCTCACAATCGTTGCTATTTTTCATTTATACTGTCCCAGTCAAAGAATGAGGCTCAGAGGTTTGATCAGCTGTCTAAAGTCACACGGTCATTAGGTGACAGACCCAGGATTCAGACTCATCTGTCTAACATCTGCCTAATGTAAATTTCCACAACCTTGCAGGAAATCAATTAAACAGCAGAAGCTTAAGGTGTGGCCTGTAGTGATACTCTACCCCACACTTTTCATGCTGCGGAATTCTCCAGCAGAATGTGTTGGGACCACACAGGGAATTGCATCAGACCAGACAGCAGTAGTTCCCCTGCCCAGCAGCCATGCTGCCAGGAGAGCCTATGGGAAGGGATTAATAAACACCCATCACTTTGTTTGCATCCATGCTGCTGGTGTAAAGCTGCAGCTGATCTTTTGGGTTATGTTCTCTTCCAACCAGGTGGAAGTAGACAAGTGCTGAGGATGCTGCATCGTGATGAAAGCTCGTGAAAGAGAGCATTTGAGTCCATTCTTATTCTGCACTTAACTAGTTGTAGGACTTTAGGCCACTCATGGAAGCTCCCAGAGCCTCAGTTTCCTCGTTGGTAAAACCAGGCACAATGAAAAATGTTATAATGTCCTTAATGGGCTTTTCTTAAGACTGAAAGAGATGGTGTGTGTGAAAGTAATTTGTAAATTCTTAAGTATAAAGAAGCAGATTTGAGGAGTGGCAACAGAGGCTGTATAGCCTGCAAAACCTAAAATATTTACCATTTGGCCCTTTATAGAAAAAGTTTGCTGACCCCTGTGCTAGAGGAAAGGGGAAAATTCCTCTTTTACAGAGGATAGAAAGTGCATTTGAGTAAATATCTTTAGAGTAAGCTCTATGCAGCTGACTCATATCCTTAGCCCTATCTTAGGCTGATAAGGTAAGTAAATGTATAGTTTATTCCACGGCTAATTGACTTGACTTGGAAAAGCATCTGAAAACTCCTCACTGACAGAAGTTATGGCTCTACACATTGAGAAAAGGGTTGGGCTTTGGCTACAACCCAGACCAGCCATCCTGCGTAGCACTTTGGAGAAGAAAGAAAGGTCTTATTGTTCATTACAGTGACATACTACTACTATAACACTTTAGCAACTCTGTAAGCCATAAAATGCCACTTATACCCAGTGTTCTGATTATCAGATACAGTTGGTCCACATCTGATTTTCCAGGCCACAGTGGCTGGCCTGTCAGGAGCTCTGCAAAAATGCAACCAGTAGCCCATACGTCGACTGAAGAACCATAGTGGGTATCTACCACAAGAAGTTCAGGAGAGGCAGGAATGTACAGTGGAGAAAGGACAGCCTCTTCAATAAGTGGTGCTGGGAAAACTGGACAGGTACATGTAAAAGTATGAGATTAGATCACTCCCTAACACCATACACAAAAATAAGCTCAAAATGGATTAAAGACCTAAATGTAAGGCCAGAAACTATCAAACTCTTAGAGGAAAACATAGGCAGAACACTCTATGACATAAATCACAGCAAGATCCTTTTTGACCCACCTCCTAGAGAAATGGAAATAAAAACAAAAATAAACAAATGGGACCTAATGAAACTTCAAAGCTTTTGCACAGCAAAGGAAACCATAAACAAGACCAAAAGACAACCCTCAGACTGGGAGAAAATATTTGCAAATGAAGCAACTGACAAAGGATTAATTTCCAAAATTTACAAGCAGCTCATGCAGCTCAATAACAAAAAAACAAACAACCCAATCCAAAAATGGGCAGAAGACCTAAATAGACATTTCTCCGAAGAAGATATACAGACTGCCAACAAACACATGAAAGAATGCTCAACATCATTAATCATTAGAGAAATGCAAATCAAAACTACAATGAGATATCATCTCACACCAGTCAGAATGGCCATCATCAAAAAATCTAGAAACAATAAATGCTGGAGAGGGTGTGGAGAAAAGGGAATACTCTTGCACTGCTGGTGGGAATGTGAATTGGTACAGGCACTATGGAGAACAGTATGGAGGTTCCTTAAAAAACTACAAATAGAACTACCATATGACCCAGCAATCCCACTACTGGACATATACCCTGAGAAAACCAAAATTCAAAAAGAGTCAAGTACCAAAATGTTCATTGCCGCTCTATTTACAATAGCCTGGAGATTTAAACAACCTAAGTGCCCATCATCGGATGAATGGATAAAGAAGATGTGGCACATATATACAATGGAATATTACTCAGCCATAAAAAGAAACGAATTGAGCTATTTGTAATGAGGTGGATAGACCTAGAGTCTGTCATACAGAGTGAAGTAAGTCAGAAAGAGAAAGACAAATACCGTATGCTAACACATATATATGGAATTTAAGAAAAAAAATGTCATGAAGAACCTAGAGGTAAGACAGGAATAAAGACACAGACCTACTGGAGAACGGACTTGAGGATATGGGGAGGGGGAAGCGTGAGCTGTGACAAAGCGAGAGAGAGGCATGGACATATATACGCTAACAAACGTAAGGTAGATAGCTAGTGGGAAGCAGCCGCATAGCACAGGGAGATCAGCTCGGTGCTTTGTGACCACCTGGAGGGATGGGATAGGGAGGGTGAGAGGGAGGGAGATGCAAGACGGAAGAGATATGGGAACATATGTATATGTATAACTGATTCACTTTGTTATAGAGCAGAAACTAACACACCATTGTAAAGCAATTATACCCCAATAAAGACGTTAAAAAAAAAAAAAGAAGTTCAGGAGCTCGGTACCATCTTGTAGCGACATAATCAGTGTAGGCATCTCCTGGAACTGCAAATGCATCAGTCAAATCAGGTGGGTCACATTCTCCCAAGAGAGGAGCTACTCCCAAGAGCAGTCAGGCATTCAGATCAGCTTTAGTAGTTCTCAGAAGCCACGATACTCCTAACAGTTCATGCAGTGAGGCACTAATCGAGTAAACAGTACTCAGATAGTAAATTCACCTTCCCCATACTACGTATAAAATAGATAAGCAATATGCTGTACAGTACAGGGAATTACACCCGTTGTCTTGTAATAACCTATAATGGAGTATAATCTGCAAAAATACTGAATCCCTATACTGTACACCTGAAACTAACATAATATTGTAAATCAACTATATACTTCAATTAAAAAAAATTCAACTTCCAAAGGTACCTTAGCTAGTTAACATCTATATAATCCTAAAAAGAGAGGACCGGGGCGAGGGGGTAGGGAGAATTTCTATAGTGTAACTTCAAGTATAAACCAGCCTCCCAATGCATTGTCAAGTCACCTGTGTTTGGGTCCTATCAGGATATTGATTATGTGTATGCCCCCCGTGCAGTGTATCTGTTGTTAATGCATGTTTTTTGCCTGCTGCACAGCTCTAGATTCAAGGAGACATCATTATTTGTCCCCCTTTCCCTTGGTTCCTCCCTCTCTGGGATGACTTCTTTTTTCTCAGCACTGTCTCTGAATCCTCTCTGTCATTTTCTGTTTACTCTCCTAGTCTCATCAGCTCCAAGAAGTTTTTCCCAACCACTCTAGACCACGTTAATATCTCCCTCCAGGGAACCATCTGCCCTTTCGCTTTAGTACTTTATTGCCTGTCATCTTGTATTATTCTTTTGTTTCTTTTACTTCAGATTATAAGTGCATGAAGACCAGAAATGCATCTTGTAGTTCTTTTCCTTTCCTATGGGGCAAAGTACATAAATGTGACATCCAATAAATTGTAGTTGATTGGATGGAGGTGAAGTGTGAACTGATGTACTGACTAAAAGGTTACAGTGAAATTTCCCTTTTTGAATAATAACAATATAACAATCAGCATACATTCAGTATCTAAAGTAAGAATTTTAACTGTATCATTTCATAATCATCTGAATTGGATAAGTTAGTAAAAAACTGCTACTTACTCAGAATTCGTGCAAACCCAAAGTCACAGATCTTGATTATTCCTTGCTTAGTTATTAGAATATTTTCAGGTTTTACATCTCTGTGAATACACTGTAAGAAAATATTTAATTATTTCCCCGAGTCATCAAGACAACGAAGCATAATGAATACTTAACTATTAGTTTATATGATAAACAAAGCCTGTGAGATAAACACAAATATGGTTTTCCTTCATTTTTCTAAAAACTTAAATTGCCATTTTTTTCATTTGTAAATCTTATACCAAAAGAAAAAAAAGTTGCTATATTAGGAAAGAAATTAAAATAATTATTGGATAGGAAAACTGAAAAAAATATTTTTGAGAAGGCAGTATCACATAATTATTTTTTCCACTTTTTACTGAGCCCTATTTAAACAGTAAGAGGTAAAACCCTGAATGAGACAAGGTTCTACTGTATAGCACAGAGAACTATATTTAATATCCTATGATAAACCATAATGGAAAAGGATATAAAAAAAGAATATATATATATGTATAACGGAGTCACTCTGTTGTACAGCAGTAATTAACACAACCTTGTAAATCAAGTATGAGGTAACCCTGAACGAGGTAACACTCAGAGTGCTCCTAATAAGAACGGCTGCCCCCCAAGAATCACAATGCAGGTTGCACAAATATTGCAGATTGGAGAAACTGGAAAAACGTTTGAATGACAGCAAAAACAAAATTCTTTAGAGTGACCATCTTATTTATCATCCAGCTCTATTAAGGATGTGTGAAAGGGAGTTCTATTAATTACTAGGCGAGGACAACAGCCCACAACTGTCCTGGGCAAGCTGGGATGTAATGGTCACCTATTAACAAGAGATACCAAATATTCGGCCCGAGGGGATGAGTATCCCCAACTAATCTACAACCATTAACAGCTTTCTTGAAACGTGACCACAGGATGCTGTTGGAGTTGCCCCTGGGAGAGCGGGTCACCAGCGGGAGGCATTCTCCCCTCCGAGTCCTCTATGTGTGGAGAGCTTACAGCTTGCTGCAACACCCCAGGACCCTGAGTGAAGCAGGTGCTCCTTCCTGGATGTGAGAGGGCTAAGCTGGGGGTGTGGGTGAAGGTGGGCTGAGTGAGCCCCACTCACTATTAGTCCAGAAATGGCTATTCCATGCTGTGGATGCCCCAGGAGAAAACAACTCAGGCCCTATTCTTCAGAACTTCAGCTTTCCAGGTTATCCTCCCTCCAAACAAGCACGTAGATAAAAATGATGTTGCTCTTCTTGTACAACTCAGCCCTCATGCAGAGCTCTGAACTTTTCAGAGCACTTCTACATGAATTAGTTCATCCTTGCAACAATCCTGTGATTGCAGGTGGCTACCGACGGTCTCCGGATTAAGTACCACAACAATCAGCTCTTTCTGCCTCACTTCTCTGTTGTGCTGTCAGTCTCTTGAAGTATTCCTGTCAAATTGACAATTTTGAAATAATTTTTTTTTCTTCTATAATAGCTATCTGAAAAGAGAAAATGTTGAACCCTAAATTCATTTTGGGTCACAAAAACGGCACTGGTACTAGAAGCTTGTTTGTATTGTCTCAATTACTGTCAACTGTCTCATAATTTGTACAACCAGCAGTTAGAAGAAACTTTTTAAGGCCTCTTAAAAGTCCTAAGGCCCTAGATATTAATTTTTAAAAATACATTGTTATAATATAAGCCAGCATAGTTTTCATCCTACCTTTTAAAGCAACACATTTATGAAAACTGGATTAACACTTTGCATCATATTCACCTATAATAATTAGTGATTTAATAAGAATAGGTTATACCCCTCAGGTGAGTTTGCATCAAATTCTAAAATTTCTGTACTATATGTGTCATTACTAAGTAAATGGACTTACATTGATACCTGTCTATTGGCCTATTTAAATATGCAAATCCATGTGAAATTTACAGCTACTTATTTTCCAACCAAAACATACAAAGGCAATGAAGTATTGATTATGTCCCAAAGAATCTGAAAAAATTTTTAGTGTAATGCAGGTAAGAAAAGCTACAAATAAAGAAGGATAGGGCTTCCCTGGTGGCGCAGTGGTTGAGAGTCCGCCTGCCGATGCAGGGGACACGGGTTCGTGCCCCTGTCCAGGAAGATCCCACATGCCGCAGAGCGGCTGGGCCCGTGAGTCATGGCCGCTGAGCCTGCGCGTCCGGAGCCTGTGCTCCGCAACGGGAGAGGCCACAACAGCGAGAGACTCGCGTACCGCAAAAAAAAAAAAAAAAAAAAAAAAAAAGGAAGGATAGATGGAGTATTATGTAATAGAAGAAAGAAAAAGAGAGTAAAAATCACTGGAACAGTAAGAAGCAGAGTGTGGAGAACAGATGCTTAGACATACAACATTCACTTTCTCCACTGCAAAGCTGCACTCAGTGCAAACTCTGTAATGCCTCTCACAATCAGCTTATTTTCCACCTAAGAGCAATAACTTGCAAGTCAGTGTAACCAAAACACTTTGATAAACTTGGGTATCATACACAGTTTTTAGCAAACATTGCTTAAACTGGGTTATTGCAGCTGATGTGCAATCTCATTTTTACAATCTCAAAAGCCAGCAAGAAGAGGTATTCATGGTATTTTAAACCTGACCCTTAATTTTAGGAATCATCTCCAGAAGCTTCCCTACTAGAAGTTGCTTCTTTATACAGCCTGAATGGACATCTGAGAAGGTTGTTCTTTGAGCCTTATGGATGGATACTCATAATGAGAGAGGAAAGGAACCTCCTCCCTGACAACTAAGTCATTGATACCAACAAGATGATGATGGATGTTACAGCCAGACATACTCGTATTTTGGAAGTCACTGTAATTTTGTCATTTTGACATGAAGTTCTTTTTTTTTTTGGCTGTGCCGTGTGGCTTGCAGGATCTTAGTTCCCTAACCAAGGATCAAACCCGGGCCCATGGCAGTGAAAGCACAGAGTTCTAACCACTGGACCTCCAGGGAATTCCCAGACATGAAGTTGTTTTTCTCTAATCGATACGTCAAATATATAAAAATTCGTGAGTTGACAATGATGCTAAATGGTCACTTTAGTTACCTCAATCTAGCCATATTATAGGGTAAAAAAAGAACAAAATGAGTAGGTATTTTCGTAAGTCCAGTGCTTCTCAAAGTTTAATGTGCACATGAATCACCTGGAGATCTTGTTAAAATGCAGATTCTGAGTCAGAGCTGAACGGGCCTGAGAACCTGCATTTCTAATGAGCTCTCAGGTGATCTCTACAAACCACACTTTGAGTAGCAAGGCCTTAATCCCTTACTACCGTAACCTTCCTTTCTTGGTAGGATCACCACTCTGGAGATGAAAAGGTAGCCATGGTCACCACAGGCGGAAAGCTGGGAATCTTCAGCAACACCACTTGGGTCAGACTGCCTTTCCTATTCTTTGAGAGTATCATGAGGGCTCCTTTAAAATAATGAGAGTATAAAGGTTTTAGATGTAGTATTGTAACAACTTACATATGATTTAGATTTTTTTTCCTTTGTGTGCATTTTAGACAATAGGTTTGTTAAAAAAAAAAAAAGATACATAAAAGCTTACCATAGCATAAGAAAATGGGATAACCAGAGTTCAGAAGTAATTTCCACGTTGGAGGAAGAAATTTTGTCTGAAAAATTATCCATTTTTAATAAAGGCCACAGATTATAAACTGGAGGTTTTCAATATTTCAAAGTTTAAGGTACAGAACGTGTTGTTCCAAGCAAAGAAAGAAATGGTGGCAGTTGTATTGAGCTACAATAATGTTTGGGTCCACTGGAAATAGTAAGTAGTAATCAGGTAGGTAAGTTGATTGACTGACCCACTAATTCATTCATTCCTTCATCCAGTTATTCAATAAATGTTTCCTGAGCACCTTTTATATAAAAAGATCCATGCTAGGCTAAAGCGATACAAAGATAAATCAGCCACAGACACTGTATTCAAGCTTATAATCAGTACACAGGAAAATGTCTGATTATATAGGGATAATGTACAACACTTATGGTAAAACGAATTTTTAAACAATCATTTTAATTACCCATAAAACTCTAGCAACAAACTTAGGTGAACTTGAATACCTCTCAGAGCATGGTGAAAAGCAACAGAGATGTGGATTCAATTCAGCATCATCTTTAGTAATTATGTGAAAGTACAATTTGCATCATGAAAAACAGGTTTATGTATCTTGTGGACAATATCCCTCTATACTCTATCAATAGAAAATAAAAGCTTCTGACTTATCCTAACAAAACAAACAAACAAAAAAAAGTCACTGACTTTCTTAAAGCTAAAGGAAGCTTTCCCTAAGTATTGAAATTTAGTTCCATGATCCTGTACTCTTTTTCAGCAATCCTAGACTACTATGATAGATATTCTGCTGGCATCAAAATTGACCATATGGTAGTCTGTATCCTTGCCTCAACACTGCCTCCGTGTAGGCACCAACGCAAAAGGTCTAGAGTTATTTTTTAAAAACTATCATTATAGCAAAAGCACCCAAGAGCCTACTTAAAGAAGCTCCCACTGGCCTAAGATTTGAACATCAGAGAGAACAATTATTGCAAAGGAATGAAACACATCAAATACATAAAATCCATTCGTTTATAACGATACCCTACACCTCCCCAAAACCCTTCATTGTTCACTCTTGGAGGCTGCTAACACACTGGCTCATCACTCTTGAGTATTGACAAACAAAGGGAATAATCACATATTTATCTTACTGTACTTTACAGTAGCCAGAGTCCATGATGGTAAATTCTTCTCCATAGAATTCCAATTAACAAATGCAGAAGGAATAACAGAATTAGAAAATCACCACCTTTTAACCCTAATGAAATCCTGGAGAGAGGTAATAATTATCTATGAATGCTAAAACGAAATAAAAGATTGACAGGGGGGCTTCCCTGGTGGCGCAGTGGTTGAGAGTCCGCCTGCCGATGCAGGGGACACGGGTTCGTGCCCCGGTCCGGGAAGATCCCGCATGCCGTGGAGCGGCTAGGCCCGTGAGCCATGGCCGCTGAGCCTGCGCGTCCGGAGCCTGTGCTCCGCAACGGGAGAGGCCACAACTGTGAGAGGCCCGCGTACCGGAAAAAAAAAAAAAAAAAAAGATTGACAGGGAAAGTGATAATGGAGGGGATCAAATGAACACCTCCTGAACCCACTAATCTATTTTAAGACAATCAAAAGTGGGAAAGATAACCAGACATAATATATGCCTCATGATGCTGATGCAATAAGTGTACAGCACTATATGTGAAGCATTCCTGTCTAAAAAACTGAACCTGAGTATGATCAAACCTCTGGATATAAACACCAATTTATAGCAAATACAGGTGAAAGAACAAGTTAAGTAACACATAGGAAGCAATCGGCCAAAATGATTTCTATAACACAGGAGTAGTCAAAGTGTGGCTCTAGGACCAGCAGCTTCAGTATCAACTGGGAAACTGTTAGAAATGCCAGTTCTCAGGTCCTATCCCAGACCTACTGAATCAGAAACTCTGGGAATGGGCCCAGCAAAATGTGTCTTAACAAGACCTCCTGGTGATTTTGATGCATGCTTAAGTTTGATACCCATGGCTGTAAAAAAATTAATGATGGGGAAAAAAAGGTAGGGGAAGGGGGACTGCTATAGAATAAAAGACTTAAGAGACATTAAAAACAAAACAAAATCAAGTGCCATGGAGGGTTACACCTCTGATATCCTGAAAACTTATTTTAATCCAATTTAAAAATAATTATAGGGGGTTCTCTGGTGGCGCAGTGGTTGAGAGTCCGCCTGCCGATGCAGGGGACACGGGTTCGTGCCCCGGTCCGGGAAGATCCCACATGCCGCGGAGCGGCTGGGCCCGTGAGCCATGGCCGCTGAGCCTGTGCGTCCGGAGCCTGTGCTCCGCAACGGGAAAGGCCACAACAGTGAGAGGCCTGCGTACCACAAATAAAAAAAATTCAGCTGGTTTAAAAAAATTATAGGAATCAGTATTGCGGCAAAAAGAAACATTAAGTTTATACAAACTTTTAATTTATAAGGAATGAGTAATTCGATTCTTACAGAAATTGGAAAAGGGCCATGAATAATGCATTACTTTTCCTCATATTCTGTAACTTTCTTTTGTTTGGCTGTTTTGGTCCTTATTTTCCCTCTGTCATTAGCTCTTCAAATAGACCCCTGAGCTAAGTAGAAGAGTCATCATGAAGAAATCAGCAAATACGTTAGAAAATGTTACTTACGTTATGTCTATGACAGAAGTTAAGAGCTTGAAGTGTTTGTCATAACACACTTTTGATCATTCCATCAGCAACTCCGGGGGAAAAAACAAAAAAGGAAATGAAAACTCCTATGATAGGGTTTCAGCAGCAGAACTGGGAATAGAAATGGAATGGGCGGGGCTTGTCATGGCCAAAGGATGCAGCGCAAAGGGAGTCTGGGAAATTTTTTTTTGCGGTACGCGGGCCTCTCACCGATGTGGCCTCTCCCGTTACGGAGCACAGGCTCCGGATGCGCAGGCCCAGCGGCCATGGCCCACGGGCCCAGCCGCCCCGCGTCACTTGGGATCCTCCCGGACCGGGGCACAAACCCGTGTGCCCTGCATCGGCAGGCGGACCCTCAACCACTGCGCCACCAGGGAAGCCCTGGGAAATTTTTTTTTTTTAATGTTTTAATGAAAATTGCTTTACTACTTTTTCTTTTGGTTATATAATTTTTGCTTTGTAATTTGAAATTTTTACATCTGTAAAAATGATCCATGCTTATCATGAAAATTCAAACAATATAGAAAAGTAAAGAAATAAAAAGTGTTGACTCAAATCTTGCTAGCTCAAAATAATTGCCGTAACTTATAGTGACTGTCCCTTTAGGAATCTCTGTTTCTCTCCCTCTCTCTGCAGTTACCTTTTAATATTTAAATACATTCATATGGTTCAATATTTTTAAAGTTAAAAGAATATCCATGAAGAATTCTCTCATATCTGCCTTGCCAATCATTTCATCCTCTGCAACTTCCCCTGCCTCTTTCAGAAACATCCTATGCATTGAGGTACAGATACTAATATGTATACATATATTTCAGTGGCCAAGGATTTCATTATATGGATGTATCATAATTTACTTAGTTAGTCCCCATTGATGAGCAATTAGGCCTGACATGATTTTCATTTCTAGAAGCAATGCTTCAGTGAGTATCTACTCATCCATCTATGGAAGTTGTGCAGTTATCTTTTTAAGGTAAGTTCTAGAAGTGGGATTTCTGGGACCTATGGTAGGCACATGTTACATTTTGATCCTGCAAGTAACTTCAGGTAGACCTGAGACTTGGTTTTGCAGGAAAAAAGACATTCTTGAAGGTTGACCTTCAATTCATCCAATTCACATTGGTGGTAAACACTCAAGCATGTGCCAGGGTTGTTTTATAACAGTTTCCTATGCCTGGTAAGCAGGCAGGTACACAGCCAGGGGAGGCTGGGGAGAATAAAGGGCCCTTGAGAATGGGAGGCTGGGAGCTTCTTGCCCCTGAAGATTCCTCACTCTGTGGAAAATATTGGGGAGTGTTTTCCATTGGGGAATTGGGGATCTGGGCAACTTGTATTCTGTCTGGGAGTACTTAGTGTATTTTGTGTAACCATTTCTATAAATTGCAGCAATTACATTCCCTTTAACTTTTCTGTTGATGTCTTTCCATTGCTCACATCACTGTCCCAGGATGATGCCTTCACAGTTACATACGGCCAAACTACCCTCACTAAGCAAGGTTGTACATATTTACACACCCACCAAGCATCTGTGCACTTGAGTCCCTATCTCCTCATTGTCTTGCCAACATTCCGTTTTGTCAGTGTTATGTTTGCCAAGCTGTGGTTAAAATAAAAAGATATCTCACTTTGGTTTTCATTAATTTCATTTCATTAATTACTAATGATTTTAATTTTCACATTATTGAACATTAAACTTCTCTCCTTTTGTATATTTTCTGTTCATGCCCTTTATTGCTTTTCGATTGGTCTAGTTACTCTTCTTTAAATTGATTTATGAAGACTCAAGGTATATCAGAGTCTACATAGATGCTGTAAATATTTTTCTCAGTGTGTTGTTTGCTTTTCAGCCCTCTTCGCGGAGATGAGGTTGTTGTTGGCATATTTTCAAAAATCTGAAAACACAAGATTTTTTTTTTCACTAAATGTTCTACTGTAAGGATTTTTTGATTAAAAAATGTAAAATTACCTAATATTCCAAACACTCCCATCACTCAGTTTTAATATTTTATCATATTTGGATATTTAAATCATGTGTTTAGATCACGTTTTAAAAACTGAACTCATTATCGTGCAGATGGAGCTGGTCTTACAGAACAGTGGGCTGGCCTGTGTGTGACGCAGGTATGGCACCAGTGACAAGACATGTTAGGTCTGGGTAAACACCAAGAAATAGCAACCACTGAATGGAGGTATTTTGCTCAGAGCAGTTTCCCCATCTCAGATCACAGTGACGGTGTCAAGCCCTTGGCATCAGTGATCTGGTGGCAGCCTTTTGACTCTAGCTCTTCTCAGTATTGTGAAAGCACCTAATTCTCAGTATTAAGTCCCTTTCCACTTAAAATGTCTAGAGTGGTTTTTATTTCCTATACTGAATTCTGGTATAACTTTATCCTCTCCCTCCTTTACCTAAGAGCCAAGCCTGAGACTACATTATTTATACTTTTTTAATGAGGCAGAAGGAATAGTACAGCCATTTGTGCACAGAGTTCAAACCCCAGCCGTGTTGCTTCCTAGTTTTATAACCTTGGGCAAGTTATTTGTGCTTTCACTTTTCCTGGAATAATACCTCACAAGTTTATTGAGAAGTCTATCCCTTAAGAGCCTGGGTATTAAAACATAGGTTCAGGATATGAGGGTCTGGGGTCAGACAAGGTGAGTAGATGGGGCTGACACCCAGTGCAAAGACACAAAGAGCCTGAAGAGGATGGGGAGAGGCCCTGAGGTGAGAAAGAGCTGGGAGTGTGGCGGCCAGTGTGGCTAAAGTGTGAGTGAAGTTGCTGAGGCTGGCGGGGGCCAGACCCCCGAGGGCCTTCTCAATCTGGGTCAGGAATTTGCACTTTACTCTGAGTTCAAAGGGAAGTCATTGAAAGGACTCAAGAAGGCAAGTGACATAAATAGAGAATGGATTTCTGGGGCAGAGTGGATACAGGGAGGTTAATTCGGAGGCTAATTTAATAATCCAGGTGAGATCTAGTGGTTTAGATGAGGCTGGTAGAGGTGGAGGGAAGGGAGTGGATCTCAGTCTTGGGAAGAGGGCTTCCCTGGTGGCACAGTGGTTAGGAATCCGCCTGCCAATGCAGGGCACACGGGTTTGAGCCCTGGTCCGGGAGGATCCCACATGCCGTGGAGCAACTAAGCCCGTGCGCCACAACTACTGAGCCTGCGCCCTAGAGCCCGCGAGCCACCACTACCGAGCCCACGCGCCTACAGCCCGTGCTCTGCAACAAGAGAAGCCACCGCAATGAGAAGTCCGCGTGTCGCAACTAGAGAAAGACCACGCGTAGCAATGAAGACCCATCGCAGCCAAAAAAAAAAAAAAAAAAAATCCTGAGAGGAACTGGCAAGAGTAACACATGGCCCTATTCATGTAGAAACAGAACGCTTGTGCTGGTCCACGGACTCTAGGCACCAGGATCCAGTACTGGAACTGGGAAACCAGGTAGGGCCAAGGGTTCAGAGACTGGCAGAACCCTGGTTACTAGTGTTAGTAACACCGAATTAGGCATGAAGCAATGTCCTAAGAAACTCCCCAGCTATTGTTGCGAAAGAGGGGTATTTAAGGGCACCTCACAGGAAGAGTCATGGCTTCAGTTCAAAACAGAATCCTTCCGTGATCTCAGATTCCAAGAAGGCAGATTCCATTTTAGGCAAAACAACATTTATACAAAATAACAACTACAAACAAATACCGCTGATCTTAGAAAGAGGAGATAGTTATCAAAGAGAATACAGATTCACACAGTGTTCATTCCAGAAAGGTAGAGCATTGCAACATCATTCAGCCACACTCAGCATTTTTCAAGGCACTTTGGAGTGAAATAAAACCTTCTGTAGAAACCAACTGATACTCTGTGTTTAAATAGTATACTTTGGTGAGTGCACAAACAAATACTGGAATAGTGAAGGCCTGAAAGCAAAAACTAGACATTCTGGTTCAAGCCTGTGGGGGTTAGTAAGGGTGACAGGGTCAGGGAATTCAGACTGGGTCACTCAGAGGCTGCTCTCTTAGCCATTCAGGGGAATCCTGGCGCTGACATCAGAGCTCATTATCTTTGTTTTAGTTTGTTATATAACTTGACATGGAAAACTTGATTTCATTATCAGTACCCAAGATGAATTGAGTCCTTCTCTGTAAACCTTTGTTATCCTAGAATAAAATCCAACCTTTACTGTGGCCTACCAGCCTCTTAATGATTTCACTTCTATTAACTCTCCCCACCCCCATCTCCTATCACATTCCCACCGACCTCCACTCTGGCCCAGTTAGCCTCTGCTATTCCCTGAACAGACCTCCAAAGCTTTGTTTTTATTGTTCCACCTACGCCCCTCATCAGGCATTCTCTAATCCCTCAGTGTGCTTTATTGTTCTCCAAAGGCTTGTAACTCTGCAAGGGCTTTACCTTGTCCATTATTGTAGCTCCGGGGCCTAGAACAGTAACGGGTACCTAATAGGTCCTCAACTAAGCTTCCTTCACTGGCACTCTCAGAAACCGTATAAACTAACACCCTGTAATCAATCCTCTTTTGCTTTAACTAGCTAGAGTGAATTCTGTAGTTGAATCCTGACTAGTTCAGAATATGATACCAGAAGTGGGTATGGGAAACAAAGTCAAGGCCTTGGGAATGTAGGCTATCTGACTTAGCTGGGTCTGAAGGCAGGGGGATCTAATTACCATTAGTGGCTGGAACACTGGTAAATGGGCACCCAGTGATGAACCAATTATTTACATAATCACCTGTGGTCATCTGGAATGAAGTGCCTATTCAGGGCAGGGCTTTGCTGGACTGAATGTGATTGAACAATATGGGAACATATGGGAAAGTAATAAAAGAAAAGCGGGCTGGGCCGGCTGTTTCTCACTTCACTGGAAAAATTAAAGAAAAAACAAAAGGACAGCTTTAGGGCTTTGATATTTTGGTTCAAGGCAGTTAGGAAACCAGAAGTTTCAATGGTTGCCCTTATTTCTTGTATTTTTAAGACTCACTCCATTGACCATTGGAATTACCCTGAGATGACTGAAAAATCGGACGCCGAGAATAGTCCTGCAGGGTGCTAAATGACAACACAGGTTGAATTTATGTGAGGTTAATTAATTTCTCAGTTAATTAACTGAGAGATATACTTTGAGAATTGAAATGTGGCACTTTGGGAGTATTCATAGAACTAAGAGCATCCCAACTTCCTGCCAAAGGTCTCTTCTCATGTGAAGTAGCCCCCGAGCTTGTGTGATGAGGCTGCTTTTGCCTTGTTGAGGACCCCCCTAATGATCTCACTTGAGGCAGCTGTGTTGCATGGGGGGTGCTGCCAATTCTCCTCAAGCCTCCTTTCCCTGCTACCCGTCAAGGTCTCCATACCTTGACTAAAGTCAGATCCCAGCATATCCCAAGGGGGCTATTACAAAGTCAAAGAGAGGGAGAGAAGATTTACACAGCAAAAAGAACTATACAATTATGCTAATTTATACTGGAGAATGTATGTGGAAATGGATTTCATAAGTGTAGGACCAGAGAGGAGGAAACAAGATTTCAGACTTGGGCGGATTATAACAGTATGGGCTCACTTGTTAGCGAGCCTGTTTCAGTAAACTCCCTGGAGCAGCTAGGAGTGAGTCTAGTTGACGGCTGCACTGGTTTGACTGCTGCACTGGTTGATCGCTGCATTTGGTGATTGCTGCATTGGTTGATTGGAACCTGGACTAAATGGTTGCCTGTGCCAAATGAAGTTGCAATGCCAGAAATTCACTGGTAAAATGAGGAGGAAGAAATCCAAAGTTTTGAGGAGACAGGAGTGTTAGAGAGGATTTGTCACAGGCAACATGCTCCTCTATGTCTCTCCAAAGTATCTAATGGTAGCACTAATCTACATTCGTCCCCAAATCTGCAGTATTGCTTTCAGTTTTCTATTTTGGTAAAGAAACAGCATGCCAGACGCTTCTACTAGGCTCCTCCCACCATAGCAGCCTTCAGAGCCAAGTGGCTCTTGTTCCATTTGCTAGTGCACCTATTTCCACTATCCAGTTAGGAAATGGGGAAATAACCCCAAGGATGGATTCCTGGACTTTCTAGGACTGCCAGGAGATGGATTCAAGTCAAAATTTCATTTGCCACCTGACTCTCACTAAGCTGCCCATCACCCCCCCCACCACACACACACACACAAACTGGTGAACCACAGTGGCTTTCAAAGTCACTGGTGATTGGCTTTACTGCAGAGCACTGACCAGTAATTCCTGAAAGAGTGGGTAGCTCTCTTTTCCCAGTACACAACTATCCTGGTAAATGGCCACAGACCACCCTGGGGTAGGCTATGAGGAAGAGTTAAGTACATACATACGATGTTATTGCAGGGCTATTCCCCAAGGAGAGCTGCTGGCTCCCCTTTATTCATGAGGCCCTGGGTCTGCAAACTGGCTATTATGGTGACTCAAGCCAGGCCTCTAGTTACTAGTTTATGTAGAACAAATAGAACCTTAGTGACCCGCCCATCTCCTTTGTGTGGGAGAACCCATGGTCAGACCAAACCATTCTGATCACCACTCTGGCTCTGTTGCCTATTACAGTAACTTCTGGAAGTGAAGCACTCCTTCTTGGCCTCTGCCATCCAGGGCGCCAATCATCCCCAGGAAATCAGGAAGCCATTTCAAAGGAAGACTCTCCCTGCTTCATATCTAGGACACGATGCTGGTGTTCTTCTAACTAATGCATTTCCTAATGCTCATGATTCACCGCCATCCTCCACCAATCCACACCCACAGTCGTATGGGTAATTATCTATGATCAGTTAATTGAGAAGGAAATTAAGCCTTCTATATGTCAATTACACCTCAGTAAAGCTGAATTTTTTTAAAAAAAGAAATTGAAACACGATTTACAGATGTACATGATGTGCTGTCGCCAGCCAGAAGTGGATGGCTGTAGTTTTATAAACCCATATGGTAGTTTTCACACCCTGACAGTCATTTATAATTGTTCCTTTAAATATCTTCATTAGATTTTAAGCTTCTTGAAGGCAGGATTAGCTCATTTTGTATAGTGCAATGATAGTAAAGGGAAATTCTTCCTGTTGGTAGGGTGGTAATTCCTATCACATTACCAATTAGCTTACTTATTGTACCTATTTGGGGTTTTTTTTGGCCATGCTGTGCGGCTTGTGGGATCTTAGTTCCCCAACCAGGGACTGAACCCATGCCCTCGGCAGTGAAAGCGCCAAGTCCTAACCACTGGACCACCAGGGAATTCCCTCCTATTGTACCTATTTTGAACAGAGAAGGATCTTAGAGAATGGGAATAGATTATTTTAAATTTAATCAGATGATACCAGTTGCAGTTGTTTAAGTACATGTAGTTTCTTAACTGGAGCAAATCCAACACAGTCTCAGTACTCAGTATGCAGCCATTGATCTAACAAATGCTTTTCCCTCTATCCAAGTAGAGGACACCAGAAGCTTTCACTTGGCAGGGGAAGCAGTACACTTTCACCATCTTACTTCAGTGTTAAATTAGTTCTTTATGATACAATTTAGTCCTCAAGTCTCATGACTATCTCACCATCCCACAGGTCTCATCCCACACTTCTACTATCTTGATCATCTCATATCTACACACCAGTTATTTCTTCAAACTGTGAATTTACCCTAATAAACAATGGTCGAATAGGCTTGGTATGTATGCTGTCTGGTTGTTTACCTCTGTTTACTATTCACTGGGTTTATACTCTCTTGGCTGTTATTTAAGTAGATTTTAAGATGGGCGTGAAAGCAGACGAATGTTTTTAATTAATCATTGTTATCTGGAAGTACCCAGCATTTCAGAGAAAGAGTGGCTTATTCTGCATTGTTCATATTTGCATTCCTCTATGTAGACCCAAGTCTCAGGGCTGACCCAAAGCACTTTGGATACACTGGAACTGCTATATACACTAGTAAAACACACTAAATACACCAAATACGCTTTCCACTAGAGTGGATAGTAGGGTAGTTCAGAGGTCCTTGTGGTTGCTAAATACATACAGAACAAAAGAGTTGCTTGAATATGCCTTGTCCTTTCTCACATCTGGGCATTCCACCAAGATTGTCCACCTGGCCAACTCTTCCCTTTTTCAAAGTCTCAGCCCAAATGGTTCCTTCTCTGCAGAAACTTCCTGATACCCCAGGACCAACAGATGTTGGAGATGCTCCTCTCTTGTATCCTGAGCACCAATGGTAACCCAGTCTACATTGTCATTTGTAATTGCTACTTTGAATATCTGTCTCTTCATTAGATTTTAAGCTTCTTGAGGGCAGGATTGTGCCATTATATCTTTCTATTCTCTGCACCAGCAGAAGTGTTCAGTAAAATATTTCTGAAGTGAGTGAATAACAGAATGCTGCACACTAAAGAAGCTATTAAGATGAATTAGATATGAATTCTGCACTCAAAAAACTTATAGTCTGGGAAGAGAGAGAGTATGCACATAAAAACATATAAGGTAGTAAGTGCCAAGTACCATAACAGGGATGAAAATAAAATTCCATGGGTATTCAAAGGAGGGAAGCAATTCCACCCAGACAGAGGAATCTCAGAGATGGTAAGAATATCTAGGATTTCACATTTTAAAGATTATGAGAGAGAGATAGGGAAAGTGGAAAAGGTTAGAATATTCTCGGTTAAAGGAAGAGCATGAGCTAAGTCCTATAGGCAGGAAGGCCTAGGGTACAGAAGGAAAAGAAAGATGTTCAGTTCAGTTAAACTGGTACACGGATTCTATGTATTGTAGGTTTTATTTTCAGGGCCTTGAACAATACATGACGTTAATCATACATTTCTAATTCTATGAAAATGTATGTTAATTTATAAATTAATTTATATGATGGCTGAACACATCTGTCCTCTAAAGCCAAAATACAAAATCCTATTTAGCTCATAATAAAGCTGAACTATGAATTAATTCATCATTTTAACTGTTTTAAAAATTAATTTTTATTTAAAAAATAAAATACGTGCATTTTATTCCAGGACCCAGCCTGGAACAACAGTAGGAGTTCACTAAAATTTTTTCTGAATGAATATATATTCTAACTGGGTGTTAATCTTTTTAGAAATATGATTTGCAAAATCTACATATGTAGATATGAAATTATATTAATTCTTCATCTGGCAAATAATTTACCTAATTTGTCACTTCTTTTTTAGTTTTGTTTATGGTACTTTTTGTCAAAGGGAATCTCTAAAATGAATATGACGTATATTTGGCAGTTGGAGTTCCCTTTATTCTTTTTAAAAAATTTCTTGGTTTATGGGACTTCTCTGGTGGTCCAGTGGCTAAGACTCCACGCTCCCAATGCAGGGGGCCTGGGTTCGAACACTGGTCAGGGAACTAGATCCCGCATGCACGCCGCAATGAAGATCCCACATGAGTCCATGAGGACCACGTGTGCCGCAAGTAAGACCCGGCACAGCCAAATAAATAAATAAATATTAAAAAAGATTTTTTTCTTGGTTTAGTCTAAGTTTTTCAAGTTAAGAAAAACCAGTTGGCATTCTGATTCGATTTTTGTGCAATAAATAAATAAATCAGGGAGGCAGAATCTATATAATGATGAACATTTCCATCCAGAAATATATGTTCATTTAAACAAAATCCCTTATGTATCTCAGTTTTGTAACTGTCTTTAGGTAGAGTCTGAACAATTCTTTTTTACCTTTATTCCTAAACGTTTTTGTTGTTGATATTTGAATGGGATCCTTCTCCACTAGATTTTCTAAAGCACTTTTCTACAAAAGCTGTTAATTTTTGTGTGTGGAATTTGGAGTGCTGTGGTCACTATACTGAATTCCATTAGTTTTAGTAACGCTAGGTAATTCTGTTAGGTTTTGTTGAATAATAATATCATGCAAATAATGGCAATTTTATCTCATTTTCCAAAATTATATATCCTATTTGTTTTTCTTAGGACATTACATTGGCTTGAGCTCTTATGTCTTGTTTCTCACTTTACTGACAGTTTCTTCAGTATTTTACCATTGAATATAAAATTAGCTATTTATTTGAAGAATTTGTGTGTGTGTGCATGCGTGTGTGTGTGTGTGTGTGTGTGTGTGTAAAGAGTATTTTAAGCCTAGTTTGCTAAGGTTTTTTGTTTTTTGTTTTAGTAACCAGGAAAGGATGTTGAATTTATCAACTGCCTTTTACAATTTTATCAAACTTATGTACTTTTTCTCCTTTAACCTATTAGTGAATTATATGAATACATTTCCTAATATTGAACTGTGCTTCATTCCTTGAATTCAGATAATCTAACATATAATTTAGCCTTGAAATACATTGTGATTTATATTTACAGTAGATTTGTCTATTAAATACTATATATTATATTTACTCTAGGTTAATAGTCATTTGCCCTTTGAATACATCCTAAATTGAGACTGGAGAGGGAGAGCCAGCAGATGCACCTGGGTAGAAAGGGGCTCAGATGTGAAATTTGCCATAGTTAATCCCACACATAATAAAACTGGGAACCGGCCACACAGAATTTCAGTTTCTAGATTACTTACCCGTTTGGGTTTCTTTCCAGCTCATTTAAAAGTGTATGATCACAGTAATCAAAAACTAAATGCATTTTCCTTTTTCTCCTGAACACCTCAGTGAGGTTCACAAGATTTGGGTGTTTTAATTGCTGCAAAGGAATTGAAATACAAAGTTTGGTGATGTGTTTCCTGTAATCGTTTCTCCCAGACCCCTTACAATTTTAAGAGCAAAAGGCCTTGCTCATCATTCTCTCTGCATCTCTTGCAGAGAATTTTACTACAGTTACTCACAAGAGAAACTACTCTTAGTATCATAGAATCTTAAAGTTGGAAGAAATTTAAGAATTTACCTAATATACCCCATAATAAAGGATATCTAAGCTGCTTGGATCTCTCTGGAGACAGCAAATAAAGTACAACTTAAAACCTAAGCAATAAAATAAAAAATTCTTTATGCATTTAGTGGAAATTCTAAATACACAAGTCATAAAATGACCTTAATATAGAATGGTAATGGAATTATTGAGTAAAAGACTATAAAAAGCATCAATACCCATCTATACCCAATCATATTGGCATAGATTTAATGTAAATGTCAGCTGGATTTAAACCCAGCCTGGACTTTAGTGTTGGCTCTCAGAAATACTAGATTTCAACACTCAAATCTCATTGAACTCCATATTTTAGGAGTCTCTACAGTTAGTCTGTGTTTTAAATTTATTTATCTTATTTTCATCTCTGTTCTTTGAGTCTCTTGTTCTGTCTTATGCTTATGTTTAATCTGTTAAATTCAATTCCCAAACTGAAGCATTTCACAAGGCAGCCTCTGTTTAATGTCGTAAACCAAAGGAAAAACCCTGATTAAGTAAAATAATCTATCACTAAAGTAACTACATAATTTATCATCCAACCAGGGTAACTAATGTAAACCAGGACTGTCCCAGGCAAATCGGCACATGTGGCCACCCTGCCTATAGGTAAGGTGACTGTATAATTTCACATACGAACCAGTATGCTTTTTAAAGAAGACGCTAGCCAGACAAAAAGGGGTGCCAACCAAACTGAACACTGGGAGAAAAGCTATAAACCAGGACATCTGATCACTCCTACTTATAACTCATCTTCCTCTTGTTTTCCCAGTATAGTAGACAAATCTACTTTCCAAATCCTTGGTACCATTTACTCAGAAAGCTATATAAAGAGAGAGAATGCAGTATTTTGTATACAGTAGAAGCTCAATAAATATTTTGCAGGCCCAGTAGACAGTCTTAAGTATGGAGCCTCATACAGTACCCTCTCCCTTATCTGTAAGCACAACTTGACCAAAAAAACAGAACAAAAAAAAATCACCCTGTGATTATATGCCTGATTATATGGAAAAGGAATCCATTATACATTAACGATATGCCCAGAGCACCAAATCAATTTGTTTTCTACGTGTTCCACTGCCTAAAAGAGCAGAAAGGCAAACAGTGGAGGAAACAGGTAACACAGATAAGCCAGCTGCTTTGTACTGAGGCAAAAACTTTAGAATGGGGGTGAAATAATCTCTTCCAGGAGAGCCAGGGATTCACAGATGCTACAGCTGGATGTGAAGGCAAGGTTTAACCTTGTCAAGTCTCCTGTCTTTGGGCAGATAGGCAATTTATATCTTCTTTGCAAACCAAATTAACTTAGCTCAGAAACACAATGACTTGTCTAAGGTAAAACAGGTAATAAGGAGGGGAAAATCAAAGCGAATTTAAATAACAGGAGTATGTGAGGAAAGTAAGGTAGATTTATCACGGAAGGGATCTCCTCAGGGCACGCATGGGTGAAACACACCAAAGGCAGGAAAGCTGGACCTTCTGAGAGCCATCACCAGACACCAAAGTGAGTGGGAATCTGGCTATTTTTTACCTTCAAGTGCACCCTCAAATTGGGCACTTGTAACCCGGGAGGTGCTATCTGAGCATTAACTTTACTGGAAGACTTGGTGGGAGGGGGTGGATAAAAAGCATCTTCTAGTAGATAACAGCCCATTGCCAGGTTCAGACACACCTTGTAGCTTAGCTCTGTGATGAGCTGGCTGTCTGACCAGTGCTCTCTTCTGGCTACAAGGAACAGGGAACTGTTTTTAAAATCATGATGGATGTGCTCTGGAAAACTCCGTGCATATCAAATTATATTTTAAACAAAACACTAAAACCTTTCAGTTGAGGAAAGCTGCTACAAATAATACTTGAAAAGAGCAAATAATGTAATAATTATCTCCCTTTAAAAACTGGATTTCTGGGGTTATCCTAAAACAGATGATGCACGTCAGAAGTAAAGGTCAGGGGCTTCCCTGGTGGCGCAGTGGTTAAGAATCCGCCTGCCAATGCAGGGGACACGGGTTCGAGCCCTGGTCCGGGAAGACCCCACGTGCCGCGGAGCAACTAAGCCCGTGAGCCACAACTACTGAGCCTGTGCTCTAGAGCCCTTGAGCCACAACTACTGAGCCCGTGTGCCACAACTACTGAAGCCCGCGCGGCTAGAGCCTGAGCTCTGCAACAAGAGAAGCCACCGCAATGAGAAGCCCGTGCACCGCAACAAGGATTAGCCCCTGCTCTCCGCAACTAGAGAAAGCTGCGTGCAGCAACGAAGACCCAATGCAGCCAAAAATAAATAATAAATAAAAAAATAAATTCATAAAAAGAAAAAAAGTAAAGGTCGGCTGTGGCTGTGTGTTCTTGAGGAGATCACAGTTTTGTTGTGCAAGGTGTGGTCCACAGACGAGCAGCATCTCTGCCAGCGGGGAGTTTGTTAGAAGCGCAGAATCTCAGGGCGACCCCAGACCTCGACTCAGAATCTGCATTTCAACAAGGTCCCCAGGGGATTCTGATTCACGTTTATGTTTGAGAAGCACTGCCCTCTGCCTCAGTTTCCTTCCTGATAAAATAAGCGTGCTGAATGAGAAGCATCTCTAAGATTTCTTATCGCTCTAAAATTGTACGATTTTTAGGATAGGAAAAAATTTACATTGAGAACTTGTGAATCTTACGTATCAAATCCTATCAAAGTAAAAACAACTTAAAACAAAACCTTTGTGTAAAATGTGTATACGTAGCTGGGGGTGATATTCAATATGTCTAGGAACCAGTGGCGCGCAGGCGGGGACCAATCCATACGGATGCCTACAGGGGCCCTGGCACGGCCCTATGGGCCCCTCTGTGCCACAGGATGCTCTTTTAGTTGCTGGTTTATGGGGAGAAGGACTTGGGCAGGCGTCGGGGCTGGGGTTGTGGTGGGGAGGGCCAGGGCTGAAGGGGAGGATAAACACTGGTATGAGGGGACTTAGGACAGTGAATATTTACCAATCAGAACAGGACTTCAATTTTAACAGTCTATAGCTGTGCTCATAATATCATTTAAACATCAGAGCGGCCAAAGTCCAAAGTGATGATCAATTTATATATTGCTGATACAAAGAAATTGCAGTCCAATGGGGGAAAAAAAATCACTTTAAAATTCTTTGTAATTTTGGCATACCCATTTCACCCAGTACAGTGATATTACAGATGTACAGAGGAAGTTAACCTACCTTCAACATGCATATTTCTCTTAGAGCTATTTTCTTAACCACAGGATCATCTTCAGATTCCACAAAATTTTTAATAGCTACCACTTGTCCAGAGGTTTTGTTTCTGCATTTGAATACAACCCCATAAGACCCCTCTCCAATCTTAGCTAATTTCTCATACTTTTCCATTTGAGTTGAAGCGACTTAAATCACTGTATTGATTGACTTGCAGTACAGTGTTGCACCTGGAAAATAAAATGACTCAGTTTAACCACGTTACCAAGGACAGCGCTCTCACAGTTTACTATGTAAAACTAATTTGCCCAGGATGCCAAAGGTTTATTTTTACTTAATTTTAAATACACTTAAAAATATCTGGACATCTATACTCGTGCTTCTCTTCATAATCGAATGACTCTTTTGTCTTTTTTCTTTTTTAATGGCAAAGTCTGACCCAAAGTTTTAGTTTGTAATTTCAGCATGTATCTCATGCAGTTTGGGGAGCATCAAACTAAATCTACAATCGCCAGAAACCTTGTTACAGTTGGATGCACATTAACTAAAACGTGTACATTTTTAGTGTTCATGATAAATGCAGATATGACCTTGTTACACTTTTGGCATTCTTTGAGAAAGCACATTAAGCTTTAATATAGAAATATTTAGGTTACACTTGTGCTCAAGTAATAATAAAACATTTGTTCTTTTCGATCTCATACATTCTCTGCTCAGGAATGGCCCATCTCCTGCACGCTTGGAGCAACCTTTGGCTACGTGGCTGGCCTTGTTACTTCACCACTCTGGATATACTGGAATAGAAAGAAACTTACATACAAGAACAATTTATTGGAGCAAAGGGAGAAGATATTTCTTTGTGCAGATTCCATAAAGACTGTGCAGACATGTATATGGTCTAAGCCAGGCAGTTCCACTTAACAGCACTGTTTTTTATGTAGTTACAACATGATGTGATTGTAGCTTTTTAAACTATGAAGCCCCTGAGAGATTGTACCTTCTAGTTGAAATAAAGTATTTATAATAGATTGTGGCTTCAGATGCTGTTTGTTGCTTCTTGGACCTTTAAGAAACGTTCTTAATCAACTTTATAGAATTCTGAGGACAGGGCTGGTTTTTTTTTTCTTCTTTTTTTTCCTTTCAAGTTTTAAACTGCTTCATTATTTATAAGAGGTCTGGGTATAGCTTTAGCATTTCATATGCTTTCTGAGAGAAATGGACAGTTTACTTGGCCACTGAAGACGTTTCTCACGTAATTAAACAACAGTTTATACATCTTGATCCTATTCTTTTTTTTACTGTGTGTTTCTTTGGAGTTAAAATGGCTATGATAGCCTCATCAAAAACAGTCTTCAATCCCTTCTGAGGTAAAGCTGAACATTCCACAGAGTAGCACGTTCCTATCTCTTTTGTTAGTTTCTGTCCTTGTTCCACACATATAGATTTTTCCTTCATATCATTCAGTCTTGCTAAAGTTTTGGGGTCATCTCGGAGATAATCTGAGTTCCTATGAATAAAAAGGGTACATTTGGTGCGTATTCCTTAAGTTCTGGTACCCACTGCTCTTTCACATTTTGACATGAGGCTCGATTTACCACAGAGAAGCAAGCCTATAAGGAAGACATCAGTCATTGGATAAGATAAAGGCCTCAGCCCATCATATTCTTCCCCTCCGGCTGTGTCATAGAGTCCCTGGAGGTACTGCTTGCCCCCTACGGTGTCGCCGACTGCGCAGTGGTCGAAGACGGTGGGCACGTACTCCTCCGGGAAGGCATCTTTGTCAGAGCTCATGAGTAGGCACGTCTTGCCCACCGCCCCGTCGCCGACCACCACGCGTTTGAGCATCAGCGCGCCGGGCCCGTGAGCCATGCTGCGGCCGGCCGGCCTCCGGGCGTGGTCCCCCCGGAGCCCCCGCCCCGGCCCCGGGCTCAGCCCCAGCCCGCCTGGGGGGTCCGGCGCCGCCGCGGCTCAGCGCAGCAGGGCCGACCCCCCGGCCCCATGCAGCGGTTCCCCCCGCCCGAGGGGAGGGGCGGCGGGCCCGGGGCGCTGCCGCCGCCTCGGTCGCTGCCCGGATCCCCGCCCGAGCCCCGGTCGCCGCGCCCGCCCGCTGCCCCCGCCGCTCGGCGCCCGCGCCCTCTCCCCGGCCCGGCCTCCCCAGGAGGATCCGCTGGATCATAAGCGACTCTTT
Organism: Aethalodelphis obliquidens; assembly: GCF_003676395.1. Classification (NCBI taxonomy): domain Eukaryota; kingdom Metazoa; phylum Chordata; class Mammalia; order Artiodactyla; family Delphinidae; genus Aethalodelphis; species Aethalodelphis obliquidens. Next base: position 12,470,564 of record NW_020837956.1, on the reverse strand, counting down.
TGTCTTTTACTAAAGATTCATACGGGGAGGGAAAAGCACGACTGTTGCCTCCATTTTTTGAAGCCTTGTGGGGAAAAAAATTTCTGGACATTATTTTGTTAATTTAGTTCAGTCCTACGCAGTCATTCCAGCTACTGCAAAGATTCCACATATGTTTCTTACAATGGGTCTGTGTGTACTTCGGTTGAACTAAAAGAATTTATGGACAGGAAACTTATCCAATCTATTGTTGCCATTATCTTCAAGAAGATGATTAAAATATGATGCTGTAAAACCCAGCTGAAGGAACACTGCATACTCTGGTGTACGGTGTTTATCTTTTCCCTTCTAACCCATGTCAATACTGCAGAGACTAGGAAGAGTAGCGAACAGGACATGGTACAAAGTGCTCTACTGCCACCTGGTGGACAGAAGAAAGAGGGCTGTTGAACAAAGCAGCCATTAAAAACAAAAACAAAATCTTTTTAGAGCATCATTTATTGCCCTTAGCTTTTATATGTATGAAGGAACGGATCCTTAAATTCTTAGATCCTAAAGAAAATACTAATAAAGCACAAAAATGAGGACAGCTTCCTCTAATTCATCATGGATGTTTTCATATATATCCATAGTGATTTCTATGGAAATACTAGGTTTGCGTTTTCTGTCTTGCATTCATAAGTTTTGTGGTAACTGGTTTACATGCTAAATAACAAATAAGGCCAACATAATTAAATATATCCATCTAGCAATTAAAAATACACAAATTCTAAATAGTCTCAAAAAATCCCACCTCAGAATCTTGTTGATATAATCTAATACTAATAATAATAGGTAGCAATTAAATAGCATTGTTCTACGCAAATTACAAATAATCTGCACAAATATTTCATGAAGTAGGTGTTATTTTTATTCAATTATACAGGTGAGAAAACAGGCACAGTGAAGCTAGCATGGAATGAGAACCCAGGCAGTCGGGTTCCAGAGATCACAATTTGAATCAGTACACTATACTGCCTTTCAGTGAATTCAAAGGAATGCACAATTTGAAGACCGTTTTATCCAGGTATTAGGAGTAATGAAATGTCGAGTGAAAGAGCTGACCACTTTATAAAATTCTCATGTTTCAAATGAGTACACTTTTTTTTTTTTTTTTTACTTCACTATTATTCAGTCTTTTCCACCTACAGATTATCTCAGTGGAGAAAGAAACCATCTACTCTCACTTGCAACCATAAAAACAGACAACTGGGAAAAGAGGTAAAGGACTACTTACTGCACTATTATACAAATGCTATTTCTTTGTTGTTGTTGTAGATTCTATTCTCGCTTATAAAAGGAAAAAAACTTAAGCATACACACTCAAGTAACACATGGAAAATCCATCACAGATTATATTCTGAAAACTATTAATTACACTGTAGTTTAAAATAGGTATTATTATCTTAAAGGTATTTAGATATAAGCATGCATACATTTGTCTATCTGTAGCCTAGTAATAGGTGACTGGGAAGAGGACAGAAGAAACTAGGCATTTGCCTTAGAAATTTATTGGCATAAACTTTGTAGATTTATGAATTTAACCCACTTGATAGGTACTATGGTTACTGAGGGAAATTTTGAATATGCCAAAACCTTAATTATGAAGTTTTAGTCTTTGTGTTATTTTCTTTCCTCAAGTAGGTGATCTGATCTACTGATCTATGATTTTCCTTTTCTTTCAACAGGTTCAATAATGACTGATTGCTCAGGCTAATATTTAGATCTCTGTCACATCAACCATACTCCTGAATACAATAAAATAGAGCACCAGAAAATAGTACTTTATCTGGTAACATCTCAATATTATCTGTTTTCTAAAGCCCTTATATGTTCATGGAAGATGAAACTAAATACACAGGCAGGAGTTACAACAAGGAAGGAATTCCACAAAGGAATTTATGGCTTTAATTCCGGTTTACTAGGACACCACCTGCGTTTATAGAAGCGGTAATTCCTGATCTCTTAAAAGAGGTCCAGACCAAATATCTCACTGTTTGATGAACATCTCTACACGAATGGACAGAACCACCTCAAAATCAGTACACTCTAAACCAAATGCCTTCTTTCTTATCCTCTGCCTTTACCCAAAGTTCACAAACCTGCTCCGCATTACACCTAAATGGCCTGTCAAGATACGTACGGTGAAAACTTTGAGGCAGCCAAGGACAGCGACAGCTGCTTAAATCGAATCTCTCTCATGTACCTTTCACAAAGCTACAGAAGTCAACCAGAACAATAAAACCACATAAACCCAATGTCTTCAACATTACAAGAAGACAGAGGAATCTACAAACTTAAATAGAAAAGTAAACCCCCAATTCTGGAAGAGATATCTCTTGAGCTGCCATTATAAGCCCTTGCAGAGAGCAAATACAGGAGTGGGATGGGATCTGGAAAAACTATAAAGAAGAAAGAAGAGGACTTCCCTGGCGGCACAGTGGTTAAGAATCCGCCTGCTAATGCAGGGGACATGGGTTCATGCCCCGGTCTGGGAAGATCCCACACGCCACAGAGAAACTAAGCCCATGCACCACAGCTACTGAACCTGTGCTCTAGAGCCCGCAAGCCGTAACTACTGAGCCCACATGCCACAACTACTGAAGCCCGTGCACCTAGAGCCCGTGCTCCTCAAAAAGAGAAGCCATTGCAATGAGAAGCCCGTGCACCATAACAAAGAGTAGCCCCTGCTCAGCGCAACTGGAGAGAGCCCGCGCGCAGCAACGAAGACCCAACGCAGCCAAAAATAAAAATAAAATAAATTTTTTTTAAAAAAAAGAGAGAAGAGAAAAAGAAGGGCCTAAGATAGACTTAGAATCACTCCTCAGAAGAGAAAAATACATTACAAGTGCAAAAGTACTGAGAATGTCCTGGTGGATCTGAGCATTCACTATGGGGACGTGATTTAAAAGTACAGGGTATCCACGAGGCATCAGTCAGGGTGCACTACTCCTGGGGAAGAGAAGAGTAAGTGGGAAGGGTGAGGCATAAGTCTCTGTTGGAGACTAGAGAAGTGAAGGGAAAAAGAAACAAGAGGATAAATTCGCAATCCTGCAAGACAAAAGAGAATCCCCAAACTGAAGGAAATGCAAATCTTCCTCTCACCACTAAGAAAAAAAAAGCACTATCCATTAAAGAAAGTGCACTTTGGTACAGTGACAGAGTAGGTTCCCTTGAACTAGGATGGCTGTCAATTACTGCAAGCCAAAACCTGCCCAAGAAATAAAACAGAGGAAAGCAATCTCCATACAAAGCTATTATTAGAACAGGATAGAAATGAGAATTAAATATCTCAGCTGACAAAAATCATTCCAGGGAGTTCCCTGGAATAGTGATTGATAAGGGAGTAAAAAAATAGGTTGAGGGATTTCCTTGGCAGTCCAGTGGTTAGGATTGCAGAGCTTTCACTGCTGCGGCCCTGGTGCAATCCCTGGTCAGGGAAGTGAGATCCCGCAAGCTGCACAGCATGGCCAAAAAAAATCATTCCAAAGAAACCTAACCATGAAGCGTAAGAAAACTAACACAATATCTGATTTAAATATCCTCTAACAATCATTTGGAGATAGGAAGAGCCACTTTTAATTGGAAACTCAGGGACTTCCCTGGTGGTCCAGTGGTTAAGATGCCATGCTGCCAATGCACAGGGCGTGGGTTCGATCCCTGGTTGGGGAACTAAGATCCCACATGCTGCACGGCGTAGCCAAAATATGTAAAATAAAATTAAATTTAATAATAAATTGGGGGCTTCCCTGGTGGCACAGTGGTTGAGAGTCCGCCTGCCGATGCAGGGGACACAGGTTCGTGCCCCGGTCCGGGAAGATCCCACATGCCGCGGAGCGGCTGGGCCCATGAACCATGGCCGCTGAGCCTGCGCGTTTGGAGCCTGTGCTCCGCGACGGGAGAGGCCACAATAGTGAGAGGCCCGCGTACTGCAAATAAAATAAAATAAAATAAAATAAAATAAATTGGAAACTCAAATAATAAGACCAAATGTTGATGAAAAGATAAAATGATAGTTGATTGAACTCAGGAAAGAAATGCAAGAGAAAGGAAAATAATCTCAGAAATAGAGACTAAATAACAAGATGCCAACAGGAGAATAGAAATAAAAAATTAATATGAGGAATTAAAGAAAGGCAGAATAGCAGTTAAGAGAATAAAAAGGAAGGGGAAAGAAGGAAGAGAGTTTAGAGACAAAGTGGTTGAAATGGAAGACACGCAAAAAAAAATACACAACAAAGGTATAACTAGAGCTCCTTAAAAAAGAAAACAAAACAATGGAACAGAACCAATATTTGAAACTATAAACCAAGAAAAATTTCTGGAACTAAGATCTGAATGTACACATTGAAAGGCCTATCAGGTAGTTGGCTAAACTGACCCAGAACAATCAACTCAGAGATATGTTTGAATAAAACTATTAAGATAAAGAAAATATTCTCATAGCCTCCAGACATAAAGACTAAATAACTTCAGTGTAAGAGAATTCGAGTGACATCAAACTTATCAAGAGCAACATACAATGCAAAGTGAAAATGCAGCAGCATTTTGAAGAAATTCAAGGGAATAAAGTGAAAACCAAGGATTTTAACTCAGCCAACCTGTCCTTCAAGTATCAAGGTTATAGATAAAGAGTTTAAAACATGCAAGAATTCCAGGAATATTATATTCATGAGCCCTTCTTAAAAAATCTATGAGGATAACTTTCACCCAACCAAGAGTTGATTGGGAAAACTTCAGCAAAAGGATTTATAGTGAACACTTAATGTATTCAATTAAAGACTAAAACAAAGGTAGGTACACAAGTGGAAGAATAATACATAAGGAAAACAACTTATAGATGTTATAAGTTTTGATAATGTAGCAAGTAATGCAACTAAAAATATGTTGGAAGAATGGAGAAAAAGGAAAACAGAATAAGTTCACTGATAACTGAATAAGTGGGAATAAAAAAATACCATTAAAAAAAAAAAGACAAACCAGAGAATAAAAGGTTAAATAAGAAAACAAGGACTAAGAGCATTTTAAAAAAAGTATTAGTCTAGGGAATTCCCTGGGGTCCGGTGGTTAGGACTTAGCGCTTTCACTGCTATGGTCTGGGTTCAATCCCTGGTTGGGGAACTAAGATCCTACAAGCCACACAGCACAGCCAAAAAAAAAAAAAACAAAATGTATTAGTCTAAAGGTAACTACTTAAAAATACAAACTTTCCTAAATACTAAAAGAAATTAAAAAAATAAAAATCCAACATAACACATAAAGAAACACAGGAAATTTAACATTCTGTACATAATAATTATAACATAAAACAATACAGCAGAATAGGGACCACAATAAGTTGTATCAATAAATATGAATGGGCTTCAGTCATTTATTAAATGAGAAAGATTTTCAATTTGGCTCACAAAGCAAGGTGTATGCAAGAGACACACCTAAAATAAAGTGATTCAGAAAAGTTAAAAATAAAAAGACAGGCAAAGGTATACAGGACAAATGGAAACAATAAGAAAGGAGTTTGTGATCCTGGTGTCAAACAAAGTAAAATTAAAGCTAAGAAAGTATTAAATATGACAAAAGGGGGCAGTTTTTAATGCTAAGAGCAAAAATTCACAATGTAGATATAATAGCCCCCAATAACAGCAAATACTGTTATAAAGAAGAAACTGTAGGACATGCAAGGAAATATATAGAAACAAATTAATAATGAGAGACTTAAACACATCACCCAGTAAAAGACAAGGCAAGTGAACAAAAATATTTAACTATGTAGAAGACCTAAACAGTGTAACCAGTAAAGTAAATCTTTAGGAGAAATATACATTGAATTCTACATTCTGATAATCTGGAATATACCTTCTTCTCAAGCACACATGGAATAGTCACAAAAACTGATTATACATTAGGTCACAAAGAAAGCATCAGGAAGTTTCAAAAAGTAGAAATATTATAAATAACATTCTGATCATAAAATATCAAACTAGAAATTGGAACAAAATTTAAAAACATAAATAAAAAAAGATCTTCTACCTAGAAACTAAAAAGCCTTCTATTAAACACCTCTTGAGTAAAGAGGGAAACACAAACTAAACTAATAAAATTTTAAAAAATGATAAAGAAAATATAACATATCAAAATCAATGAGACACATTTAAAGTAGTGGTTCTCAACTAGTGGTTTTGGCCTCCAGGGGAATTTTTCAGCATCTGGAGACATTCTGATTGTTATGAGTACATAGAGGCCAGGAACGCTGCTAAACATTCCTCAAGGCACAGGACAGACCCCCATGATACAGAATTATCTGATCCAAAATGTCAATAATGACATGGCTGAGGTACCCTGACATAAAGCAGTAAGGAGAAGAAAAACCAGAGATCAAAACGAACATATAGAATAAAAGACTAAAAATTAACAAATTAAGTTCAAAATTTAAAAATATAGAAAAGGAACTACACAAAATAAACCAAAATAAAGCACAAGAAAGGAAACAATAAATTGAAACAGAAATTAATAAAGCAGAGAATACAAAAAACAGTAGATCTAATTAATAAACCCAAATCCTGCTTCCTTGAAAAATTTAAAATAGACAAATCATTAACTAACTTAATGAAGGAAAAAAGGAGAAACAACAACAATATGCAAATAAGAAATGACAAGAGGGAATAACCATCAAAACAGAAGAACTTTAAAAAATCATGAGACTATTTTGCAGGCATCTATGCAAATGAATTTGAAAACTTGGATGAAACGGATAATTTCCTAGAAATATAGAGGTTACCAAAATTTGCCCAATTAGGGATTGAGAATTTAGACTGGTTTCAGTATAGGAAATAAAGTAACTTAAAAAAAAAAAATCCCACAAAAAAGCACAAGGGGTCAGACTTTGACTATGGTGGGGTAAAGAGACTGGCAAATCTTCTTCCTAAAACACACGTATAAGACCAAGCAAAACTCTCCAAAAAACAAAAGCAACAATTTTAAGGATCTGGAAATCGAGCAAAAGCAATAGCAAATGGAGAAGTATTTATTTATGATAAGCTGCTAGAACCCCACTTAAGAACAGTGGGAGTCAGTGGCTTCTTGCCTGAGGCTGCTGCCATCCGTCATCTACCCCTCTACCTTGGCTCAGTGAGTGTAGCAGTATTACCAGTGTGGACTGGCCATGAGCCAGCAGCCTCTCTCCTGAGGGGATGTGTTTGATATGGCTCAGATGCTGAAAACCTGTGACAACAATGTCAGTGAAATGCTTAAATACTCAGTATGAATCAAATGGGAAAGAAACCAGTTTTTCAAGCCTGAAAATGTGGTTCTAGTTGGGGTGAGGTGTAGAATAGCCAGAAATTTATGGTAAGATCCTAAAAATGAAAGAACCACAGAAGGGCTAGATTAACTTTCCACACATCTCTGGCTAACTGGGAAACTCTGGGCATACACAGGGAAGACCTGAGAAAGCTTTGAGAAAAGTTAAAGCTGGGCAGGTTTGAGGATGACTGAATTCTGAATGCACTCTCCAACCCACACGCTGATCCATTAGAAGAGATGAAAGATTTATGGCTGGAGGTGTTTGAGTACCACCACTGCCAAAATTATTGGTGACCACTAAGCTATGCAGACAGTGGTGACTTCTAGAAAGCCAGGCTAAAAAAATAAAAAACTGAACAGAAACATTGGCAGCCATACACTTGGGAGGAGATAGATTCTGCAATACAGGCAGTTTGCAAAAACAAAAATCAACCCATTTAAAAAAAAAAATCCTCAGGGGAGAAAAATCAGAATCCAGAATTTCTGTATAATATTTATCCAAAATGTCTAGTTTTCAATAAAAAATAATTATGAGACATGCTAAGAAAAAGGAAAGTGTGACCAATACTCAGAAAAAGAGTCAATAAAAATGAATTCTGAGGGGATCCAGGTGTTGGATTTTGCTGACAAAGACTTCAAAAGTAGCTATTATAAACATGATCAAATAATTTACACAAATTATGATTTAAATAATTAAAGGAAAATATGACAACAATGACTCAATAAATAGGTGATCTCAACAGAAGAATGAAACATATAAAAAAGAACTAAATGGAAATTTTAGAGTCAAAAAATACAATGGAAATGAAAAATTCAATAGATGGATTCAACAGCAGATTTGAGATGGCAGAAGACAGAATCAGTAAATCTGAAAACAGATTAACAGAAAATGACCAATATGAAGGAGAGATAAAAGACTGAAGATGAGCAGAGCCTCAAAGATCTGTGGGACAAAACTCGATAGTAATGAGGGACTTCCCTGGTGGCACAATGGTTAAGAATCCGCCTGCCAATGCAGGGGACACGGGTTTGACCCCTGGTCCAGGAAGATCCTACATGCCGTGGAGCAACTAAGCCTGTGCACCACAACTACTGAGCCTGTGCTCTAGAGCCTGTGAGTCACAACTACTGAAGCCCACACGCCTAGAGCCCATGCTCCGCAACAAGAGAAGCCACAACAATGAGAAGTCTGCGCACTGCAACGAAGAGTAGCCCCTGCATGCCGCAACTAGAGAAAGCCCGCACACAGCAATGAAGACCCAATGCAGCCAAAAATAAAATAAGTAAAATTTAAATAAAAGTCAATAGTAATGAGATTCTCAGAAAGAGAGGAGTGAAAGAAAGCGGCAGAAAAATATATTTGAAGAAATCATGGCCAAAACCTTTTTAAATTTAATGGAAAACATTAATTACAGATTCAAAAACTTAATAAATCCCCAAATAGGATAAACACAAAGAGATCCGTACCTAGATACATCATAGTCAAACTGCTGAGAACCAAAGACAAAGAGAATATCTCAGAAACAGTGAGAGAATCATTTACATACAAGGGAACAGCAATATGCTTACTGACTGACTCTTCATCAGAAAAACAATAGCAAAAAATCAATAAAACAAAAATTTAGTTCTGTAAAAAGATCAACAAAATTAATGGACCTTTATCTAGATGGACTAAGAAAAAAGAAAGAAAAATTACTAAAATCAGAACCACCCTACAGAAGATAAAAAGATTAACAGAGAATATTATGAACAACTTTATGCAACCACAGTACACAACTTGATTGAACAAATGCCTAAAAAGACACAAAATACCAAAGTAACTCAAGGAAAAATAGAAAATCTGATTACACCCATAAAAAATAAAGAAACTGAATTGGTAATTAAAAATCTACCCACAAAGAAAATCCCAGGCTCAGATGGCCTCATAGATAAATTCTACCAAACATTCAAAGAAGAATTAATACCAATCCTTCACAAACTGTTCTAAAAAATAGAAGAGGGACCATTTCCCAACTGCTTCTATAAGGCCAATATTACCCTGACACAAAGTCAGAAAAAGAAATCACAAGAAAACTACAGATCATTATTCTCATAGACACAAGAATCCTCAACAAAATAATTAGTAGAAACATATAACATGGATATATGCCATGACTATGAGGGATTTATCTCAGGAATGTAAGAATGGTTAATATCTGAAAATCAATAATGTAAAACACCATATTAATAGAATAAAAGACAAAGGACATGATCATCTCAGTAGATATGACAAAAATCCAACAACAATTCACAATAAAAATCTCAACAAACTGTAAGAGAAGGGAACTTCCTACAAGGCATCTGTGAAAAACCTACAGTTAACATCATGCTTAATGGTGAAAAACTGAATGCTTTCCCCCTAAGACTGAGGAATAAGATGTCAGCTTTCACCAATTCTATTTAACATAGTTTTGAAAGTTCTCACCAGTGCAGTAAGTCAAGTAAAAGAAATTAAAAGTACATAGATTGGAAATGGAAAGAAAAACTGCCATTATTTGGAAATGGCACGCTACTGTATATAAAAAATCCTACTGAATCTACCAAAAGCTACTATAACTAATGAACCAATTTGCAATGTAGTAGGATATAATATCAGTATACAATAAAAAATTACATTTTTATACTGGCAACAAACAATTTGAAAATAAAATTAAAAAAACAATTCCACTCACAATAACATCAAAAGAATAAAATATTTACAGATAAATTTAACAAGTGAAGTACAAGACCTGTCCACTGAAAATTAAAACCTCGCTGAGAGTAATTGCATTAGATCTAAATAAAAGGAGAGAAATGCCATGGTCATGGATTGGAAAACTCAATAAGGCGTCAGTTCTCCATAAATTCATCTATAGAGTAAGTTCAATCCCTATATAAAAAATAGGCTTCTTTTTGGGTAAAAATCGACAAGATTAATCTAAGATTTATATGAAAATACATGGGACACAGAAGAGCCAAAACAACTTGGGATAAGAACAAACTTGGAAGACTTACATTACCTGACTTCAAATTTTATTATAGGGACTTCCTTGGTGGTGCAGTGGTTAAGAATCCACCTGCCAATGCAGGGGACATGAGTTCGATCCCTGGTCCGGGAAGATCCCACATGCCGCAGAGAAACTAAGCCCGTGTGCCACAACTACCAAGCCTGCGTGCCACAGCTACTGAAGCCTGCGTGCCTAGAGCATATGCTCCGCAACTAGAGAAGCCACCGAAATGAATTTATTATAAAGTTATGGTAAATCAAGAGTATGGTATTGGCTTAAGGATAGACATATACATCAATGGAACAAAACAGAGTCAAGAAATAAACCCTTTGATCAATGATCAATTGATTTTGACAAAGATGCCAAGGCAGTTCAATGAAGAAAGAATATTTTTTTTCATCAAAATATGTTAGGACAATTGGGATAATCAAAACAAAACAAAAATAAAACCCAAAATCTTAGATAGCTACTTCACACAATATACCAAAATTAACTCAAAATGGATCACAGACCAAAATGTAAGAGCTAAAACTATACAACTTCTAGGAAAAAACATGGGAAAAAATCTTTGTAATCTCATTAAGCAAAATTATCTAAGATATGACAACAAAAGCATGATCCATAAAGGAAAAAACTGATAAAGCAGAATTCATCAAAATTAAAATCTTTTGCTTTTCAAACAAACAAAAAAATTCCATTAAGAGAAAGAAGACAAGCCACAGATGGAATAAAACATATTAGCAAATCATATATCTGATAAAAGATTTGTATCCAGAATACATAAAGCACTCATACAACTCAGTAGGAAGTCAAACAATCCAATTTAAAAATGGGCAAAAGATTTGAATAAACATTTCAGCAAAGAAGATGCACAAACGTCTAACAAGCACATGAAAGGATACTATTAGCCAAGGAAAATATAAATTAAAACTACAGTAATGGAGACTTCCCTGGCGGTCCAGTGCTTAAGACTCTGCGCTTCCACTGCAGGGGGTGCAGTTTCGATCCCTGGTTGGGGAACTAAAATCCCACAGGCCATGTGGCATGGCCAGTAAATAAATAAATAAGTAAAACCACAATAAGAAACCACTACATACCTACTAGAATGGCAAAAATCCACAAAACTGACAATATCAAGTATTGATAAGGATATGTACGAATTGGGACTCTTATATTAATGGTGGGAATGTAAAATGGCCCAGTCCCGTTGCAAAACAATTTGGCAATGTCTTAAAAGTTAAATGTAGGAGAGGGGGAAGATGGTGGAAGAGTAAGACGCGGAGATCACCTTCCTCCCCACAGATACACCAGAAATACATCTACACATGGAACTGCTCCTATAGAACACCTACTGAACGCTGGCAGAAGACCTCAGACCTCCCAAAAGGCAAGAAACGCCCCACGTACCTGGGTAGGGCAAAAGAAAAAAGAATAAACAGAGACAAAAGGATAGGGACGGGACCGGCACCAGTGGGAAGGAGCTGTGAAGGAGGAAAGGTTTCCACACACTAGGAAGCCCCTTCACGGGCGGAGACTGCGGGTGGCGGAGCGGGGAAGCTTCAGAGCCACAGAGGAGAGCACAGCAACAGGGGTGCAGAGGACAAAGCGGAGAGATTCCCGCACAGAGGATCAGTGCTGACCGGCACTCACCAGCCCGAGAGGCTTGTCTGCTCACCCGCCGGAGTGGGCGGGGCTGGGAGCTGAGGCTCAGGCTTCAGTTGGAGTGCAGGGAGAGGACTCGGGTTGGTGGCGTGAACACAGCCTGCAGGGGGTTAGTGCACCACGGCTAGCCGGGAGGGAGTCCGGGGAAAAGTCTGGATCTGCCGAAGAGGCAAGAGAGTTTTTTTTGCCTCTTTGTTTCCTGGTGCGCGAGGAGAGGGGATTAAGAGCGCTGCTTAAAGGAGCTCCAGAGACGGGCGCGAACCGCGGCTAACAGCGCGGACCCCAGAGACGGGAATGAGACACTAAGGCTGCTGCTGCCGCCACCAAGAAGCCTGTGTGCGAGCAAAGGTCACTATCCACACCTCACTTCCAGGGAGCCTGTGCAGCCTACCACTGCCAGGGTCCTGGGATCCAGGGACAACTTGCCCGGGAGAACACATGGTGCGCCGCAGGCTGGTGCAACGTCACGCCGTCCTTTGCCGCTGCAGGCTCACCCCGCATCCGCACCCCTCCCTCCCCCCAGCCTGAGTGAGCCAGAGCCCCCAAGTCAGCTGCTCCTTTAACCCCGTCTTGTCTGAGCGAAGAACAGATGCCCTCTGGTGACCTACGTGCAGAGGCGGGGCCAAATCCAAAGCTGAACCCCGGGAGCTGTGCGAACAAAGAAGAGAAAGGGAAATTTCTCCCAGCAGCCTCAGAAGCAGCGGATTAAAGCTCAACAATCAACTAGATGTACCCTGCATCTGTGGAATACCTGAATACACAACGAATCATCCCAAATTGAGGAGGGGGACTTTGAGAGCAAGATTTATGATTTTTCCCCTTTTTCCTCTTTTTGTGAGTGTGTATGTGTATGCTTCTGTGTGATTTTGTCTCTATAGCTTTGCTTTCACCATTTGTCCTAGGGTTCTATCTGTCCGTTTGTTTTTTTACTTAAAAAATTTTTTTTTTCTTAATAATTATTTTTTATTCTAATAACTTTATTTTATCTTACTTTATTTTCTTTCTTTCTCTCTCTCTCTCTCTCTCTCTCTCTTTCTTTCTTTCTTCTCTTTCTTTCTTCTTTTTCTCCCTTTTATTCTGAGCCATGTGGATGAAAGGCTCTTGGTGCTGCAGCCAGGAGTCAGTGCTGTGCCTCTAAGGTGAGAGAGCCAATTTCAGGACACTGGTCCACAAGTGACCTCCCAGCTCCACATAATATCAAACGGCGAAAATCTCCCAGAGATCTCCATCTCAACACCAGTACCCAGCGTCACTCTAAGACCTGCAAGCTACAGTGCTGGACACCCTATGCCAAACAACTAGCAAGACTGGAACACAACCCCACCCATTAGCAGAGAGCCTGCCTAAAATTATAGTAAGGTCACAGACACCCCAAAACACACCACCAGACGTGGACCTGCCCACCAGAAAGACAAGATCCAGCCTCATCCACCAGAACACAGGCACTAGTCCCCTCCACCAGGAAGCCTACACAACCCACTGAACCAACTTTAGCCACTGGGGACAGACACCAAAAACAACAGGAACTATGAACTTGCAGCCTGCAAAAAGGAGACCCCAAACACAGTAAGATAACCAAAATGAGAAGACAGAAAAACACACAGATGAAGGAGCAAGATAAAAACCCACCAGACCCAACAAATGAAGAGGAAATAGGCAGTCTACCTGAAAAAGAATTCAGAATAGTGATAGTAAAGATGATCCAAAATCTTGGAAATAGAATAGAGAAAATGCAAGAAACATTTAACAAAGACCTAGAAGAACTAAAGATGAAACAAGCAAGGATGAACAACACAATAAATGAAATTAAAAATACTCTAGATGGGATCAATAGCAGAATAACTGAGGCAGAAGAATGGATAAGTGACCTGGAAGATAAAATAGTGGAAATAACTACTGCAGAGCAAAATAAAGAAAAAAGAATCAAAAGAACTGAGGACAGTCTCAGAGACCTCTGGGACAACATTAAACACACCAACATTCGAATTATAGGGGTTCCAGAAGAAGAAGAGAAAAAGAAAGGGACTGAGAAAATATTTGAAGAGATTATAGTCGAAAACTTCCCTAATATGGGAAAGGAAATAGTTAATCAAGTCCAGGAAGCACAGAGAGTCCCATACAGGATAAATCCAAGGAGAAACACGCCAAGACACATATTAATCAAACTGTCAAAAATTAAATACAAAGAAAACATATTAAAAGCAGCAAGGGAAAAACAACAAACACCACACAAGGGAATCTCCATAAGGTTAACAGCTGATCTTTCAGCAGAAACTCTGCAAGCCAGAAGGGACTGGCAGGACATATTTAAAGTGATGAAGGAGAAAAACCTACAACCAAGATTACTCTACCCAGCAAGGATCTCATTCAGATTTGATGGAGAAATTAAAACCTTTACAGACAAGCAAAAGCTGAGAGAGTTCAGCACCACCAAACCAACTTTACAACAAATGCTAAAGGAACTTCTCTAGGCAAGAAACACAAGAGAAGGAAAAGACCTACAATAACAAACCCAAAACAATTAAGAAAATGGTCACAGGAACATACACATCAATAATTACCTTAAACGTGAATGGATTAAATGCTCCAACCAAAAGACACAGACTCGCTGAATCGATACAAAAAGAAGACCCATATATATGCTGTCTACACGAGACCCACTTCAGACCTAGAGACATATACAGACTGAAAGTAAGGGGATGGAAAAAGATATTCCATGCAAATGGAAACCAAAAGAAAGCTGGAGTAGCAATTCTCATATCAGACAAAATAGACTTTAAAATAAAGACTATTAGAAGAGACAAAGAAGGACACTACATAATGATCAAGGGATCGATCCAAGAAGAAGATATAACAATTGTAAATATTTATGCACCCAACATAGGAGCACCTCAATACATAAGGCAAATACTAACAGCCATAAAAGGGGAAATCGACAGTAACACATTCATAGTAGGGGACTTTAACACCCCACTTTCACCAATGGACAGATCAGCCAAAATGAAAATAAATAAGGAAACACAAGCTTTAAATGATACATTAAACAAGATGCACTTAGTTGATATTTATAGGACATTCCATCCAAAAACAACAGAATACACATTTTCCTCAAGTGCTCATGGAACATTCTCCAGTATAGATCATATCTTGGGTCACAAATCAAGCCTTGGTAAATTTTTGAAAATTGAAATTGTATCAGGTATCTTTTCTGACCACAATGCTATGAGACTAGATATCAATTACAGGAAAAGATCTGCAAAAAATACAAACACATGGAGGCTAAACAATACACTACTTAATAATGAAGTTATCACTGAAGAAATCAAAGTGGAAATGAAAAAATACCCAGAAACAAATGACAATGGAGACACGACGACCCAAAACCTATGGGATGCAGCAAAAGCAGTTCTAAGAGGGAAGTTTATAGTAATACAATCCTACCTTAAGAAACAGGAAACATCTCGAATAAACAACCTAATCTTGCACCTAAAGCAATTAGAGAAAGAAGAACAAAAAACCCCCAAAGTTAGCAGAAGGAAAGAAATCATAAAGATAAGATCAGAAATAAATGAAAAAAGAAATGAAGGAAACGATAGCAAAGATCAATAAAACTAAAAGCTGATTCTTTGAGAAGATAAACAAAATTGATAAACCATTAGCCAGACTCATCAAGAAAAAAAGGAAGAAGACTCACATAAGTAGAATTACAAAAGAAAAAGGAGAAGTAACAACTGACACTGCAGAAATACAAAAGATCACGAGAGATTACTACAAGCAACTCTATGCCAATAAAATGGACAACCTGGAAGAAAGAGACAAATTCTTAGAAATGCACAACTTGCCAAGACTGAATAAGGAAGAAATAGAAAATATGAACAGACCAAACACAAGCACTGAAATTGAAACTGTGATTAAAAATCTTCCAACAAACAAAAGCCCAGGACCAGATGGCTTCACAGGCGAATTCTATCAAATATTTAGAGAAGAGCTAACACCTATCCTTCTCAAACTCTTCCAAAATATAGCAGAAGGAGGAACACTCCCAAACTCATTGTACGAGGCCACCATCACCCTGATACCAAAACCAGACAAGGATGTCACAAAGAAAGAAAACTACAGGCCAAGATCACTGATGAACACAGATGCAAAAATCCTCAACAAAATACTAGCAAACAGAATCCAACAGCACATTAAAAGGATCATACACCATGATCAAGTGGGGTTTATTCCAGGAATGCAAGGATTCTTCAATATACGCAAATCCATCAACGTGATACACCACATTAACAAACTGAAGGATAAAAACCATATGATCATCTCAATAGATGCAGAGAAAGCTTTTGACAAAATTCAACACCCATTGATGATAAAAACCCTGCAGAAAGTAGGCATAGAGGGAACTTTCCTCAACATAATAAAGGCCATATATGACAAACCCACAGCCAACATCGTCCTCAACAGTGAAAAACTGAAAGTATTTCCACTAAGATCAGGAACAAGACAAGGCTGCCCACTCTCACCACTCTTATTCAATATAGTTTTGGAAGTTTTAGCCACAGCAATCAGAGAAGAAAAGGAAGTAAAAGGAATCCAAATCGGAAAAGAAGAAGTAAAGCTGTCACTGTTTGCAGATGACATGATACTATACATAGAGAATCCTAAAGATGCTACAGAAAATTACTAGAGCTAATCAATGAATTTGGTAAAGTAGCAGGATACAAAATTAATGCACAGAAATCTCTGGCATTCCTATACACTAATGATGAAAAATCTGAAAGTGAAATCAAGAAAACACTCCCATTTACCACTGCAACAAAAAGAATAAAATATCTAGGAAGAAACCTACCTAAGGAAACAAAAGACCTGTATGCAGAAAATTATAAGACACTGATGAAAGAAATTAAAGATGATACAAATAGATGGAGAGATATACCACGTTCTTGGATTGGAAGAATCAACATTGTGAAAATGACTGTACTATTTGAAGCAATCTACAGATTCAAATCAATCCCTATCAAACTACTAATGGGATTTTTCAAAGAACTAAAACAAAAAATTTCACAATTTGTATGGAAACACAAAAGAACCCGAATAGCCAAAGCAATCTTGAGAACAAAAAACGGAGCTGGAGGAATCAGGCTCCCTGACTTCAGAACATACTACAAAGCTACAGTAATCAAGACAGTATGGTACTGGCACAAAAACAGAAAGATAGATCAATGTAACAGCATAGAAAGCCCAGAGATAAACCCACGCACATATGGTCACCTTATCTTTGATAAAGGAGGCAGGAATGTACACTGGAGAAAGGACAGCCTCTTCAATAAGTGGTGTTGGGAAAACTGGACAGGTACATGTAAAAGTATGAGATTAGATCACTCCCTAACACCATACACAAAAATAAGCTCAAAATGGATTAACGACCTAAATGTAAGGCCAGAAACTATCAAACTCTTAGAGGAAAACATAGGCAGAACACTCTATGACATAAATCACAGCAAGATCCTTTCTGACCCACCTCCTAGAGTAATGGAAATAAAAACAAAAATAAACAAATGGGACCTAATGAAACTTCAAAGCTTTTGCACAGCAAAGGAAACCATAAACAAGACCAAAAGACAACCCTCAGACTGGGAGAAAATATTTGCAAATGAAGCAACTGACAAAGGATTAATCTCCAAAATTTACAAGTAGCTCGTGCAGCTCAATAACAAAAAAACAAACAACCCAATCCAAAAATGGGCAGAAGACCTAAATAGACATTTCTCCGAAGAAGATATACAGACTGCCAACAAACACATGAAAGAACGCTCAACATCATTAATCATTAGAGAAATGCAAATCAAAGCTACAATGAGATATCATCTCACACCAGTGAGAATGGCCATCATCAAAAAATCTACAAACAATAAATGCTGGAGAGGGTGTGGAGAAAAGGGAACCCTCTTGCACTGCTGGTGGGAATGTGAATTGGTTCAGCCACTATGGAGAACAGTATGGAGGTTCCTTAAAAAACTACAAATAGAACTACCATATGACCCAGCAATCCCACTACTGGGCATATACCCTGAGAAAACCAGAATTCAAAAAGAGTCATGTACCAAAATGTTCATTGCAGCTCTATTTACAATAGCCCAGAGATGGAAACAACCTAAGTGCCCATCATCGGATGAATGGATAAAGAAGATGTGGCACATATATACAATGGAATATTACTCAGCCATAAAAAGAAATGAAATTGCGTTATTTGTAGTGAGGTGGATGGACCTAGAGTCTGTCATACAGAGTGAAGTAAGTCAGAAAGAGAAAGACAAATACCGTATGCTAACACATATATATGGAATATAAGAAAAAAAAATGTCATGAAGAACCTAGGGGTAAGACGGGAATAAAGACACAGACCTACTAGAGAATGGACTTGAGGATATGGGGAGGGGGAAGAGTAAGCTGTGACAAAGTGAGAGAGTGGCATGGACATATATACACTACCAAACGTAAAACAGATAGCTAGTGGGAAGCAGCCGCATAGCACAGGGAGATCAGCTCAGTGCTCTGTGACCACCTAGAGGGGTGGGATAGGGAGGGTGGGAGGGCGGGAGACGCAAGAGGGAGGAGATATGGGAACATATGTATATGTATAACTGATTCACTTTGTTATAGAGCAGAAACTAACACACCATTGTAAAGCAATTATACTCCAATAAAGATGTAAAAAAAATGTTAAATGTAAACAGCAATTCTACTGTTTGGTATCTATCTAGGAAAAATTAAAAAATATCTCTGCACAAAGACATGTTTGGAAATATATATCAATATATATATTTTTTGGCCCGGTGGCTTGCGGGATCTTAGTTCTACCAGGGATTGAACCCGGGCCCCAAAAGTGAAAGTGCTGAGTCCTAAACACTGAACTGCTAGGGAATTCCCAAAATATTTATAGTATCATTATTCATAAGAGCCCCAAACTGAAAGCAAACCAATGTCCATCAACTGATGAATGACTGTCCATTCAATGAAATACTATTCAGCAATAGAAAGGAACAAAGAAACTAACACAACATTGTAAATCAATTACACTCCAATAAAAATTAAAAAATAATAGAAAGGAACCAAGTACTGATACATGCTATAATGTGATAAACATTAAAAAAAAAATATATATATATATAATGCTATCTGAGAAAAATCACACACACAAAAAAAACACATATTATGTGATTCCATTTACATGCAATTTCTAGAAGAGTCAAATGAGCCACTGAGGACAGGATCTCCTCTGTGATATTTCTGCCAAAAATGCAAAACCTGAATATAATTATGAGGAAACAGTAGACAAAGCCAAATCGAGGACCACTCTACAAATAACTGGTCTGTGTTCTTAACAAATGAAAGACAAATGTCAAAGTACTGTTCCAGACTGAACAGTACTGAAGAGATGTGAAGATGCAATGTAATGTGGATCTGGGGTTTGATCCTGGAATGGGGAAAAAAAGAGCTATAAAGAAGCATACTGGGATAACTGGCAAAACCTAAATATTGACTGTGGATCAGATATCAAATTTCCTGATTTTGGTAATCTTTACTGTGGTTATGTAAGTGTCCTAGTTCTTAGGAAATATACACTGAACTATTTAAGGATAAAGGGACATGATGTCTGCAACTTACCCTCAAACAGTAGAGAAAAATTAATATGCATATATATGTGTGTATATATATATACCCAGAGAGAGATAGAAAGGAAACGAGCAAAATGTAAACAATTAATGAATGTAAATGTATGGGAGTTAATTGTACTATGCTTGCAGTTTTGAAATTATTATATCAAAAGAGAGCTATTTTAAAAACCTATAGTGGGACTAAAGTTTCGAATCACTTTTTTTTTTTTTGCGGTACGCGGGCCTCTCACTGTTGTGGCCTCTCCCGTTGCGGAGCACAGGCTCCGGACGCGCAGGCTCAGCGGCCATGGCTCACGGGCCCAGCCGCTCTGCGGCATGTGGGATCTTCCCGGACCGGGGCACGAACCCATGTCCCCTGCATCGGCAGGCGGACTCTCAACCACTGCGCCACCAGGGAGACCCCTCAAATCACTTTTTTTTCAGCATATTTCAATTAAAACAAAAACATCTTTCTCAGTCATCAGTATAATCGTCCTTCCTCAAAAATGGCTATGGCCTCTACTGCCACAGAATAAAGTTCAAACTGTAGTATGATATTTACAGTCCTTTCCACCCTGGTCCCAATGGACCTTTCCCTCAGTGCTTCTCAGATTCTTCCCCAAACACTTTCAAGTCTCTAAGTCTCTACGTACACCAACTGCTGCTTGGAAGGTTTGACCTCAAAATCCTCTTGATCTTTTGCAGTTCAAGTCAAGTGTTTTTTCTGCTTAGCCCTCCCCAATCCCCAAAGGCAAGCTCTTTCTCTCCACA
Organism: Aethalodelphis obliquidens; assembly: GCF_003676395.1. Lineage (NCBI taxonomy): Eukaryota > Metazoa > Chordata > Mammalia > Artiodactyla > Delphinidae > Aethalodelphis > Aethalodelphis obliquidens. The sequence continues at coordinate 12,450,133 of NW_020837956.1, read as the reverse complement.
CATACTGAGTTAAGTTCCCCGACTCCTTTTTTACACATTATTTATTACACCTGATGTGCCTTGTTTGCCCACTGTCTGGCACATAGTAGGTGCTCAACCTGTCTGTTGTAATCCTACCATAATTTTATTCTCTAAGCTTTCCACTAAATATGTCTTTCTTCTTTAAGCAAAGGCAGTAATACATTTTGATTGTTAAAGTAGTACCTGGTCAGGAAATCAAGATGAAACAGTGAGATAGCTACTTGCAGGGAATAGATGAAAATGTTAAAAAAAAAAAAAAAGAAAATATTTTTCCTAATCATTAGTCACCTTCAGTCTGAACCTATGTACCTCTTGGCTGCAGGGCTTCCTGACTTCAGAAGTTACCAAATATTTGAGTATTAAGTTAACGAAGTTCTGTGTACAAAGGCAAAAGCAGGTATAGACTTGGGCCGATTGGTGAATATAGGAAGATAGATAAAATAGATAATTGAGTGGATTATTAAATTCTTTGAAAATTTTCTATTTAACTTCCTTAGTCTTGAGGATTTGCAAAAGGATGCACATAGAAACCGAGAAAACACTTGAAGGCAGATTATTTTCCACAATTGTATCACAAAAGCGGGTCATGAGGGCTCTAGCCAGCCTTTAAAGAACACGCTGAGAGAAAAAAAACAAAATTAAGAAACGGAGAGGAAATGGGGTGAAAAAACACATTAATTTCCTAATCTAAAAGTTTAGAGGAAACTTGTGTAAATAGTGGCGTTAGGAATGAGGGGGGGCGGTAAGGAGACCTTTTCAAGACCAGGCCAGACCAGTTACAGATTCTACAGGCTACAAGTCAGTCTGCTATGTTGTTATTATTGTTTCCAGCACAACCAAACATGCAATTATATTTAATAAAATTGACCAGGAAAGTGGGCTATAAAACCATTCTGCATCTGTTTTATAAACACAATACTGAATCGCAGAACTTCAAAAGTACACACACGTGTTTATAAACTTGTCCTAGTGATAGTACAATAGGATTAACTAAAAGCATCCCCAGAAAATCAAAGCCCATATAATTTACATAATCCAAGAAACTAATTTTGTTTAAAAGCCTCACATTTCATGTGAACACATAACGGATCTGGACGTCTGGCATAAGCCACTTGATTTCCAGGCCTCTAAACTAGTCTTGACTCTACATTTAATGACAGTGCAGCTTCTCGGCCACACCAGGGGTCTCCCAAAGCGCAGCCGCTCCGCTCCCCAGGGGCCCGCATCGGGTGGGTCGTGCGGCCCGCGGGAGTCACTGTCACCTCTACCCCCCCCCCCCCCCTCCCCGCCTGTCCCTCCAGAGGCCGCCGAACTGCAAGGCTGCCCCGCTCCCCTTCTCTCAGGGAACTTTCCCTTCTCTGGAAGCCTCCATCCAGACTCCACTTCTCTCTCCATCACCCCCGGAGCCGACCCTCCTCACAGCCGGACCCCGCCCGCCGGCCGCCGCACTTACGGCGAGGACAAGGCGACGGCGACAGTCTCGAGCAGCCCCTTCAGCCCGACTCCAGCGCACGACGCAGTGCGCAGGAAGCGCCCCCAGCGCAGCGACTCCCGTGCGCCACCGCCGCGGCGTCTCCCTGGCAACCGGACGCCCCGGCGCCCGCCGCAGGGGAAGCCCGCGGCCTGGTTTCAGCATCTCGGTGGGTCACTTTTGGGCAAGCCCTTAACGGCAGAGTGTGAACGCAGCAGCAGTTTCTCCTCCGAGAACCCTTTTTTCTTTTTCTTTTTTTTTTGTTTGGTACGCGGGCCTTTCACTGTCGTGGCCTCTCCCGTTGCGGAGCACAGGCTCGGGACGCGCAGGCTCAGCGGCCATGGCTCACGGGCCCAGCCGCTCCGCGGCATGTGGGATCCTCCCGGACCGGGGCACGAACACATGTACCCTGCATCGGCAGGCGGACTCTCAACCACTGCGCCACCGGGGAAGCCCCCGAGAACCCTTTTGAGCTGCCCTGAAGGAGGCACTCGGGAAACGTTTTAACCACTTTTCCATAACACTGTGATTATACCAAGTCCTGTTCCTATCCAAGTCCTCGGGAGCACTAAAATTAAGCAAATATAAACGTTGAAGTTACAGAAGTTCGTTTTCCTGCCTGGGCAGAGACCTTCGGGTAGCCAGATCCTCTTATTATTAATCTTTACTCTTCGGTTCCGCCTCGGTGTCCAAATAGCTTTCCAGCAGACTTCTGTAGGCTTTTTGGTAACAAGCAGTTTTATGTATTACCTGTGGTCCACTGCTGCCATTTTCATAATTCAGCAAGCATCGTACTAGTTAACGTGGGGCTGATTCAGAGTGAGAGACATGTTTGCCACCCAGTGGGGAATCAAGTCAAGCAAACAAGTAATGTGACGAATGCTATATGGAGGTATAGGTATTAACAATGGAATAGATAATTTTTGCCAGTCTACCCTTCTTGTTTCCAAGAGGAACTTGGAAACACTATCTCTGTTGTTAACGAGCTCATACACACTTTGTTTAGCATCAGTAAAATGCTCTCCATCATGCCCAGATTTAGGATGTCGATACTTCCCTTCTTCCCTCAGAGGTAACGCTTCTCCCTTTTTGTCATCTATCTTCCATTTTCCATTTCCTTCATTTGCTTAGAAATATGTTCTAATCTCTGCCCATCTTTAGAAACAAAAAACAGAGATAAAAACAAAAACACAAACCTTTACCTCCTTCAAGACCAAACATACTCCCAGGTAAACTTAACATCAACTTATTTCTCTATCATTTTTGCCCTCATCATGCTATTTAGGTAACTTTCTCAGTAAGGATACAAGAGATCACCATAACCTTAGGTACAAACCCAACGGCTGTTTTTTTTTTTCTTTCTTTCTTTTTTTGACCGCACCACGCAGCATGTGGGATCCTAGTTCCTCCACCAGGGATCGAACCTGCATCCCCTGCAATGGAAGCACTGAATCTTAACCACTGGACCGCCAGGGAAGTCCCTCCCCCTTATTTATTTTTTTTGCCAACAGCTATTTTCATCTTCATGGTATTTGATCTCTGCAGTTTCCACAACTGTTGACTATTAGAGCTACTCTTCTCATTAGAAAGCTCTTCACAATCAGGCCCATCCCTATTTTCTAGCTTCACGCCTTGTTACTCTGCTCCACACACTCTAAGCTCAGCCGCATTTAACGTCACTATTCCTTGAACAAGCGGCATTTTTGCATATGCCTTAGTCTAGCCTACAGCTCCCTACCCTGATTTTTTTCTGCACTTGATACACTCCTCTTCATCTATCAACAACCTGGCTTATATACAACGTTCTGCACAAAGGCTTTCCTTTTCCCAAACCAGAATTAGGCACAGCCTTTTGCATTGTTCTTTAAATCTATCTTTATTCATCCAAGTGTGCTCCTGGAATACTGGGAATGATGATTTTCCATCTTTTCCGCACTGCCAGTAAAGAGCTTGGATCTACTGTAAATGATCAATGTATGTTAGTTAAGTAATTATCTCATAAGAACAAACTAAAAGAAAGTCTTTGTAATGAGTTTTGACTAGACATATTTCATAAGCTTTAATTGTAAAATTAATTACATGCAAATCCTTTTATTCTTATACAAAACACTTTGAATAAGGAAAATCCTTTTTGATAAAGTGAAAAATTAAGACAGAGAGTTAATTTCTCTTGCTGCAAAGAGACAGTGAAAATCAGAATTTGAAATCCAATTCCTGGAGAAAATAAGTCTAATTTCAGGGGAGAAATGCTAGAGTGTATTTTAGAGGGTGGTGAATATACTGCATATATTCTGTGTGGTACATAGTTTAGCACAGTAGTTAAGAGTATACACTTTGAACTGAGTGCCCAGGTTCAAATCCTAGCTCTACTACTTCCCGACTATATTCTTGGGCAAGTTTTTTAATCTTTCTGTGCCTTAGTTTCTTCATCTGTAAAATGGTGTTAACAATACCTACCTACCTCATTGGGCTGTTCTGGGACTTCAGTGGGAGAATCTATGTATAGCATGTGGAACAGCACAAACACATGCATTGGGCACTTATTATTATATTTTGTATAGCACACTTTTATCCTTCTTCTAGTAATGGTAAAAAGGGATACCTATCCTTTATTTCCTGGTCTCTACTGAAATTGGGGACATACTAGCAAGATTAATGATGCCAATAAGGCCCGGAAACAATTGATCTCATTCTTCTCAACACCAATGTCTAAGAAACTAGCTAACAAGACAGACAGCTTTAAACTTCAATGAAGATGAAACAGATCTTTTCCAACATTTCAGTCAGTGGCTCTCTTCCTTTTGAGTGAATAAAGATCCTCACTCAGAAGTTAGTGGGTACATTCTTATCGCATTCTTAAGTGTCATCAAAGATTATTCTAAGGCGAGTGATACTTGGACCACACTCAGAAACACTGATTTAAATTCAGTGTCGGGCCAGTGGTTCTCATGAAGAGCTGCACATCAAAATCATTTGTACAACTTCATAGAAACATAGGTTACTGGGCCTCTCAAAGACTGATTCCAGGGGTCTGTATAGATAACACACAACCAGTTGTATACGTTATCTTCTGGAAATATTTTGAAATGCTTGACAGTTAAACGTGAAAGTTTATTTTTTTTGAGATGTGACCCTTTATATAATTTATAGGACTTGGAAATTAGAAAAAACAGTGGCCCAGAAAAAGGATCAACAACCTTGTCAATAAATGCCCAGGACAGAATATTGATTTCTTGAAAATCTTTTTCATGAGTTTGTTTTTCAATAAACTGATGATAATGTTATACTGATAAAGATGTGTTTTTAAAACAGTCATTATTCAGTTATTAATGCTAAGATTAGTCAGAATGTATTTGAGCAGAGTGATAAATGTACACAACTGCTATGATTATTAACAACTGTATGATTTAGAAGTCACATTTTTAGATAAGGAAACTGTTCTGGAGTTAATTATCCAACGTCCTAACAACAGGCAGGAGCATTAACAAGAGTAGAAATGTCACCTCGTGATCCCCAACCCAGTTCTTCCCACATATAATCTTCCCCCCCTTGCCTCCAGAACTGCATTCTCCCTTCCTTTCTCTAACCCAGGAGTCAGCAAACTCTTTCTATAAAGGGTCAGATGGTAAATGTTTTAGGCTCTGTGGGTAATATAGTTTTTTGGGGAAAACTGTATTTTTTGCAAAAGCAGCTATAGACAACATGCAAACGAATTTGTTCCAATAAAATTCATTTATAAAAATAGGCATTATGCAGGATTGGGCTGAGAAGTGCAGTCTGCCGAGCCCCGCTCTAACCAAAAGATTATGAATGTTTCACCAATTTTCCTGATCAGGAAATTGAAGATTCTACAAAAGATGCCCTTTTCACAAATGTGGGAATATTACCCCTTTATGAAATTGAGGAGACAGACCAAATAAAAAATCAAGATCTGAAGGATCAGAATGGTTACCTAAGGATTTTAGAATAATTAAAAAAACTTTTTCTACTTAATATGTTTTAGTCTCACTATATACAGATTAAGCCAGATGACAAGCTACTATACAACAGCATGTTAAAAAACATGTTTATTTTACACTATGTACAATCAGGAACATATTTAAAAGCACTGTCAATTAAAATAAATGAAGAACATAAATCACAATTTAGTTTGTTCTTTGTGTATATATTCACATTAAAATATAAAGAACATATAGCAAAAAAGAGCCAAAGTGTGCATTTTTCTAAAACTTGGTATATACATATTCCACTGGAAAAAAGCAATCAAAAATGACTTTAACCAAAACTAAGTTCCTGTGATGTGTAGTAACCATTATATTGTTTATATGAGGTAGTAACTAAATTATTTTGGCCAAGTGTTAATACTCTAAATCAAAAGAAACATGAAAATGATCATAAAATAAGGCCAACAAAAGTAAAAATCCCACTAGAAATTTGAACCACTTCGCTCTATGGAATGTTATAGTTCTTCAAAGTGATGATAAGAAATGTTTAGTGTGGACTCTTTGATAATGCTAACTTATACTTTGTGCATACTGTAATTCAGACAACTGCAGTGCTACGTCACGGTACCGCTATTCTGTGATTCAAAAATTTTTTCGAAGGTATTGTTTTTAAGCACAGACAAGCAATCTTACAGGATTCTGCTGAAATATAAAAAGACCAGTTACTACAACAGGGGGTTAATTGGTTTGTTTCACATAGAAAACAATCCAAATACATTTTAAAAAGATGCTGGGGAGCCAAATGCATATTGAGGATGTCACAGCTTACTTTTGTGACTTAATACATCACATATCAATACTTTGTGCAAATATAAACACACCAGTGTACTTGCATTAAAATTAAAAACAAGATTATAAAATGATTACAGCCTCCATTGCAATTTTAAAAGTTACAAGATTTATCTTCATATTACTAAATTACATATAATAAAAATACAATAGTGTTAAATGTACGGTTTCATTGCCAGCATCCCATTTTGTAATATAGCCGCACCCAAGAATATACTAAAGGATTCTTAAAATATTAATCCCAATTGCATTTTCATCAACATTTACATCTGTACAGATAAGACACTTAACTTGTACATCTCATAAAATACATTATCTACATAAATTCTTAGTGTATGTCTTCAGCAATATGAAGTTTCACAGAAAAATACTGCCTATATGTACAAAGATTACATAACAGTGAATTAAGCACTTGTGTGGTTTCAATATGCTAAATATATCCATACCACTTAAAACAAAACATTTCCCCATCTTGTCTCATGCCACAATAAATTACAAGCAACTGAAGCCAGGTAACTGCAGCTTTTGTACAGCTTCGAGCATCCGTTAATGTTGCAGTGGTAGTGTTCTTTCTCTCTAGAGCTAACTGTCGAAGCACAGCATTTCTCAGTAACTGTTTTCATGACCCGCGAGGATGTATAAATTGCTATTTGCCGTGGGGTTATCGGTTGGCCTACTTTCCAAAACCACGACCCTAAAATAACAAACAAACAAAAAACATACAACAAAACAAAGTTATTCTTGAAAACTAATGTTAGCAGAAAATTCTTCCACTGCTTCTTCATTGTATGCCTCTAATAAATGCTCCTTATCTGATATGTGGGCCGAAACCATTTGCAAATCACTATGATTGAAGAGTCAGTTCCAGCTCTGGGAAGTACACCTTTGTTGCCCACCACCTCCCACCTCTAAGCCAGTGCTGTCCTAAGAGTCAGAGGGGTAAAACCTGTACTAGGAATAAGTTGGGGGAACTTAATTCTTATCATGAATTCTGAAAACAATCTGTAGTTCAAGAATCAGAAAGTAAATCAGAATAGAACTCCAAATCCTATTGGTACTAAAACTGAAAACTTTTCTGTTTGCTAGCATATGGTATCTCCTCTTTCTTGTCCTGTAAATCATACTTTAGATATTACGATTAATGCAAAAGTAGTACTGACAGATCTATACATTCTTGGTAACTGGAAGTTCAGGCACATTCTCAAAGGTTTCATAACTTTCTGACCTGTGAATTCTTATATTATGAAAAATATAATGTTGAATATATTACTGTAGAAATTTCAGTTCTCTCAAAAAAGAAACCAGTTTCATGTTGGATTTATAAAACATGTTTAGAACTATGTATTTAATACAACTCCTTTTCATACCTGTCAGATCCAAGCAGTCTGAAAATTCTCGTGCTATCTGAAATTTCTTGTGTTACCTGTTCAATTAAAGTATCAATTTAATTTCTGAAATGAAAGGCACAAAATTTTATATGGACATTTAATTTATAACTCTATAGAAGAGAAGCATAAGTCCTAAGATGGAAATAGATCCCTGTATGACTGTTAACTTGTTAAATCAGCACATACATGCATCCATTTGTTAGTCCAGGAAAAATCTGGCTAATTTTGAATTAATCATAAAACATGAGAGTAGTAAACCATTTGCTGGCATACAGACTGCAACGGAAAAAGTTAAAAGCAAAGCACCTAGTCCGTTTTATTTATCAGAAACCTCCTGTCAGTCACCTTAATGCTAATAGCAAGACTCTTGCAGTAGTAAGCCACTTAGGTCTGGTCCTTTCACTTAAAAGGCTGCAGTGTGGTATGGTGGGACAAACTCATGATTCCAGGTTAAATCCCAGTTCTCCCACTTACTAGCTGTGACAATTGCACAAGGTATGTAATTTGTTGGAAACGGTTTTACCTTCTGCAAAATGGGATAGACAGTGTTTACTTTGCAGTGGTATCTTGCAGTATTCTTGCAAGTATTAATGGGTATAATGCCTAGCTAAGGAAATGCTCAGTAGATAACAATTCTCTTTCCCATTTCTTTCCAAGTCTCCTGAAATAATATTTTCTAATGGCATATGTCCTTAAAGAAGTCCTCAGTGTGACCATTCCCAGTTGGGGAGTTAAGACTAAGGCTACAGGAGAAAGAGAAACCCATTGTTTATTGCTTACTGAAAGCAAAACATTCCCAATTATAATGGCAGTAGCTTCTCCCCAAAATTTGGTAGGCTGAAAAAACAATTTGATTTTGAAACTGAAATTATTCTGGAAACAGCAGTCAGTGATTCTTGACTTCTTTTGTAACTTAGCACACCTGAAGGATACAACATGCTCACTTCAGTAGTAACGGTTCATCATCATGATCTCAAAGTATTCAATATTTTGGGATTTGCCTACTTGAAGGACATAGCATTTTTGGAGAGGTTGTATTTACTAAGGGCTGCTTATGTAGTGTGAAAAAGCCCCTCAGGTGATTGTTTGAGCAAACTATCTTTTTTAAACCATTCTCTTGTATCCTATGATGCCTTTCTTTCTCTGCCTGGTGTTTATTAGCTGTTGACTATTCTTATCTCCAGGCTCCATTCCCTCAGGTGATTAAAAAAAAAAAATCTTCCTGAGAGGTGAGCCCTCTTGCGGGAACTAATCCTAGAAACACACTGGCAGGGGACTTCCCTGGGCGGTCCAGTGGTTAAAGACTTCGCCTTCCAATGCAGGGGGTACAGGTTCGATCCCTGGTTGGGGAGCTAAGATCTCACATGCCTTGTGGCCAAAAAACCGAAACATAAAACGGAAGCAATGTTGTAACAAATTCAATAAAGACTTTAAAAGAGGTCCACATTAAAACAAAAAAAAATCTTAAAAAAAGAAGCATACTGGCATCCACCTTTCTTGAATACTTACCATAGGCCAGGCATTGTGCCAAGCACATCACATACTTCCTTTTGTTTAATCTTAGCAACCCTATGAAATAAGTACTATGCTGTTACCCTCAATTCACAGATGAAAAAATACAGGCAAAGAGAAGTTAAGTGATATGTCAAGGTCACGCAGTTACTGAACAGGAGAGTTGAGACTGAACCCGGGTGTCTCCTCAGGAACCCACGCTCATGGTCATTCTGCTATACTGTTTACTGGTTAGAAGAAATGCTGGTCTTAACTACCGACAGTTTAAAACACAAATGAGCTATTTTCTTGCTTGAGGCACCTAATGTTTTCCCTTCCCGCCAACGCTCAAGTAAAAGTTACTAATGAGACTGGCTTGGGGTTATTGAAAGAACTTAGGATGATTTTACTTGCCTGTAATATTCTAGGGGGCAAGTACCAAGTCTTGTTCATGCTTATAACCCCAGCACTTTCTGGCATAAATGATGAACTGAATTGAACACGGCATATGACTTGGAGTTCAATTATTCCTGGAGTTAAATTAAGGTAGGAAGGACTAAGGAGATAAGAATACCAGAAATAGGCAAGGTGGCTTCAAGAGAAATGTGGAACCCTTTACTTATCGTCTGCATTGGTCATTATTTCTGAAATACAAAATAGAAAAGGTGCTTCAAGACAGAGAGAGCCTCCATCAGTACTCTTGTTCCAGGTGACAGCCCGGGAAAGTTGAAAGAAAATCAGAGTTGGCTCACTGTTAGCAGTATTTAGGAAGTTCTTGTTCTGAATATAAGGGTGATTATCTGGAAGCACATAAAATATGCACTGAAACTGTTCGACTGAATGGACAGAGAGAGGTTGCTATAAAGTATGCGCCATTAATTTTATCACTAGATTGAATACAGAAAATATCAATAAATTAGCAAATCAAGTATTCCTTGCATCAATCAGGAATTTTCCAAAGTTAAAGAATATTGTGTGATGTAGAATTTGATAATGCTTCGTGACTATTTAATGGACATAATTTTTTAAAAGATTACTTACCTCATTAGATCTAAAACTTCTACCTTGCATTCCATGTTTCCAGAAAGCTAGCACACTGTCCTGCAGGCAAACTAGCAGGCAAGAACAGCTCAGTTACTGTTAATAGTACAAGAGTTCAACTGATAAGCATTATTTCATCCCTCTTTCTACCTTGCATAACAATATTTCAATTAATAACTAGTGTTAGTCATTCCATATTTATAATGGCATCTTTACCATACTGCCTAGAATTACACAGTATATACTATATAGCATAAATACTATACAGACCTTACTCATCTTTTTGATAAGAAAAAGAAAATTCACTGAAAATATTTTTTGCTATAGAAATTTTTGTTTTGATAAAATATTTCAAACACATAGAAAAATATGAGAATAGCCTAAAAACACATGTATCCACCATTTAACTCTCAAATGCTAACATTTTGCCATATTTGCTTTTTGTTTTAAATAAAAATGAATACAGCCAGCATCCCTATAAACTCCTACTCTAGTTGTATTCTAACCTTTCCTTCCTCCCTGAGATAACCACTGTTATGTACTTGGTATTTGTTGTTCTCATGCATGTTTTTACTATTACAACACAATAAGTTCACATTATCAGTGTAAACTTTATATTGGATGTTTCCAACTTCCATACATTTAGTATGATGAACCAAATGATGTTTCTAATTTTTTTGTTACAAAAATGCTGCAATAAACATTCTTGTACCTCTTCTTAAATACATGTACAAAATTTTCTCTGGGGTAGACACCTAGAAATAGAATTACTGGGATACAGGCATATGTGCCTTCTAAAAATTCTAGTTTTGCTTTTTGTATTTACATATTTAACATATATTTTTGTGTGTATTCAGTGAGGAAAAAGTCTGATTTTGTTTCCTGCAGATAACCAATTGTACTAGCATCATTTGTTGAACAGGACCTCACTTCCCCACTGACATATGATGTAAATTTCCAATTACACGTAGGTCTATTTCTGAGCCTCTTCTATTTATCCCTGTGTTGATCCCACACTGTCTTAATCACTATGGATTTATAGTAAGTTTCAATATCAAGTAGGGCAAGTATTCATCAAAATGTATTTTACTGTTCTTGGCCTTTAGATTTTCCATATGAATTTTAAGATCAGCTTATCAAGTGGCAGAAAATACCTTACTGGGATTTTTATTGCAAATGCACTGAATGTGTGGATTAATTTGTGAAGAACTGGCATCTTTCCCATATTCAGTGTTTCTATCCATGGACGTGGTGTAGTTAATTTGTTTAAATCTTCTTTTATGCTTTTAAACAATAATTTGGAATTTCCTAGATGATGGTCTTAAATATGTTTGATTACATGTCTTACTGGCATATCAGAAAGCTATCCATTTGTGTTACTCATATCTAGCAACTCTGAATTTTCTTATTGGTTCTAACAGTTTAGAGTTGTATATTCTAGTAGATATTCATACCATCAGCAAAAAAAGGACTTTTTACTTATATCTTTCTAATCCTCATAGTTCCCTTTTCATAGTCCAATGAGACTATGTTGAAATGTGATGATAGCAAACATCCTTATCTCATTCTCTAACTTAATGGGAATTAGTTTAACCATTAAACACAATACTTTTAATAGGCTTTGCTAGATGAAGGACATTTCCTTCTACTCCTAATTTCTAAAAAGTTGTTTTTTTAAAAAAAAAAATCATGAATGACAGATTTTACTGATGCTTTTTGTGCATCTACTGAAGAGTTACATAACTTTTCGCTTTTAATCTTTAATGTGCTATATTACATAAATAAATTTTCTGGTGTTGAACCATCTTTGCTTTTCTGAGGTAAAGTCTACTATTTGATGATATGGAATTCTATTTGCTAGTATTTTATACAGATTTTCCAAAATCTATTTTCATGAGATTGGGTAATTTTGTTTTCTGTATAATTTAACTGATTTTAGTATCAATAGTGTTAAACACTGATTTATTCTGCATTCCTTCTTTGTCTACAATCTGAAGCAGTCTGTAGAGCACAGGAACGATTCCTTCTTTCAACGGTGGATAAAAATCCCCTATAAAACCACGAGGCCTTATGTGGGGAGAGTCTTGATTAGTAGGCACCTCAAACCACAAGCCTGGCTCTGGTTCCCCATCTCCTGTGGGACACTGCTAGTCTTCTTTACCACTCAGGAGTGCATACTAGTTTGAGTTTCTGTTCTTTGTCTTCTTTATTGAGCTAGCTATGTGTTTTTAAATATGGATTCCATTTTAACATCTTGAGCAGATGTCCCTCAAAACTGACTTCTTATTATCATCAGTGTTTGCTTGTTGGGAGAGAGGCATTCTAACTGGGAGAAAGAATAAAAGTAGGACCAAGAATAAGACAAATGAACTATCTGCCCTTGGCCCTACCGTCCGCCAATGCATATACATGCAAGTATCTTTACTGATAAAGGACACCAGAAAAACTGTGTATGGTCATTTCACCTTACTTTTCCTGAATGTAATCATTTTAGAATACTGATTGTGTAAGAAATCCGTTTTCAGAAAAAACTCATCAAGCAAAATGTAAAAACGGCAAGAAGGGAATTCCACATCCTTATGGATCTCTCTGATCAGGAGCTACAACAGCAAAAATACAATAGACCATACTGAGTACTAAATTTTAAAGTACTTATAGGGGAACTGTGCAGGAGTCTGGAGAAAATGGAAGTTCACAACTAGGTTATGAATAATGATATTTAATTATTTATTTTGAAAATGCCAAATCTGTAGGGAAAATAACATTATTTACAGATTATGTCACGGTTGTTAAACTATTTTAGAGAATGTGTAAAAGCAAAGACTGATATTCACCTCATATTCATTACATCCTACAATTTAAAAGAATGAGCCCTTAGTAATATATTTTTATAATTTCAAATAATTATTAGACAAATTATTTTAAGCAGTTCATAATGCAATCAAACAAGAAACACAAAACTCTGGCTTACCTATTGATTCAATCTGGAAATCAAAGGTGAGTTCTGATGATAGTTTTCTGCTAGATTTTAATCTTCCTTGCAGATTTACTATTTTTATACAACCTAGAGAGAAAAAAAGTCACTCAGAAACTAAGATTAAAAAAACTCATTAAGATAAGATATTCATAAATAAAAACTTACAGTCCAAGCATACAAGAATGGTATCTCTCTCCAGCTGGGTTACATGAGTAACACTTGTCTGTGGGGTATCTACAACACAAAAAACTTGATAAAACTTACAGAAAACAGTAATAGTTAAAGGAGAGACATTAAAAAAAGAAGAATTCTGAACATCACTGAATTTGAAATGGATATATATTTTTAACTGTACATATGTAGTGGTTAAGCCAGGCGGCTTGGATTCAAAATTTGATGCAAGAGCTAAACTAAGTGAGTGCTTAATGGAGGGTTAGCTATTGTCATTACTATTGGTGATGCCACTATTTTATTCATATGTGAAATTAGGAGTCTAATCTTCTATATTATGGCAATGATTAATTTCTGATTTTAAGCTTAGAAGGCCAGGGGCTGTGCTGTGTACATACTTCTCAATATTTGTTGAATGAATGAATCAGAGAGTCAAACAAATAACTTCAGGTCCAAATGAGTTAAGAAGAAAACTGAAGTATTTTGAGAAGTATGAAGCACCATAAAAATGCATAGAGGCCCTATTTTTATAATAATGATTTAAGAAAGTTTTCACAAACTGAAAATGTTTAAATGACATAGTTTTCCAGGAAGCAAAAAGTAGGATATCCCAAGCTTTGTATGAACATCAAAACTGAAACTGCTAAACTATAGGCCTTTGTTTCTGGAGAGTGGGTCTGATCCAAAGTCTAGCTTGCCTGTTTTCTACTTCCTACAGTATTTAGAATCTTAATAAATCCATGGATGGCTGTATTTCAGACCTTCACACGTATTTTAGACCTGGTACTTCTGTAACTAACCAGGGTTGGAAGGATATGGAATAGGCCTCCTGTACATCAGGTCAACGAGATCTTTGTGACTCTTACACACTTGGTGAAAATTAGTCAAGAAGCCAGTCTAGCATTACTAGATAGAAAGCCAGGAAAATGAGATTTACAAATTGCTTATAACAATTAGTTCCCGAACACTGGAATCATTGGGAGATCTGCTGACACCCAGCTGCTGGCCCCAGATATTCTTATTTAATCGAGGGTGTGTGTGACTTGAGGTATCAAGAGTGTTAAAAGCTTCTCAGGTGGATTCTAATGTGCAGCAGAGTTTAGGAAACCACTAGCTTATAATTTCAGCTGATACAAAATCCTAAACATACTTTCTGTCTCTTACTCTGTCTCATCATCTCAAAACCAGAGATGAATTATATTTGTCATGTTTAACTTCTAATAAAGGGATTTCATTATGGTAAGAGAAGTAATCAAAAGTTCCTGGGAAGGAAGGGACAAAATTCTTTTGTCAGGAAATGAGGCCCTTCGTTCAACAATTAGTAGAAAAGGATTTAAAATTAAAATGCTTGGGAGAACTAAGACAACTGAAATTCACTAAATAAAATATTAATCAACCAACAATCCCTTCTTGTTAAATAGGGAGGAAGAGATTAGAAAGCAGGAGTTCACCCCGTGTCTCAAAGGGAAGATGGGCCTCTGAAGAGAGAATTCAACAGAGAGCTTAGGGGCACCAAAGAGAAGCCACAATGATGTTGTCAAGAGCTGGCCATGTTTTCCTTCAGTAATGTGTCCTCAAAGGAAAGCTGTTTCAAGTCCCCTGGGATTCAGCAAGCCATGAAATTGTCTTTAGACTTTTGTGAACGTCTGTGATCATTTTTTTTCAATGCCAAAAAAACTCAGTCTCAATTCTTTTCCTTTTGTGAACACTCTTTCAGGCTTCCAACAAACTCCTGACTAATCAATATTTATTGGCAAATTGGTTCTTTAACATTTCCCTTAGTTGCCAAAGACTCTGAACAAAGGGCCTTTGCAAGATCTTTAAAAATAACCTTTGCCTAATGAAAGATATAGTAAATTTATTACTTAATAATTCATTAAAAATCACAAACCTGATTCTGTAAACCATGAAGAGGTAGAATTTGGATTGACTGTTTCAAATCGAACCACCTGGTTGAAGTCTCTCCCTTTACTGACACCAACACAAACTAAAGGGTACTCCTGTTCAGGAACGACCAGCATTTCAAACATTCTAAGTGGACACGGTATAGGAAAATCTATGTGCTAGAAAAAACCAAAATATATTAAACAAAGGAAAACAAAAGCAAAAAAAATTTCATGAGAACACTAATAAGAATTTTTAGTTTTACGAGAATATATAAAATAGTACTCTCTACTATAAAGATTGCTTCTTTGCACAGAAACTCAGGGTATGCAGAAAATCTAAATAAGAAAGTATCTTTATAAAGAATTTAGGTTAAGCACTGCAAAAAAATTTTAAGTTAAAAACCACACACTTTTAGCATATTGGGGTGAAACAGACTTACAAATCACCTGTCCAACTCTCTTTTTTCAGAGTTGGAAACTAAGACCCAGCAACTGGGTGGCTGGCCCAGGGTCCCCCCTGCCCCCCACCCTGTGTGGCAGAGTCTCCTCTCTCCTAATCCCAGGCTGCTTCAGTACTACTCCTCTGCCTTCTTAACCAGCTGAGCAAACATGGATGAGAAAACTGAAATGCTAATGAGCAAGAGACATTCCCCTTAGAAGTGTGGACAGAAAAAAAAAAAACAACCACAAATAAGAGAAATTTAGCCCTGTATTTCAAGTGATTCTATTTAATAAATTAACTTAGTTAAAATGCAACCCACTTTAATTTTACATAAGTTTAAAATTATTTTTATTTTGCTACAAAGAGACTAAATTCACACTCTGAAAGTTTGGAAAAATAGAGGAAAACATTAACTTCATTAGTAATCAGGGAATAAAACCAAGATAACCATACACACCCGCCAGAAGAACGACAATAATACGGGTTACTCAGAGAAGAGCAAACAAATGCTCCTAACGCTGATGGTGGGAGTATAAACTGGTGTGACCACAATGGTTAATTACAATACCTATTAATGCCGAGATACACATCTCTTAGAACCCAGCAATAACACTCTTAGTTATACACGCTAGAGAACATGACTACATGCACCCACAGGAGACATGCAAAAATATGCACAAGCTGCATTGCTCAGAATAACAAAAACTGGAAGTAACCCAAATGCCTATCAATGGTAGAATGGATAAAATGATGACACATTCACACAATGGGAAATTAGACCACAGTGAAAACGAACAAACTGTGGCTATATCCAACAACTACACAAATATAATGTTGCACAGAAGTGAGACCCAAATGAATGTATACTTTATGATTCTACTTGTATACAGTTGAAGTATCAGGTAAAATTAATGCTAATGTTTAGAAGTGCATGCTTACATGGTAAAAATGGAAAACAAGGCAGCTGTTTTGTAGGGGGTGCCACGGGGAGGTCTGAGGTGCTAGCAACGTTCTTCTTCACGATAAAAAGGTTTTTAAAAAATATATTGGTCTTAACACATATTTTATTAAGTCTACTCTTAATATATTTTATATTTTTGTTGCTCTTATAAATGGGCCGTGTTTCCATTATACTTCCCAAATGGCTATTGTTAGTATCTCTAAAAACTACTGAAACTGATTTATTTATTTTTTTTTATTTTTTATTTATTTTTTTTTTTGCGGTACGCCGGCCTCTCACCGTTGGGGCCTCTCCCGCTGCGGAGCACAGGCTCCGGACGCGCAGGCCCAGCGGCCATGGCTCACGCGCCCAGCCGCTCCGCGGCATGTGGGATCCCCCCGGACCGGGGCACGAACCCGCGTCCCCTGCATCGGCAGGCGGACTCCCAACCACTGCGCCACCAGGGAAGCCCCCTGATTTATTTTTTACTCTGGTAACTCACTGTAAATTCTAAAGAAAATAAATGATAGAGAAAATAAACAGGTGAAATGGGGCTCCCATAACTACTAGTCTTAAAGTGTCAGAAGATGCAGTGTGGTCCTCATGGCTGGAACGTGAAGCTCTGTGCACACCTGTTGTTCCCACATTCTTCCTTCCCCGTGAATGCCCAAGTGCCCCCATCCCAGAGGTCTAGACACTCCTTCACGAATACTCTCCAAACACCCTCTCTGGGAGCATTCCCACCTGGGGATATGCTATGGATAAAATCTGTCCTATTTTTAATAAGGTAAAACATTTAAAAAAATTCTCTTTGAAATGTGGAAAGAGCAGTAAGACAGGAAGAAAACAAATGCTCCCGTAGTTTTTCCTCAGTAAATATGAAAACCAACACATTGTGAATACTTCTACTTAGCTTCCAACAATAACTAAACAATATGTATAAGTCATTAACAGAAGAGGATTCCCATATAACAGTTTAAAATCCAGTCGCTATTGGTGATGGTCCTTGAGGGCAGTGACTACATCTTACTCTTTATCTCTCTAGTTAAACAACACTCTGCCTGATTCGTAATAAGTACATGAATGTCTGCTTCAATTTATAATTTTTATTTATATTGAAAATGTAGTCTAGAGAAGCAAAAACTTACTCAGAAATCTCATGAGGAGGAAGTATATGGAAAGCATAAGAATGTTTTTGAACGTATCTGGTAAGAGTCGTAGTATAGAAAACATCAAAAATACTAATTGAGATAATGCCAAACATAGAAACAAAATATACATATAGAAATCTCGAAGAAGAGACACAGAGAAAGAACTGGGTTAAGATGAAGGGAAATAAATAGGGGCATGTAGCTCAGGGAGTTTAAGTAAAGTGGGAAGAGCAAGAAGTCGTGAAGGAGGCCTGCAAGTAGAACTGTACTGTAAGTCTAACATCCTAGAATACTGGCAACAGGCCTCATTAGTCAGGGGTAGGCTCCCTGGTACCATCTATCCGGAAAAGAGAAGACATGGATGGATAATTTTTAAGCTTCCCATGTCTTCAAAGTATATTTTCTCTCTTGCATGCTCTTAATACATAAAATTCCTTTAACAGAGAAAAGGGTCTTTCATTACGTATTAGGATGAATAGTTTAACATATCAGGTAACACATAAAATTCATTCATACTAAGGTTTAATCAGACTATTAGTATCCATGAACAACTGATGTAATGAAACTGTTTTCATTCTGATAGAGGTTAGGAATGAAAGGAAAAGGAAGGACATACTAAAAGAGACTAAGGAGGAAGACAGGGAAGGAAAGGGCTATAGAAAAATAACTACATACACTTTACCACTCAATCTAGGATACGCCATGCTTTTTGTCAAACAGGCAAGAACAAAGAGGAACTGAGAACAAAACCATGTGGCCAGAAATGGGCTGGGTTCAGCAGCTCTGCTTCGGATAATTTATAAGGCTATTTTCCCTTTCAGTTTTTGGTTTAAAGAATTTTTGTTTCAGTGAATTTATTTGTGGAAATATTACCTCAATGGGTGGTAAATTCTTGAAACTCTTTTTTTCATTTCTTTAGCCCTAGTTAATTTTGAGGTTAATAAATAATGATGTGAAAATTAAAACTAGATTCCCCAGTCACTCATAAAATTTTAAATAACAGAAGCCCATACTTTAAACATCCTAACTCTATATTATATAATTGAGGAAGAATGCACTCCAATTATATTCCGATCCCAACTTCTATGGGGATATCAGATGCTCATGAAATAAGACTACTTAATCTATATAAAATAGTGAAGAAAATAGCTTAAAAAATTCATTTGGTATTTCCTTGGGGTGACTGAGCCAGCACTTCATACATTTTAAGTTAGTTTTTCCTCTAAATTTAACTTATAGCTAAATAATATTAAATGTTTTAAAAAATATTCATTAAAGGGACCTCCCTAGTGGTCCAGTGGTAAGACTCCGCACTTCCATTGCAGGGGGCATGGGTTAGATCCCTGGTCACGGAACTAAAATCCCACATGCAGCACAGAGTGGCCAAAAAATTTTTTTTTTCTTTAAAGGTTCTAGAGAAACTAAGGCACAAAACACCATCCATGGGAAGGACTGGGAAAATTAATACATAGGCATATATCCAAAACAAATAATTTCCCCTTCATTATGGTTATCCCTTGACTTTTTAAGGCCAAATGCCAACCTGCAGGTTGTCCCTCTGCTGTGATAGAGCAGGTCAACCAGAGAACATATTCAAACAATATTTCACTGCTCTCTTAGTACCTCCTGTTCTTGACATCAGACTGTGTATGTGATCCAGTATTTCCAGCTCCCATTGCCATATCCCTGAACTATTTATCTAGTCTCTTTCAAAACTTCTATCAGGCCAACTGAGTTTTTTATAATTGGGCAGATTTTCATCACTCTGCCATATAATCCAAAATTATTACATTAAATCTTGAGAATTAACTGGAAAAAAAAAGTTTCTGAAAGAACAGGAAAACTGACAAGCTTTTATACTAAAAATGACTTAGGCTGACATTCATGCTTACCTTAATTAACATAAATTTCTGCATTGGTTCAACCCATTCTAATAGAACAATGCTAGTTTGAAGTGCCCCACATAGGTATTTGTGGCCTGTGTAAGGATTTCTCACTGTCAAGGCAAAAAAGTATACGTAAGTTTTCTTATAATACAAAAAAGTCCTTACAGTAACAGTTGCATACTTCGAAAACAAACAACAAAAGTTGACTGCCAGTTCAATTTCTTAATTAGACTGCAGAGTGAAAAAGAAATGCTGTTTCAGGTAGTAGCAGGAAACTCCCTTATCACTTGTAGGATTTTTATTTGTATTCCCAAGTGAAAATGCTGGTCCTTATGGGGCCTGGGGGCGGGAAGAAGAACTTGAGGTCTTGTGGTAGCAGAGAGATTAGCAAGATCCTGAAGAAAGGGTCTAAGTAGGTTTGGGGAGAACTTCCCAAATTGATAGCTGCAGCACATGTAGGGGCAGGTGATTCAGGGTGCTTTTTGGTAGTCATGTTCAGAGGCAGTAATGCTTTGGGCCGCACTACATGAAGACATTAATCAAATCTCAAGATAACAGGTTTACAAATAATAAAACTGAATTGCCTCAGAGTTTTTTAAGGGAGGAAAGGAAACTGTTTTTGGTTTTCCCTAAATGCAAATCAACCAGCTAGTTGTTACGGGGGTTGGGGAGGACTTTTGGCTAGTGGTGTGTGATCAGGGAGACTATAACCTTCACATCACAAGCATAACGTTTCATCTATTAAAGGTATGAGAATAAATAATAAGTATGCTGAGTGAATAAATGTAGCCTCATAAGCCATTACAAAGCAAAATGGTGAACGATCAGTAACAGGCTCCTTAGAGAACAGGATGTGATCAAGTACTGTAATAAAGTCATTCTCCATTTATCTAGTCAATAAATTATCTGCAAAACAACTACATGTGTAAGGTACTATATGAACATAGAATGACCAATATATGTATTTTGTTTAAAAGGGAAAAATAAACTATTACTGGCAGAACGTCCTGGAGTAGTACTGTTTTACGCTAGATTTAAAAATGTGCCTCACAGCATCTTCTTACCCACTCTGCAAAGCAGGAGAGCTACATGATTTTGGACAGTTTACTTACCAACACAACACTTCTGACACCACTTGGTTTCAGGGATTTTTGCTGATACAGCAAATTTCCTAAATGGAAATGGAAATGGAAATGAATATATAATACATGTAGGCAAAGTTAGTATATGAAAATATAGTACTGTTACAGTTCAGTGGAGAAAAGATGAGTTGTTTAAAAACTGGTCCTGACATAACAGATCATCTATTAAAAATAAGAATAAATTGGATATCTTTCTCAACTCCCCCTAATCAATTCCAAATGGATTAAGGATTTAAATATGAAAAACAAAACTATAAAATATTTACATTTTAGAATACGACCTTGGGATTTCTTTTTTTTTTTTAAGTCTTTTTATTGAATTTGTTACAATATTGCTTCTGTTTTATGTTTTGTGTTTTTGGCCGCAAGGCATGTGCTCCCCGTGGGGAATGGAACCCACACCCCTTGCATTGGAAGGCAAAGTCTTAACCACTGGACCACCACGGAAGTCCTGGGATTTCTTTTAAAAATGCAAAAATAAATCATACAGGAAAATACTGATAAACTTAAATTGATATTTCTTTCACTGCTATATCCTTAGCACCTCAAACTATGAGTGGCATTCAATTTGTTGAATGAATTTGTTTAATACATTATTAACTTTGGTTTACCAAAAGACACCACTGAGAAAGTAAAAAGATGAGCCACAAACTGATGTAAGAATAGGTCTCTATTCTGACAAAACGATATCAAAAAGTTAATGCATTAACATTTATGTGCCTTACATTTTTTGGGGGCTCTTTACTTTTAAAGCTTGGAGGTCAGTTTCCATGCTGACAGGAATTTAGGATTATCAAGTTAGAAACCTGAATGGAGTCATACTTTAAGTAGGCAGAAAAATAACAGCACAAAGTGGCAGCTGGGAGAAAAAGAGGGGCACATAAACTGTACAGGAAGAAAGAAACTTCCTGACTAGTTATAGGAGCAATATCCCTAAGTCCAACTACAGATATTATAATACAAATGTAATAAATCAAGTTCATAATCATAACTAAGTCACCATGAAAAGATCCAGTTAAACTCAGTGTAATCTATTTTAAAGACAGAAAAGCTTACAGTGTATTTTAAAATGATTTTCATCCAAAAGTTAATCTTTTAAAAGTTTTTGTGCACGAAGGGGCAAATGTTAGCTATACTGTAAACTCAGCAATTAACAACAATAGATTTTCAAGGTACTTAAAAGTTAAGGTTCTACATTAGTTGCTTTACAACTAATATTGTAAAGGAAGAATGGTTACATTATAAAGTTTTTGTAAAATACAGTTTATACCAAACTCAAAAGATTTTTACTCAACAAATGAGGCCCAATATAATAATAACCAAAAAGAAGAAAGAACATAACTAAAAATCCCTGAAAGTAGAAAAGCAAAAATCTCGATTTCTAAGTAGTAATTATCTTCTAACAAAAATCTTCATTTAATAACTCACTTAAATTTTCTAAGTTTAGAAACTACTTGGAGAAAATTCATTTTATTCAGACTGACACAAATAAGTCAAAAACACTATATGTGACATAAAATTACCAGCAAATTACAGGAAAAAAAATAGTTTTAACCTTGTAGAAAAAAAATTAAAAACTCAGAAAGAAAATGCTTGATATAAGTAGAAAGTATAAAGCAGAAAATTTTAGAAGAATGTGATAAACACTTGTAAAAACACATTACTTCTTACAGGTTTTCATTACACGTGATTTCTACAAACCCGTGCTTTTTCAATTTCTGCAGTATATCTACTTTTTAGAATGAATTAACGTATTATCTCTAAGGATGAAAACATAGTTAAATGCAGTTACCTTGGCAGTATTCTGTCGGGGAGTCTGTGTGCTGGAATAGACACGGGTAACTTTTGCATTTGTCTCGCATAATCAAAAAGCCCTGGTAAATTATGGGAATAAAGCTGAGAAGCTTTACCTGCAGAGAAAAATATATGTCATAAAAGCCGATAACATAAATAGGAGCAACTGTAAGGTATTTAAAAACTGAAAGACTTACCAGATATTGATAGTAAGCAATTGTTCATTACATACAACCATGTACACCTTCGGGGGAATAGCTGATTTAAAAAAAAAAAAGCACAAAGTTTACAAAGGATAATAGATAATAGCAGTGTAAATATGTACATATTAACCATGTAGCTATCATATCATTAGGCCAGTTCTTAAAAAAGAAACTTATTTTTAATAGAAATTCATTTTATAAGGCAAGTAAAACAAGATGCTACACATACATATTTATATGGAAGAAAAATAAATTAGCAGTGTAATTTCATTATCTAAGTTCCAACATGACATGATTAGCTCCACTCTCCTTATGGTTAGGACTACATAATCCCAAACTACACAGGGAAAAGGACATTTTCAAACAATGTCTATTCCTTTATTTTGGTTCTGGGGTTTTAAATAATTAAGACTCTCCTGTGTACTTCCAAAAAACGGTCTTATCTAGGCATATGGACATGCATGGCTTTTGGAGCAGAAGAGAAAAAAGGATCACGGTGTAGTGAAACACAGGATGTGGAAATAGTAGGTATGGAGGAAAAAAAGGCCAAGAGAGAATATGATGAAAACTTATAAATCATAAAGGACATATATATGGAATTCATTACTGAAATCTAGCACATAAGAACTGGGAGACACCTCTCTGTAAGCTTTAAGGTGATTAGTATTTAGGGTAAAGAAGGGGATTTCATGAAACATATACTTTGAAGGAAAAAAAACAACTGCTCTCATTAACACATTTCATACGCATATCAGTGGTTCTCAAAGTGGTCATTGCACCAGCACCATCAGCATCACCCGGCATTGTTAGAAACGAGAAATGCAAATTCTTGGACCTCATCTCAGAGCTACTGAAGTAGAAGCTCTAAAGGTGGGTCCAGCAATCTACGGTTTAATCAGCCCTCCAGGTGATTCTGTTGCATATTGAAGTTTGAGAACCACTGATGAATGTAATTAAGCATTGTGATTTAACAAGTTTGGTTGCTGGGTTTGCCCTGCCAATTCCTACTAGGTTACTCCAAAACAGACTGGGATGAGGGTAGGGAACAGAAAGAAGGAAGAGACTAATGATGAAACATATCAAGGCCTCTAAGGACATTACATTAAAAAAGCCTTTAAAAGTCAGAATGATGGTCTTAAATAATTAAAACAGAAGTAATAATAAAAGGGTGAGAAACAAAGTAAAATCTATTTTTAATAAAACCTGTTTCATTTATTTGCAAAATGTACCCACATAAAACACCTAATGTCTCCAAGCAAGTAAAATGTGGCACTGCTATGTTTTTTTTTTTTTTTTTGGCTGTCCTGCGTGGCTTGTGAAATCTTAGTTCCCCCACCAGGGATTGAACCCATGCCCCCTGGGTTCAATGGATTCAATCCCATTGAATTGGAAGCGCAGAGCCCTAACCACTGGACTGCCAGGGAAGTTCTGCTATGTGGGTTTTTTAAAAAAAATATTTATGTATGTATGTATTTATTTAGTTGTGCCGGGTCTTAGTTGTGGCAGGCAGGCTCCTTAGTTGTGGCATGTGGGCTCCTTAGTTGCAGCAGCTGAGCTCCTTACTTGCAGCTCACCAACTCCTTAGTTGTGGCATGTGAACTCTTAGTTGAGGCATGCATGTGGGATCTAATTCCCTGACCAGGGATCGAACCTGGGTCCCCTGCATTGGGAGTGTGGAGTCTTATCCACTGCACCACCAGGGAAGTCCTCCCGCCAAGTGGTTTTTAATTTTAGAAAACTTGCCTATAACCATGCCTCAGACTGCAAGAACATAAACAACATTTCCTGGTTTATGCTCTCATAAAAGTTTCACAGAAGAATTGAGAATTCATTGGCTATACTGAGAAAATTAGGCAGATAAAAAAAAGGGCAATGACTAATTCCAAGTCACATACCAGTACATGTTACCAAAGTAGCAAGAAACTGATTTTTATTTAATTCAGTGTTGAAGTGAGTTTATTTCCATAAAAATACATATTTACAAAGTACTACAAGTACCAAACCAAACAAATTTATCATGGAACTATATATTTGTAAATATAAGTGAGTTTATTTAATACAAGCATATATAAAGTACCAGGGTAAGACACAAATTCCTTTGGTAATGTAAACATAAGGACAATGGAAGAGTATTTATGCAAAGTTTTATTACGTGTTGGATTTTCACTTCGGATTTTCATTTTTAGCCACGTTTAATAAAACTCTAAAGCTTTTCTAGATTTCTAATGCCTACTTCTCTTAGCAAAATAGGCTCTGGATGAAATAATCAGTTTAGTAAAGCTATATAGTGCTTAAGAAGAGTAGGTTCTGGGGACTTCCCTGGTGGCACAGTGGTTAAGAATCCACCTGCCAACGCAGAGGACACAGGTTCGAGCCCTGGTCCGAGAAGATCCCACATGCCGCGGAGCAGCTAAGCCTGTGAGCCACAACTACGGAGCCTGTGCTCTAGAGCCCACGAGCCACAACTACTGAGCCCATGCGCCACAACTACTGAAGCCTGCGCACCTAGAGCCCGTGCTCCACAACAAGAGAAGCCACCGCAATGAGAAGCCCGTGCAACGCAACGAAGAGTAGCCCCCGCTCGCTGCAACGAAAGAAAGTCCACGTGCAGCAACAAAGACCCAACACAGCCCAAAATAAATAAAATAAACAAATTTATTTAAAAAAAAAAAAGGAAGAGTAGGTTCTGCATTTTGCCTAGATTTAGACAGCTGCTTTCTCATTGACTCTGCGACCTTGGATAACTGACTTATTTCTGTGTGTCAGTGTTCTTATTTGTAAAATGGAGCTCCTATCCCAACACTGTTGCGGCGGTGAGTGAACACGATGTTCCTTGTAGGTGTAAGATGCTTAGAAGACTGGCGTACATTGAGCACTCCATAAATGCTAGCTATAAATAATAACAGCAGAAAAAGATTTGTAAATCAAGACCCTGTTCTGTGTCATTTTCTCACCTTTCAGCATCTTCCCCTATCTAGCTGACTCATGCCACCCAGTTTCTTTCCTTAGAGTACAGAGAAAATCAGCCTAATAATCAATTTCACAGGAAGATGGAAAAACTTAAGATCTCACACATACGTGTTCTCTACTCTTACAGGCTTCCTCTGGGAGGGAAAACATTCACCTTGATGGGCATGTTTAGCTCAGAAAATATTACCGTAATAATGTAATTTCAAATGCTAAAGCACCTAAGAAGGGGAGTTACTGCAGAGTGGGAATGGGGGGGGGGGGTTGAAGGTACCTTCACTTAACAGCCCTTTAAATTAGGTTGATAAATGCTTACCCCATGTAAACATGACATTGGTCTTGTTCCTTACAATTAATATTGTTACCAGTACTATGATTTTTAGGTATCTTATTATATCCAAAAAATTTTACCACTTTTGACTGTTATTTACTAATTATTATAAATAACAAGATCCTTTTCTTTTTTCCCTATTTCATATGTGTTTTTCAGCCACTTCACTGTATACCTCCTTCCAGATTAAGATTTAGAGTAAGTATATCAGTTAAGGATCTTGTTAGAAAATCTGTTTAAAAAACGTTGTGATGGGCTTCCCTGGTGGCGCAGTGGTTGAGAGTCCGCCTGCCGATGCAGGGGACGCGGGTTCGTGCCCCGGTCCAGGAAAATCCCACATGCCGTGGAGCAGCTGCGCCCGTGAGCCATGGCTGCTGAGCCTGTGCGTCCGGAGCCTGTGCTCCGCAACGGCAGAGGCCACAACAGTGAGAGGCCCGCAAACCGCAAAAAAAAAAAAAA